>NC_079425.1:13512896-13540396 GCF_026213295.1 Gadus chalcogrammus | reverse complement strand
CTCCTTTTCTCTCGCTATTCTCTCTCTCTCTCTCTCTCTCTCTGACTGAAACAAGGCAGGCTGAGGCAGCGTTGAACAGTCATTATTGACCCCGGATTATGAAAACTGATTTACTCCCTCATCACAGCCTCTTTCCACCCTGTTGGTGAGCATCCACTGCGCTCCATTGTTTTCTAGGAGTTCCTTTAATCCTCCTCGTCCACCCCAGCCTAAACTCTAAACCTCTCTACTTACAGCACGGGAAGACAAAATGGCCCCTCATCCAACCTCAGACAGCCAATTGTGTGCCTCCAAAGCTCACACCCAAATACACAAACACACACACACACACACACACACACACACACACACACACACACACACACACACACACACACACACACACACACACACACACACACACAATCAAATACACACACGCAGACATGCAGACACACACACACACACACACACACACACACACACACACACATTCTTACGGCTCATGTAGGCACACATGATACGATACAGGTAGAGGGGCACAATGGGGGTCCCTACACACAGGACATGCTCATTTAGAAGAGAAAGTTTACTAAAGAACAAACACACGTAGCACTGCAACGGAGGAAACAGCAGATGATGCGCAGGAAGAAGGAAGATGAGGAGGAGGGGTGTTAACAGCTACACCTTCAGATGAAAGAACACTTGAGAAAATAACAATAACATGCTATATCTGGAGAGGGAGAGAAATAGAGAGAGATGCAGAGGAAATGAGGAAGAGGGAGAGATAATAATAATAATATATTTACACTTTACATTCAGAAATCTCAAAGTGCTACAGAGTTTAAGAGAGAGAAAAAATAAAATAAAAAGGGGTTGTTAAAACATATAAATCATAAACAGTAAAAGATAAGTCTTAATTAATTTTTTTTAAATGGGGATGGGGAGGGAGAGATGGAGAATGAGAGGCAAGAGACGGAGAGAGGGAGTTAACCCTGGCCAGGTGTAAACAACAGAACCCCCTTCCACTCTGCCCTGGCGGCTGTGATCCAGCCATGGCCTGGCCCCCCTGTGGGTTCTGGCTGCTGTCGAGCCCAGTCTAGACAGAGGAGGTGGAGTAGGAGGAGGTGGGACCACACCGCCTCCCCTATCTAAAGGCTTCCCTCGCTGCATAGCTGGCTAGGGATGGATTAACCGCTTCAAGCATCGCCACCTCCCCTCCATTCAGACATCAGTCTACCTCCCTCCTCCTCTTTGGGCTCGACGAGCACCTCCTTCCTGATCACCCACACCTCCTCCTCTCTGAAAGCATTCTCCTCCGCTCTTAACTCCTCCTCCCTCCGATGCATGCCACCTTCTCTTCCGCCTCTCCGATCTCCACCTTTTCTCTGACCTCGCCCTCCTTCTCCTCTCCTGATCCCAGTCTTGTTTTTCATTGAGTTAGCATTGACGTTCCTCATGGTTTGCTGTCTAGACGCCGCATGCTCGTGAGCTGGGGGGTGTGGACGAATGCATGGCGGGCACGCTGGAAACTCACTCATTTGTTCATAAGTGTGATTCGATTAAGGGGAAAGTCTTTGACGGAAATGCAATAAGGCTCTATTAGTGGGCCCATCAGGGGGGGATAATGATTTCAAACAGAAAAGCCTTTTCCATCTTGCTCTCTAATTCACGCTGGCTTTGCCTCCCCATCTGCTCCACAGACTGTGATGCAAGTAGACTCCTGGACCTGTTCTAAGTACATATATATTATTAAAAAATAAAAGTATTTAGTATTTATTTTATGCATATAATATATATATATATATATATATATATATATATATATATATATATATATATATATTCATATGTATTTATATATTTAAGAACACAGTACTATTGGGGGGCGAAGCATTGGGATGCAATCCTAGTTATTGAAGAAGAACCCAATTAGTTCCCCTTAAGATCAGAACAAAGGAAGAGGAAACGCGTCACCGGGGATCACGTGGTCTTGACAACCACTGGGATCACACATGAACTACAGACAGCTCTGCAGTCCCTGCCTGTTCTAAATCTATAAGGTGCTGGGAGATTAGGGTCCCAGATCAGAGGGATTACAGAGGATGAGGACCAGATTATACGAGCTCAGAGATGTAAAATTACAAATCACAGAGCTGGTGAAAAACACACCTGCGTGGTAAACACACATATGATGAGGGACACAGAATGAACACGGCGACAACAGAACAAACAGATGAGTATTCCTGAAGGAACGAGGAAACAGAGAAGGAGGAGGAGGAAACCTCGGAAGAACTGGCTCATCCTCAACACAGAGAGAGCAGAGGAGAGGAGGGAGAGGAGAGAGAGCAAATCAGAGGAGAAAGGGGAGAGAGAGGAGGGAGGAGAGGGAGGAGAGACGAGAAGGGCAAGACAGTGGAGGGAGAGAGAGCAAATCAGAGGAGAAAGGGGAGAGAGAGGAGGGAGGAGAGGGAGGAGAGACAAGAGGAGCGAGAGAGCAGAGGATATAAGAGAGGAGAAGAGAGACGATGGAGGAGAGAAAAGCGATGGGAGGAGAACGGAAAAGGAGTAGAAAGAGGAGAAAAGAGATGAGTACAGGGAGAGTAGAGGACAGCGTGCTGGGAGAGGAGATAGGAGAGAAGAGAGAGGAGAGAGGAGAGAGACTCAGATCAAAGGCAGCCTCAGCAGTGAGTCTGTTAGATTCAGGATTAATGGAGTCCAGGGGGGCCTGGACGCATGTGGGTACGTGCACACATGCTTGCACACAACAGCTCACGCACGCATGCACACAAACACACAAACACTATCCCACTGATACGATTCAGCTACCAGGCAAGGCACTTTAGTGCACTGTTTTCTCACTCTTCCTCCATTTCTTCTTATTTATTTTTTCAAGAATAAGCATCTTATTTCCACCTTTCTGCATCTCTTTCTTCATCTTTTCATCACCTTCCATCATTCTCAATCACTCAACCTCTCTCCGGAACTCTTCACAGTCTCTCCACAACTATGTGATGTAAGCTACACTCCCAAACAATCTAATTTTAACAGTAAGTTCTCCTAATTACAACACGATAGAACACGGTAATGAATTTAATATTGTCCTAATAAGTGGACCTCACATTAAAAGGATCTGCCTTACACTGTACCATAATGGTTAGTACACAAAGCCCACAACCACACATACCCACACAGCTGTGCATGCATGCAGGCAGGTGGGAGAGTAGCGTACTGTGAGCTTCAGTAAGCTCAGGGAAATGTCATGAATGCAAATGGTGGCGGTGAGGCTCGGCTGGATGGCTTCACACGGGGAGCAAAACAACACATATCTCTCCTCATCTCCTCTCCTCACTGCTCACCGTCTCTTCTACCCCCCTTCTGCCTTCCACTTTTTCCCCTTCTTTCTTTGCTCCTCCTCCACTCCCCCTCTGTCCTTTCCTCTTCTTATCTTCACCTTATTTCCGTCCCTATCCTTTCCTCTCCTGTCCTGACATCTCCTGTATTTTCCTCTCATCTCTTCCTCTCTGCCTCCCCCATGTCCAATTCAAACCCCTCGTCTCAGCCCTCTCCTCCCCTCTCCTCTCATCTCCCTCCTCTCCCCCCCTCTCCTCTCACCCCCTATCCTCTTCTCCCCCTCCTCTCCGATCAGAAAAAATAAACATCTCAATCTTGGCTCCGCATTCCACTCCGATGACCACCATGTCCAAACTCCACATGCACCCCTGCCTTTACACACACACGGGCACCACTCAAGTACGCATCAACACACACAACCACACACACACACACACACACACACACACACACACACACACACACACACACACACACACACACACACACACACACACACACACACACACACACACACACACACACACACACACACACAGCAGCCCTGTGGGAGAAAACCACAGGTGCAGGTGAATCTGAAGCCAGTGGGTGGAAGATGCAGCCTGGCAGCAGTCTGGTGGCCCTTGATTGGTCAGTGAACAATCTGGATGGCTTGTGATTGGCCACCGAACAATCAGGGTGGATGCTCAGCTGCTTGTCCTGTCGATGGAACAGCTGGACACCAGCGCTGTGCACGCATGCCTGGTGTGTATGTGATAGCGTTTGTGCATGTTGAGCGAGTGTGTTTGTGTAAGTTTGTGTGTGTATGTGCATGTGAGATACTGTCTATGCGTGTGTATGTCTGTGTGTTTTGTGTGTGGGTGTGTTTGCATCTACGTTTGAGATAGTGCTTGTGAGATATTGCTTGTGTGTGTGTGTGTGTGTGTGTGTGTGTGTGTGTGTGTGTGTGTGTGTGTGTGTGTGTGTGTGTGTGTGTGTGTGTGTTTGTGTGTGTTTGCATGTGCATGGTGTGTGTCATAAACTATATGTAAGTCCAGAGCAGTGGAGAAGGAGCCTGCAATGGAGGTGATCTTCTCTCAACCATTTTGATTATCTTTCCTTTTTTCTCACATTTTATTCTCTCTCTCGCTTTTTTTCCCTGCTGCAGAGGAAAGCTCACTTCATCACACGAGATACTGAAACACACGCACACACACGCACACACAGACACACACACACACACACACACACACACACACACACACACACACACACACACACACACACACACACACACACACACACACACACACACACACACACACACACACTCTGGCTCACACAACTGTAGTTCAAGATAAAAGTGGTCAGTATGCAGGGCTGTTGATTTGGAGGCAGGATGATCACTCACTGAAACAGGAAACAGGAAGCGTCACTCCTCCTGAATGCTGATGTAGTTGTCTTGGTTACGACTACAGCGCTTAACGAGACACAGCTAGCATGCATGATGCATGCAGTGCTGCTGTAGCTTACTGTTGCTTTGCCTTTTCATCTCCACAAGAGAGTAAACACACGCACACGCACACACACACACACACACACACACACACACACACACACACACACACACACACACACGCGCATGTGCACACATATACGCGCCCACACAGAGACTTATCCTGAGCAGCATCATCACAATCTAGGGTAGGAGATTTAACGTGGATGAAAAACTTGATCCTCCTTCGTCCTCTTGGGAAGGGGGAGGAGGAGGAGGAGGATGAGGAGGGGGAGGAGGGGCTTAGAGATGAGGCAGAGGCCCCACCCCCCTGGGAGCAGATTTGGTTTGAATCAAGCCAGATTGTGATCAATTTCTGGGACAGATGGACGGTTGTTTCCAGGATCACTTGATGAGAGTATGTTGCCGTGCTAGCCTAGCCTACCCTTTCCTAACCCAGTAGCAACAACTAACTTACCCAACATTAGCCATGCTAGTCACTTTCAGATATGACCTGCGACAAAAGCCATACTTACCCAGGAGCCTAAAGCACCATGACACCAAAAGACTTCTCACGCAACACCAGCCTTACTGACCCATTAGCTTCATGTCACCTGCAACCCTAGCCAAACTAATCCAGGAGATTGATTAGCACTATCCACGCTTAACCAGTAGTTTCAGCTATCACCTATATACCATCCTAATTCGGGAGCTTCAGCTGCTCATGTGACACTAATCAGGCTCACCCAACATCTTAAGCTATCTCCCCAAGCAATGACCAAGCAAAACCCAGTAGGTTCAGCTAGCTCATGCAACACTTGCCATGCTAATGCTCTAGCTAAATTTAGCTCCCGCAAAACTAGCCATGCTTACCCAGTAACTTCATCTACATACCCTGCTAGCCTTTACCATAATCCATACTAGACCACTTTGTTCAGAGTTCAGCTTCAATCAAATGTGTTAATTTAATTGTGCATTTCGCTCGTAGAACATGTTTACAAATTTACAAATGCTGCAAAATCGTTTGCAGCATATGCACATTCTATATTAATTTAAAGTCACAGGGGGGTAGAAAGCTAAATACTGTACTTTCTCATCTGCAAGGACTACAACGTCTTCTCGCTCTGTCAAAGGTTGGGGTTGTAGAACAGCTCAGACTATCTTACAACACTGCAATCCAAAAACAAATCTGTATCATTATACTGACTACATTTCTCATTCATTATTTTCTTAGAAAAACTATAAAAAACAACATAAATATAGACCCAGAGGATAAGCCTGTGCTTTTTAATGAGGCTGGGCTTTAACGTGGAGAGACGGTTTCCAAGAAACACCCACCAGCATTAAAGCAACGTCTATCACACATGATTGTTTACTTTCCCAGCCCCCACCACAACTCCATAATGGATCTGTTGTTGTTATACCCTTGTGTATGGGACCTCAGAGACCAGCAGAGACCAACATAGACTAGCCAAGTCAGGCTGAGACCAGTCGAAACCTTGAGAGACCAGGAGGGACCTGCGGAGACAATTAGAGACTAGCAAAGACCAGGATCATTTAGAAGAAACCAGTAGAGACCAGTATAAACCAGAGTCAGACCATGGGAGACCAGCAGGGACCAACTGATGTCATCATCAGATGACATAATCAACAGGTGACTGTTACATCCTCATGTAGCAGCCAAAACTACAGTATGGAAGTGAAACTGTGACCAGCAGTTAAGACACGAAGTTTGCATTGCTTACCCCACATTGTTTCCTTTAAATAGCAGTGGCAAGACAACCTTCAATAGTTTTTCAGCCACCGCGCAAAAACTTTCTCGCCACTACTTCTTAGCAACAACAACACAGTCCATTAACCCGAGGTATAAACACCATGGAGTACAAACACTATGTAGTGGAATAGTTTGTGGTCAAGATACCAGCTTTGATGGATGTGTCTCATTATCTGGTGCTGAACATGATAGCAGAGTTTCCATCTGATTTGAGAGTTTATCAACAGGCGGCGTCTCGGCTTACTCTGGCGCCCGGGTCCCAACTGGATACGTCCAAATCAAATCAGCTCCCCCCCTCCTACCCCTCCTCCCTAACTGGTTTCATAACACTGACCGGGGGAGCTGCCTCACCCCTCGGTAGTGGAACAGGAGCCCGCCGCGGGACAATGAGAGTCGGCCAATTAAAAGAGCGTTGGCATGGCAATCCCTCATAGAGTTACCATGTGACAGTTTAATTAACCAATCCTCTTATCTTAATTTACCAGGATCAAACAGCAACAAACTGGGGTTATCGGAGGAAACCACTCACAGTTACAGCCCACATAGAGGCACACATAGTCTCCCTCATCTAGTATATCTAATAGTCTCTCTGTGTGTGTCTCTCTCTGTGTGTGTGTGTGTCTCTCTCTCTCTCTCTCTCTCTCTCTCTCTCTCTCTCTCTCTCTCTCTCTCTCTCTCTCTCTGTGTCTCTCTCTTTCTCTCTCTCTCTCTCTCTCTCTCTCTCTCTCTCTCTCTCTCATATAACCTCAATATCCTCTGTAGCATACAGCAACTATAGCATCAGTAGCATCTATAGATATCCAGATTCCCCAGACACACCCACACAGCATGGATCACATGCTGTGTGTGTGTGGTGTGTGTTTGTTTGTGTCTTTTTGTCTGTGCGAGAGAGAGAGAAAGAGAGAGAGAGAGAGAGAGAGAGAGAGAGAGAGAGAGAGAGAGAGAGAGAGAGAGAGAGAGAGAGAGAGAGAGAGAGAGAGAGGGACGGAGCGAGAGATTGTAATTTTTCTGCATCTATATGTGATAACCACTTTGTGTGTTTATATGTGTGTTACTGTGTGTATACATGTGTGTGAAAAAGCAAGCACCTCACCACCTCCCACCTCTACTTTCTGCTGCTGTTTGTTTCTTATCCCTCATCTCTGTGCTTCTGCTCAGCTCCTGTTTACTGCTGCTGCTCATATCTCTGGGGCAACACCCTGTGCTATGGTTTGGTTTATAGTGTGCATTGTCACGTTTTTCTTCAAGTTTAGTTTTATTTATATTGTTTTATGTATTGTTCTATGCACTTGTAATGTAAACCACTTGGACATTGTACATGTGCAGCCTTCTCCTGATCCGACATCTACACCAATTTAAAATTTGTATTCATACAAAAAGAAACAAAAAAACAAAGAAACAAAAAACTGGCACTCCCAGGTCTCAACGTCTCCCAACACTCACCACCTCCCTCTCATCTAAATGTCCAAATAATCCTCCAATGTTCCTCACTCGATCTCCCTATCATCTCCCATCTAAAGATGTAAACATCTCCTGGTGCTCTTCAATTTCTCCTTTTCACCACCTATCTGAAGATCATAACACCTCATAGTGCTATTTCATGCCTCCCTCCATCTCGATAAAGATATAAAAATCTCCCAATGGTCTGCGTTGTCCCTCTATTCTCCCATCAAAACATTAGAAAATATCCTAGTTTTACCAACTGTATCCTCCTCTTCTCCCTTCTAAAGATCTTAACATCTCCTCTCTGCCCTCTTCTGATCTCTGGTGCAGAGGGAACATCTAAAGACCCCCGCGGCAGAGGGGAGTGGGGGGAGGCGGTCTGGCCGGACACAGCATAAGCCACAGTGGTTTGGACACATTACCGAATGCAGAAACAAAAGGAACTCACAGACAAGAACAGACGTATGAAAACACACAAACACACAGACACAAACAGACATGTGAACACACACACACACACAAACACAGCCCCACACAAACACATAGCCATCCCCCTATCACCCAGACACACACACACACACACACACACACACACACACACACACACACACACACACACACACACACACACACACACACACACACACAGTTTGTGTCCTTAATGCAGTGCAATGTGAAGACCCAGTGCCTCAGGGTAACACAAATACTCACAAATATTCACAAGTGCTCACAAATATTCACAGCCGTGGGCAACATAACATTTTGCTCTACCATCAAGAGAGCAACACACACACACACACACACACACACACACACACACACACACACACACACACACACACACACACACACACACACACACACACACACACACACGCAAATGCACAAACCCACACATACTTGTTCCTCCCCTCTAAGGAGTCGTTATAGGACGTGTCCTCAGAAGCCAAAGCATTGTTCCTCCAGTCAAACCCTCCACGGCCTAATCTATATTCATGATGGCACATACATTATGTCATCAACTCCCCCTTCACACGCACGCACGCACGCACGCACGCACGCACGCACGCACGCACGCACGCACGCACGCACGCACACACACACACACACACACACCAATGACACAAAACCAAACACACACACTAACACACATCTCTCAGAAAAAAAGTAGATGCATCCCAAGTCAAACTGCTTCCCCATATTTAAACTACAAACATCTACAGCCTACAAGTCATGTTTATTCAAGCTGCTGCTGACGTTACTCTGAACCAAGCACACCACCACCAAATACAACCACCGTTGTACTGCTCCTGTACAGAGATCTTAGGAAACATATGGCAAATTATATAAACATCAATTACGGACTCTGGCAGCAGAAGAACAATTGATTTGTAAGATGTATTTGGGGCATTGTCTTTGATGTGGAGGTTACATCAGAGAGGTAGCGAGAAGGAATCAGATTGTAACACCTGGAGCTAGGGATGGGTACCCTTGGTATTAAACAGGCCCTGAGAACAAATTATTAATTACCGTAGTATCGATAAGCTCCGACTTTATCGGCTCTGCCCTCTGTACTTGAGAAACAAAGAAAATATATGTATTATTTATTATTGCTACATAAACGTTATCTTGCACATTTTATCCCACCAACTCTGTTTTTATTATGCAATTCGATTTAAGCATTCGTCAATGATGCCTTTTCGCTCATCCCAATCTAAGAGAGATCTCTCTCCCTGAGCACCTGTGTGCAAGACGGGGGGCTAGTAGTTTGGGTCTTTTTGCGGATTCAGATCTTCGGATCTTGTTCATTCAGATGAACAAATCTTATAATGCGTGTCATGTACGGTAGTCTGATACCTTTGTGCATATACTGAGTGATAAACGGTAACACTGTGAAGAGATAGGGGGCTACGTCAAAATTTGTTAGACAAGTAGACAAACAGTACACGATATAGCCAACATTCTCATTTTCATAATGCATCCTCATAATTAGGTTTATTTTGAAGAACAATCTGCACATGAAGTGTCTGAGGGTCAAATAGGTTAAGGGCCCTATTTTAACGGTCTGAAACGCAAGTGAGAAGCGTGAAACGCAAGTAGCTTTGGGGGCGGATCTCTGGCGCTGTTGCTATTATACCGGCGGATAAATGAATCTAGCACCCGACGCAAATCTAAAATGGGTTGGTCTGAAGCCCGTAGGTGTGTTTTGGACATAACGTGCAACAAACCAATGAGGCTTCCATCTCCCATACCCTTTAAGAGCCAGCGCATTTGAACTTGACCAGTTGATATTTTGTGCGTTTGCAGTCTCTGCTGAGACAGATGCATGACCACATGAATTTCAAACTTCAAATGGCTCAGTTTATGGCAAAATAATAGGCCTCATTCAAACATGGAATAGCGTTTTCTTCTACAACTTCAGAAACAGAGTCGTCATGAAAATTTCGGCAAAGAGATGTTATATGCTGACCTGTGGCCGTTACTGTGGTTCTATTTAATGATGTGTGGCAATACATTAACAAACATAATTTGATTTCTTACCAGTATTGTATACATTATCTTTATCGACGTATGTTCATGATATGCATGTATCGCCCCGTTAATATACATTGCCATGGACTTTATAATGCGTTACATGTTAGTTTGCGTGTGTTTAACAGCTAGATCCACACACGCACCAAGCATCACCCACATTCATTCATTCTTTTAAACACTCACTCGCGGTAAAACGTGTATGTATTCTCACGATGAAATACTCATCAATCCTAAAAGTTATGGGCTTGTACACGATGTCTGTGTCCAGAAAATATGTGTTTGCTGTACGGTGTTTGCAGATGCAGTGATTTAAAAGTACAACTCTTTACAAATGTATCAGCTCATTTTTCCCGAATAATTTAGCCATCGTTATCATTTACCCTAAAACGAGATTTTGTTTTAGAAGGCTGGGATATACTTTGCTCGAGTTTATTATTTTTATTATTATTATTTAAACGCATGGCATAGCCTACTACATTGTTCATTCATGTAGTCCCTCTGGGACACCAACTGCGCTATCCGCTAGGCCATTTAGACGAGGTCTATGCCGGTCAGTGGCGCAATTGCTTTATTGATCTGTAAGATAGCACCATGTATCATTTGTGATGGAACACGCCCCTCTGCTTTTTGTCGACACGCCTCTCAGGGCGCAAGAGTAGTGGCGCAAGTTTGCTGCGGGGGGAAATCAGGTTTGCGCCGGGTGCAAACTAGCAAAGATATATGCTTCGGTGTAGAAAATCAATTGCACTGGGTGCAAGAAAGGGCTCAAAGAGTTATCTTATAGAATAAGAGTACTGTTAAAGTATTGGATCGATAAGCAGTATCAATAAGTGTAGCAGTAGGTCTACCGTCAAAACCTTTAATGATATCCATCCATACACGGAGCGTTATGCTAGCTAGCAGCCATTACCGGCAATGACTTGGCCAGGCTCCTGGTGGGTAACCGGAAGAAAGACTACATTAGCCTTATTCTGGCTGATTCACTATATTCTGGCCTCTCTACACGAGCCCTATTCTGGCCTACCAACACTAGCCCTATTCTAGCCCCGATACACAAGCCCGAATCTGGCCTCGCCCCACTAGCCCTATTCTAGCCCCGCTAAACTAGCTCTATTCAAGCCTATCTCCACTTATTCTGAACCAGTATCGATTTCAAGGTTGTCCTGTTAGCCATGAATGGGCAGCCCTCATAACCCCTTGTTCCTGGCTATGCCGCGATCCAAACTTAAGCTCAGGGGTGGCCGCGCGTTAACTGTTGCAGCCCCTAGATGTGGATCAGCACCCCCTCTCTGTCAGATCTGCCCCCTCCATTGATTCCCTTAAGTCCAGGCTCAGAACCTCCTTCTATGCTATAGCATTTGGATCCGCCTGATATGGGTTTAGCTGTCCCTATGCCTATGATGATTTGAACCAATGCACAACCAATGTGTGTACTGTTGCCTAGGCTGATGGTTATGTTTTTAGTCGTGTTGTTTTTTACTTGCCTGCTCTAAATTGTACAGCACTTTGGTCAGCGTGAGCTGTTTTTACATTTGCTTTAAAAATTAATTTGACTTGACTTGACTTATCATGTTGTAAAATATGGAATAACATAAGCAAAACATCAAGTCATTAAATGATTGAGATGCAAATGAAATGCAAATGTATGACCTGAGGCATTCACACTCACCCACACCCACAGACACACGCACGCACAAAGATACACTGGCAAGCAAGTGCATAAACACACACACACACACTCACCCCCACACAGATACACACAGTTACACACAAACATGGCCAGAAAGATCTTAAGGACACTTGACATTGTCTGCCTCAGACATTACAGCAAGGCTGACTACAGAACCACCTCTTCTCAGAGAGGTCCATAAGAATTCTTAATTGTTTAATAAAGCTGAACCTCTCCCTTTACTCTATCCCTCGTCCCTCTCTCTTCCTACCCCATATCCTCAATGCACGTGATTAATAAGTGTTACCAAGGTTAATCATAAGGATTTAATATGCAATGTTATATGTTCAACATTGTTGAAAATATATTTGGTCATACAGTCAACCTTGAGCCATTGTCTCCCTGCTTTGAACCTGTACCTGCTCCTGTATTACGGCCCATATCACCTTTTATTGAAATGTGTTGTATTTTTCAGTGTGTCGAAATAAACATATAAAAATGTGGGAACATAACACAACACCGCAAATACAGCACTACTGATACACTACAATCCTAATACTTATTCAGATGGGAAGCGCAGACACCTCACTGGTAAGAGTAGCCACTTCAACACCTCTTCAAAAAAGCCTAAATATACACCAGAATACACACCTGTTCCTCACATAAAAGTAACATCTTACATAAATATTGCGTTACAACACATCACAACCAGACAAAGCATGCAAGCCATTAGATGCTTAATAAGCCTGCACTGGATGCATTAGTCTGCCATTGTTCAGGGCAGAATGTTATTATAAAGTGTTGTTCAGTAAACGATGATGAGGAGAAATAGGAGACAAATAAGAAACGTGTGAAGGAACAATTTTGGATGCATGACAACTGGATTGCTCTTTCTCAAATATCCACGACTACATGTTTACGGACACGTCACACACACACACACACACACACACACACACACACACCCTTATAACCACACAGGGGCTCACACTCACATGCAAATAGACAAACACACACACACACACACTTATTGACATTAAGAGTGACATCCAGAGCATACACACAGAAATATATAGGAACAGACACACACATGCACAGACATGCACTCACATGCACGCACATAAATACACACATGCAAACAGACAGATAGAAAAGTGTCCCGCTGTCCTAACATGGAGGACAGATGGCGTGTGGGGTGCTGTGTGTGTGTGTGTGTGTGTGTGTGTGTGTGTCTGTGTGTGTGTGTGTGTGTGGGGGGGGGGGGGGGTGGCATGCATCCAGGAAGTGACAATGTTTTATTAATCTCCCTACCGCTGCGCTGGACACCGTGTTATACCTGCTGAGAACACTCACACACACACCCACCCACCCTGCACATACACTGTGGGACATGCATAATGTACTTACCCAGAAACACACACTCGTGCATGCATGTATGCAGGCACACACACACACACACACACACACACACACACACACACACACACACACACACACACACACACACAGACACACACACACACACACACACACACACACACACACACACACACACACACACACACACACACACACACACACACACAAACACACTTATTTACATTGAGAATAACATACAGAGCACACACAAAGTAATGCATAGAAACAAACAAACAAACAAACACACACACACACACACACACACACACACACACACACACACACACACACACACACACACACACACACACACACACACACACACACACACACACACACACACACACACACACACACACACACACACCCATAGCCACACACAGACAACTCCCCGGAGGGGTACCAGCCTCTGCTGTCTGTCTGGCAGGCTCAGTGTGTCTGAGCCTGCAAATGCATCCAGCAGGCCCTGGGGCGCCATCCTCCATACGTCCAGCGATCATCAACCTCACTTACAGCACACTCACCCAGCAGGGGCTACGCTCACACAGCAGGGGCTACACTCACACGGCGCTTCGTCACTCTCACATCGCCGTGGCTACTTCTAGCTGGCCTGTGAACCCCTTGCAATGTCTTTTGTAAAAGTATTTATTATGAACGCTTACCAACAACGGTGTATTTTTTTTTTAAGTGCTGTTGCGAATAAGAATAACAGTGGGTGTTGTTTTCTCTTCACTGTGCCAAGAGTTGGTTTCTCAATATTTTGAACACCGACAAGCCAAGGGAAACGTGTTTGGATTTTCAAGCGTTTCTTTTAAACCGCTGTCACAGGTGAGGACAAGACGTGCGGGTCGTTAAACCGGTTTGGCAGGGTTTTGGTTCACTGGAGTCGCCGCTTGTGGAGATGAGGATGGTGGAGGGAGGAGGGAGGTGTCGGTACAGGGGTCAGGGGAGGGGCGGCTGTGTTTACAGTGAAAGCAGCAGTTCTGTGTGCATGTGTTGACTACAAACATAGAAAAACGCAACGTAAGAAAACGGCAGTTCCCCTGCTGCCAAGATCTTAGAGAAAGCAAGGGCTCCTCTTCCAGATCACACAAACAGCACAAACAACCGCTAATCCCAGACTCCCAGAGCGCGCAGTGGAACACGGCTAGCATCCGTACGTCGTCCCGACCGGAGGATGAAGAGCGATGAATAGAAGAGTAACTTCCCGGACAAACTGTTGTGTCTCGCGGCTAATGGGACATTAATACAAAAATACTTTCACTTAAATTCTCCACGGCTCTGACTGAAATAATCCTCCCGCACTACATGCCACGGCTTAATATATCACCAGAGGACTCTCCCTTCACGGCTAGTAATGGCCTTTTCCTGCATTTCATTTTGACTGCTTCTGTTTGTGTTGTTTGTTATTCAGTGTGTGGAGCATTAGGCCATATTACAGCGTCCTTGGCAGACACCAGTGTCTCCTCATAGGGGGACTTCCAGCCTTTCAAATGTCCCTCTCACAACCACTAACACGCCAACCTACCCGTGCTGCACAGGCAAGACAGCCTGGTAGTAAGGCTATTCCAGCGCCAGCCTTAAGCTTCTGGGTTCAATCCTCAATGTCCAAAGTCTACCTGGAAACATCCTTAAGCAAGAAAGTCTTAACCCCACCTGCTCCTGATGACATGGATCTGAGATGCCTAATTAAAACAGCGCATCCATCCATCAGCATTGGGTCTGCCAGGTTGAGGGGGGTCAGTGTCTGGACCCACCGTGGGTCTGACTGGAGTACTACGGACAGACATGGGCCTCCGTCGTCACAGCCATGGCGACAACAAAGAAATTTCATAAAAGTGTTTGTGTTGAAAGAAAAGAGACTAATCCTGTAAATCTCCCATAATGAGAGAGTGAAGAAATCCTGACTGTGACATTTTCCCCTCCCACCGCCCAAAAAAGATTTGAGGCTTTCTGCGGGATTCTGTAAGCTAAGCCGCAAATCGCCTTCCAGCCGCGAGGTTCTGCCTGATCCACTAAGACCCGCCAGCACAAGATACACACATCACACACACTACATATTACGTACCCACAAACACCTCAGCCACTTAGGCCCCCCAACACAAGATACACACATCATACACACTACATACATACCCACAAAAACCACAGCCACTAAGACCCCCCAGCAAACGATACACACATCATACGTACCAAAAAACACCTCAGCCACTAAGAGCCCCCAGCACAAGATAGACATTACATACACACTACATACGTGCCCACAAACACAACAGCACAGTAGGACCCTCAGCACAAGACACAACAAACGCAATACACACACAACCACATGGCAAACCGCAACAAGGATGGTGCACTCAATCACACACACACACACAAAAACACATGCACTCACACTGTGACCACACAGATGGGTGCCAACTCAAAAAGACAAATACAGGCACATGATTCACACATAGACACACTCACACGGAGTCAGAGTGAGTGATAGCTCTGGGAGGACTCGTCTGAAAGGCAGATTGTTCTCATCTCGGCCCCCGCAGGAAAGCGGCGAGTGATGACGGCGCTGCCAAGCAGCCAATGGGAGAGTAGGCAGGAGATGAGGACGGCAGAGGAAGATGAAAGGATGAGGGACAAATCCTCTCCATCTCATGGCGCGCAGCATCAGCAGCAGGAGGAGAGAGAGCACCCTGCTGCTCCAAGCGCTTGGCTCTGTCTCCCCCCCCCCCACACACACACACACACACACACACACACACACCTGACACTCGACTAGCTCTCGCTTTGTGAAGTGGGGTGAAGTGGGCCCATTGTTCTGCAAACACCCGGGACTGGGAGGACAGCGGGGAGATAAAACGCAAAACCTTGCCACAAAAGTGCGGAAACACCAAAGAAAAGGCATGAAGAAGAGGAATGGAAGGTTTTTCCGGATGGTGACGGGGTTGAGCACCACAGACAGATGCGCTGTGGTTTGGAGGAGGACGTGAGCAAGAGCGTCGACCAGATGATCGGCTCCACGAGAGGCCCCCAGGGCGGCCGCCTCGCTGAGACGACTAGGATTGGGTGTAGGGGGCCAACGTCGGCGCCTGCGGCCCCCATTAATCACGTTTAAACAGACAGATGTGCCGGCTTCACGCGACGCTAACGCTCGGCCATATGCTACCTGTTCACAGGCGTGTTTGCACGCAGGCTTGTTATGGAGCTTTCCACAAGGCAGATGCTCATCCATTAACCTGCACAACAATTACTTTAATGTCGTGTGAAACAGGAGAACATTACAAAATGTCCTTTCCCTCTCAAGCGCGCGCTCTCTCTCTCTCTCTCTCTTCGCTCGCCTTGCTTTGAGGACGCTGTGGATGCACATTATGCTAAAACAAACAAACAACAAACATTTTTTTTTAACCTCCCGAATACTAATGTTTGAATGAAAGCTAAACTTCACAGAGCCTTTGTTGTATTCGCTGGTGCATGACAATTTGAAACTCAGCCCTTTTAGCAGAAGCTTTCATCCAGAGAGACGTACTCTGAATACAGAGACAGGTCATTAATCAGCAGGTAGGGGTTTGACGGTGAATACAGATACTGTTCATTAAGCAACAGGTAGGATTTAGATAGTACAGAGAAAGGTCATTTAGGAGCAGGTAAGGGTTAGACAGAACAGATACAGGTCATTCATGAGCAGGTAAGGGTTAGACTGAACAGATACAGCTCATTCATGAGAAGGTTGAGGTTAGACAGTGAATTTAGAGACCGGTCATTGAAGACCAGGTAGGGGTTAGACAGTGAATATAGGGACAGGTCATTAAGCAGCAGGCAGGGGCTAGACAATGAATACAGAGACATGGCATTATGGAGCAGGTAGGTGTTGGACAGTGAATACAGAGACAGGCCATTACGGAGCAGGTAGGGATTGGACATGGAACACTTTGAACACTGTTACCACTAAATTATCCCGCCCAGGAATTAATTGAAGGTTTTATATGCAAATTTCGAAAGGAAATACTGAGTATATTATGCTGTATTTGTTTCAGTTTTTCATTCTTTTTTAATTTCTGTTTTGAATCAGTACAGAATACTTAGTAAGCATTGGATAAAAATGAAATTATAAGACATCAGGACTCTGCTGTTCTGTGCTGAGCTCGAATGCTTGGATATTTATTGTTCTATGCTGGACCATAAAGCGAGAATATTTAGACTCTAAAGCTTGGATAATAACTTTTTTATCCCGACTCTAATGCTTGAATATTTACTGGGTTTGAGCAGAGAGTTTAACTCAAGTCAATCAGGCAAACGTTGGAAAAAACAGATTATCTCTGCTTTGATAGAAGTCACTGTTTGTCCCTCCAGGGTCTGTATGTGACTATATGTGTGTGAGCATGTGTGTATGCTGCACGTGATGGTTCCCCCAGGATCCTCTAAGTCTCTGCTGACCGTGGAAGTGTGATTACTGGCAGCAGCTCCATGGTAAACACACCTTTAGCCAAGTCCCTCTCGCAACTCATGTGTGTGTCTGTACGTGTGTGTTTGTATGTGAATGTTTGTCGCTGTTTTACCATGTGTGTTTTTTCATGTGCACACAACATTAATGTTTATGGGTGTGTATGCATGTGTTTGGATGCTGGTATGAAGGAGATAGAGAGGGAGAGGGAGGGCAGTAGAGAGATATAGCAGAACAGAGTATGCAGATGTTAACAGAGCCTGAGTGTTTTTTTTTTGTGATTGTGTGTGCCTCTCTGTGCCTGCGTGTTTATGTTTGTATGTGTCTGGGTGTGAGCCAGTGTGCGAGTGTGTGTGTGTGTTTGTGTATGCGTGTGTGTGTGTGTGTGCGTGTGTATATTTCACCCAGCAGATCACTTGCAGTTGGGAGATGAAGTCGGAGACAGGAGGCCACCTTGGGGAGAATCAGAAACCTTTTAACAAATAAAAGTAACAGCTATACTCCGCTGCACAAAGAAAGCGGCTGCATTTATCTGTTTCATGAAAAATGAATGATGTTGAAAAGAGTGGCCTCACCTCGCAGAGCAATAAAGGGTTATTGAAGGCCACAGTGGCAGGGGAAAAAAAATTAGAGGTTACCATGGCTACGAGCGCGCAAAGGGCATCGGATGTGTCCTCTGACCAGTAAATAAAAGCGGGAATTGAACTGTTTGCTCATTATCTTACTACAGATTAAAAGAAGGAGAGAAAATCTTGCTGCTCGGGTGGAAGTGTCTCTGTCTTTCAGTATCTAAAGAAAAGAAGAAGTGACCCAGTGTTCTAATGAGTTCAGTTTGTCTTTCAGGGTCTCAGGAAAAAGCAGCCAAGAGGTGGCTGGGGAGAACATATCTCATTCTACTTGGAGCCCGTCATAGAAGGCATCCTGATGCATATCCTACTCCTATGAGTGTCTCCATGTTATACACGGATGTTACCTCAAATCTTGACTGACATATCTTAAGTCTTTCATCAGAATCACTAAAAGTGTTTGGTAAACGAACAAAGTTATTGCATCGCATCAAATTCCTGTGCATGGGAGGTATTTCGCGCCCTTGTTCACAATGCGAGAGGGGGGTAGAGCTCAGGAGCTGAATCGACACAGCTTTGTTTCCTCCTTGAGCCCTATCGACTGCGGCCGCCAGAAACCAACCCCCCCCCGGGGACCAGCGGGAGTCATGGAAACATCATTCTCAAACAACGGCTCTCCCACCGCCCGCCAAGTCTTTGACCCCATACCGCGGCTCTGTGGAAGGACCTTTAATTATTAATGCAGTTCTACTAAGTTTGCCAGCTAATAAGACTAAGGACGCCAGGGAGGAAATCATTTACACCAGCCGACGTATCCAGCTACGAAAAACAACCCCTGGTTTGATGATTTATTTAGAAGAGGGGAAGTAATCTCTGTGTCTGTGTGTGTAACGTGACGCCCCGCCGCACAGGAATCTTGTCGGACTGAAACGGCAGGGGAGCCGGA
The DNA here is from genome assembly GCF_026213295.1 of Gadus chalcogrammus. Classification (NCBI taxonomy): domain Eukaryota; kingdom Metazoa; phylum Chordata; class Actinopteri; order Gadiformes; family Gadidae; genus Gadus; species Gadus chalcogrammus. Next base: position 13,520,799 of record NC_079425.1, on the reverse strand, counting down.
AGCGAGTGTGAATTACCTCTGGGCCGTCTTTGAGTCTTCCTTTAGAGTTAGTATAAAGTTATTATTATGCCAAGGCAGCAGAGTTATGATGGGATATAAGGCCAGGGCTAGAACCGCAGCCCCAGAGTTATGTAGGGGTACTATGCCAGGGCTAGGTCTGTAGAACCAGAGAGTTATGATGGGGTATTATGTCAGGGATAGGTCTGTAGAACCGGAAGGTTATGATGGCGTCTAAAGCCACGGCTATTAGCTTAGCACCAAATAGTTATGATGGGCCATTATGCCACGGATAATAAGTAGCGTAACACCATGACCGCTTAGGAACAACCAAATTTCAAAAGGTTTCAATAAACAAGAGAGAGTGAGGCACTTAATAGCCTATCAGGTTTAGACTAATATAATTGCCTGCTGACATCTCCAGGTACCAACAGTCCTCTGCTGCTGTTCAATTGTCACAATTAAAGAAAATATCTGCAGAACATCCGCTCACTTCAAAATAAACACACATACACACACATGTACGGACAGAGCAAACAATAGAAGGACAGAGATGAACATATCCTCACAGCCAACTGTTCCACAGCCAATAATAACACCCAGTGTAAACAGCCACAGTCTATGCAATAATCTGTTTGTGAATGACTGTGCATACATATGTGTGTGCGTACAGTTGTAGGATCTCATGCAGATTTAACTGAACACGTTGAGAAAGGTGCTGTGTTTGTTTGGGACTCTTTTTTATGATACCACCACCTTCTACTGGGACGCTGAATCGGGACACATTATAATTTTTTCATCCATTCAATCTCCATCATTAATCAGCCCTTATTCTCCATCATGAATCATCATTATCAACCATTATTATACATTATTTTCTGTCACTTACGGTCATTATCATCCATCTTTATAAACCATCATTATCCATTTATCATTATCATTCAACATTATCCTGACACTCATTATCATCCAACGTTATCCTTACCATCATTATCGACTATCATTATTCATTAATCTTTTTCATCCAACATTATCCTTACCATCATTATCGACTATCGTTACCGATTGATCATTTTCATCCAACATCATCCATCCATCATTATCAACCATTATTATCCATTGATCATTATCATCCAACATTAGCAATCCATTATTATCCATTGATCATTATCATCCGTAATTAGCCATCATTATCCATTCATCACTATCTATCATCATCAATTATCGTCCATCATTTTCCTTTCAGCATTAACATCCATCCTCATCCATCATAAGCCATCATTATCAACCGTTATTATCCATCCTCATCCATAATTATCGTCCATCAGTATCAACTGATCCATCCATCGTTCGCCATCATCTCAATATACATCCTCCTCCCTCTCAAGCGAGGCGTGAAGCGATGTGATTATCGCAGTGCACCACAGTCTAATTACAATAGGTCATCCACAAGCCTCCGTGCCCTCCCTCCCTTCACCCCTGTGTGATGGCCACTTCTCCTCTCGCCTTCGTTATCTCCCGCTCCCCGCTCTCTCCTCGAGCTGTTCTTGCTTTCAGTCTCTGCAGGCACATCAATTAATCACCAATTAAAAACCACCCCAGAAAAAAATGCATTTGATATGCTTCAGCTTAATGAAGACATTTCGACCAGTTTGGCAAGCCCAATTAATCAATTAATTAGCGAGGGACACCGCGGCGTGGAGCATGAACTGCTGGGTGTTTGCGTGACCAATGGATCACCGTTTCCGAGGTTGGCTCGGGTATCACCGCCTTTACCTTCCTACTCGCTCATTTATATGACCCCTGCTTTTTACTTTGGGCTTTTATTTTGCAGTGCTTTATTGTTTGTCTGGGACTTTTTACGAGTGTCCTGTTGCTGTGTTCCTCCCCAGGTGGCTGTGTGCAGACCTACCTGTTTAAATAAAGGTTGGCTACAATGAAAAAAGTGGGAGAAAGGCGGGAGTAGATTTATGGGGGAGAGTAAAAGGGGTCGGGATGGGAAGTGGGGCGATGGAGGATGAGGTGTAGGGAGAGAGAGGAGAGCGAGAGAGAGCCAGACTGGGGGCGATAGAAGCTGGGATGAGAGAGAGAGAGAGAGACTGAGGGTGCTTATGGAGTTACTGTTTGCTTTGTTCACTTTTACTGCTGTTGTTGTTACTCTGAATGAGGCCACAACGTCCCTAGAGCCAGAGAGAGAGAGAGAGAGAGAGAGAGAGAGAGAGAGAGAGAGAGAGAGAGAGAGAGAGAGAGAGAGAGAGAGAGAGAGAGAGAGAGAGAGAGAGAGAGAAACATATCTGTGTTTGAGTCTGGTTTGAAGAGATGGAGGTTACTCATCATGTGAAACAGTACATGGAACTCATCCAAAGCACTGTTGTACCACTGTGTTGATCTCCCTACTCTACCTATATTGCTACAACGTCTGAAAGCCAGGCCTGGCTAGCATGCAGCATGCACTGAGATGCACCCACATGAACACATCAACATAATTGCACACCTGTGATCACTGCTTCCTAGAAATGCTCACGCTAGCCAGCTTTAAACCCTAAACAAAATTCACCTACACACCCACACCAAGTACAAACAGTGGTGTGTTATTGGTTAAACAAAGCCAGATGCTTGGCAGTAACCGTCAGGTCTCACGTTCATCGGTTTCCCCAAACAAGCTGAGAACACAGCAAAGGATTATGGGAAACGCCAATGGGAAACGCTGTGACAATACCAGCAGACTGAATGTGTGTGTGAGTGTGTGTGGGTTTGTACATGTGTGTTTGTGTGTATATGAGACACTGCCCTTGTGATTGTGTGTGTGTGTGTGTGTGTGTGTGTGTGTGTGTGTGTGTGTGTGTGTGTGTGTGTGTGTGTGTGTGTGTGTGTGTGTGTGTGTGTGGTTCTGTGGTTCTGTGTCAGCGTGAGATACCGTAATTCAGTGTGTGTGAGTGTGAGTCTGTGTGGGAGACACTGTGTGTGTCAGCGTGTGTGTGTGGGAGACACTGTGTCTATCAGCATGTTAGTCTGTGAGACACTGGGTGTCAGCGTGTGTGTCTGCGTGTGTGTGTGTGTGTGTGTATGTGTGTGTGCGTGTAGGTGTGTGTCTGGTAGACACTGTGTATGTCAGCGTGTGTGTGTGTGTCGGAGACACTTTGTGTGTCAGCGTGTGTGTTTGCGTGTGAGACAATGGGTTTGTCAGTATGTGTGTGTGTGTGTGTGTGTGTGTGTGTGTGTGTGCGCGTGAGACACTGTGTGCCAGTATGAGTGTGCCTGACAGCGCATGCGAGTGTGCGTGTCAGCATGCATGTGCATGCACGTGCACTCTCTCCTGTGCACTGGGCTGTGAACAGCAGTTCTTCAGGAGGCTAATAGAGAACACACAGACGGGTGGATGTGGTGGGAGACGGAGGGGTTTGGCAGCCAGACGGGTGGAGAAGCGCCTACGTCTAATCTGGCCCAGCCTGTCCGCCAACCTCGCCCGCTCCGTCCCCACATGTACAAATGTGATTCTTCCTGCCCCGCACGGCCCATTACATGGGACCGTTTTCGGAATGACAAACATATGGAGTGTTATAATTGGCCAATCCCTCTTGCCAGAGTGTAGCCGGTCCTTTCTGCTGAAACCTGGTGGAGAACCGAGCCAAACACCATCGCTGCAGAACGCTGCCTCGCACCAACCCAGGCTGTCCTTCGGCGAGGACGCATTGCGCCGTCTGTTTGGTGGATTAATAACACCATTAAGGAGAACCCGTGTTCTTTGTTCGTCTGCTGCCAGATCCACTCACTGGCCTCAGACTGACGCTCCCTGTCTCTGTCTCGCTGTGCGGGCTCGTCGTGTCTCAGAGTTTCTCAGGGAATATCTCCGTCAGCTGAATGGAGAGAGACACTATGCCAGCGTATGAAGGCACCATGTTCCCTTGTCTTGTAAGACTGTGAGGACAACCAACGTCAGGGGGAGGGGAAGGGAGGGGAGAGGAGGGAGAAGATGGATAGAGAGTGGGGCGGGGGGAGGACGCGAGTCCCATCGGAAAATTCTATCTGAGTTATTATTGCTCTACATGTGTCATGTGTTATCTGCCCGAGCCGGAGCGCTTGCAGTCATAATTTATATTTAGCGTTGCGGTGCCATGCAGCTCCACTAGAGAGCTAAGTTGCGTTATCCGTGTTCCATTATCAATGTTTCAGAGTGGAGTAGGGGGCTAGGGACTGGAGAGTCGGGGAGGGGGCCTGAAGTGGAGGGTCTTATAAAAGTGTAATGGCCTTGTCTGCTTTCATAAAGGCACGACGTGTTCAGAATTCAGATGTAGAAACAGAGACAAATAAACTGCGCATGCACTGCATTGCACACATGCACTCTCACACACGCAAACGGACACACACTCACACACACATACACTCTGGAACGCACACACATATGCAAACACACACACACACACACACTCTAACACACGCACTGACTCACGCACTGACTCAGACCAAAAGCAGGGGGCGGTACAGCTCCCAGTGGCCCTTGGGCGCCTGTGCTGTGGCGACGTAGTGTGGGGCTAGTCTCGGACTCACCCTGCTCCAGAGGGGGCGGCTTGACGCCGGTGGCCTTCATCTTGAGGGCCTCCTTGGCGGACATGTCGCAGCAGGAGCCCTTGTTGGTGTCCTGGTCGCTGTCTGCCTGGTCGCTGTCTCCGTGTCCGCTGTCCCTCAGGCTGGCGCGCTCCGGGTCTTTAAACGTGGAGCTGCTGGGGAGAGAGAGACGCGGGAGGTCAGGTCTATTTATTTGATTGTATTCGTGTCCCCCCCGTTGTCCTCTCTGAGAACCCGCATGACAGCACACTCCCACCCGTGGGTTGGCATTGCTTCGGTTCCGATGTTATTGAATGTTTCTGTGGTTTCTATCTTCATATCTTTATTATTGCTTTTAAATGTTTGTTTTGGTGTTTTTTGTAGTGCGACCTGGATTATGAATCACTGCTGTGGGGATAATAAAGAGCTCGCTACTCTGCCCTAAGTCCTCAAATAGGCTCAAAGGAAAAACTAAAGCCCAGAGGGAGAAACCTTAAGAAGGAAGGAACAGATTCCTCACCTTAAGCCTACCTTCCAGGGACGAGTAGGTGCTGAAGGGGGCGACGGTAGTGAAAAACGAAGCGGAATGGGAGGTCGAGGAAGAATAAGATATTTGAAAATACGAGATAAGTAACTGAATGATGATGGGCTAGTCGGTCTATCAGCACTAAAATGTTTGTAGACACTCGACTGCTGTCGATCATCTCTTGTTCTCCGCCTCACTTTGGTCCTTGTGCTGAAGGATTTGATGTAGCAGCAATGAATTTGAAAACCCATATCACAAGTAAATAAAAGCCTTTTCTCAATTATAATATCCCTTTATTATCCCATATTTCCTTCCACACAAGTCTTACCGTTATCAGGAGTGAAAACATCCTCTGCTAACCCATTACTCTTAAGAGCCTGCGATCACAAGGGACCGGGGGAACTCGCAAGAAACAGAAGATAGAAGACGTTTGCAAAAAATAAAATAGAATAACGATCAAGGGATTCCCTAAGCGCCGTGTTGTAATAGCACTTGGCAGCACCTTTGACAACACAGACGATGGGCTTTTAATACAGCATACATCTCCATACATACACAGACACACCACCGGCAGCCGGTGGAGGCAAGGGTTTCACAAGCGCTCCGCTGTCAGCCTCAAGGTGGCCACGGCCGGTGTGGTTTGAAGTCTTACCTCTGAACAAACTGCTGGCGGCTGCCCATGTAGTTGGACTCAGTGGGGAAGCTGTCCGTCTGCGGAGGAGGGGGACAGAACAATTTAGTGACAGGGGGAGTCAGTGAGGGAACACTATCACGGGGGACGACAACAGAGGTGGAGCACCAGGTGTTTTTTATGTTGGTGGGATTGATGATTGTATGTGTGAGGAATTGGAGATTCACTCCAACATAAGACGCCATCCATACATCCTTTTTCGCGGAATACTCTATGATGTGTGGTTGTCTTTGTTATATAAGAAAATGTAACCTCTGACCATGATCGTTAATAATAATAATAATCCTAATACGAATACTTCATACCACACCTTCTTTATACACACTATCTAATGTCTATATGATGTATACTTGGGTAGATAAAAGAGTGTGCTATTATTGGATACATTATATGGCTAGGATGCTTCTGGAGAAGTCCAACTTGTAGTGATGATGAACTGCAGGCTGTTAAAAGAGGTTATTTGAAGTTTGACCACGGGCGAAAGAGATGAACTTTAAACTGAATACTTGTCTCTTGGGGGAAGGGAGGTGGGGACATGACCCAGGGAAAAGATATGAAAAGGTAGAGCCTGGGAGTCTGAATGAATCACAGTTCACACTACACCGTGACCTTGCTTAGTGTTTGTTCATATATATAAATATATGTGCAATTAACTTGCTATGCATTCTACTCCTTTGTTTTGTTCTCATATTTATATTGCCAGAGGAAGCAGGACTCTGATTCCTGGGTCTCTGATTTCTTCCACTTGGTTTTCAGAAAACAACCACATGTGTACCAAAAACACAAAGGATTCATGTTGCATAAATCCATACCATAACACACACACACATACACACACACTACACACACATTTATCTTTCAGTCAGACTGTCACACTAAGCGGGTGTTAAATGTTCATCAATCAAAAATAACACACACTCACACACACACACAGACACACACACACACACACAGACACACACACACACACACACACACACACACAAACTAAGACACACACACAAACATTTCAAACAGTCCCCTCGTATTTCATTCAGTCAAACTGGGTCTTTCCCTCCTTTTCCTCTCCCCCTGTTGCTCTCTTCTCTCTATTCTCCTCTTTCTTCGGTCATTACCTCTATTCTCCATGTGTGTCTCTCTTCTTTTCCTTGCCTCCTCCCTCACTTTTCCTCCTTCTGTTAACTTCTATCTTTCCCCTCTCTCCCTCATCTCTGTTCCTCTCTTTTGTTCCAGCTCTATCTCTCTTTCAACCTCTACACAAACACACACACACACACACACACACACACACACACACACACACACACACACACACACACACCCCCCCCCCCCCCCCCCCCAACACAATTGGTCTGATCCATGGTCTGTTCCCCTCTCTCCCTCTTTTCAAAAGCGTCTATCTTCTCTCTCCTCCTGGGTTCCTCTTTTTATAACATGCTCTTTTCTTCTCTCTCTTTCTCTCTCCTCCTCCTAGCTCCTCTCCCTCTCTCCTCCCGCTCTCTGTCACCCTCTCTCTCTCCTCTCTTTGCATTAACCTTTATCTCCTCCCTCTCCCCTCCCTCCCCTCTCTCCCTTTGTGTCGGGCTTTCTCCCCCTCCTCCCTGTGGGTTATTACCAGGGAATATTAGTCTTTTAATCATGTTAATTAAGATGATGAAAATGCCACTCAGATCCCGAGAGCTCCGAGACACGGGTGATTCTCCCAAGTCGTCACGGCACCACACGGAGCGTAGCCATGGCAACGCAAACACAGAAATAGATATCTACAAAAAAAATGTAACAACGTAAACAGAAACAAAGGCAGGAGATCAGTGTGTTAATAATTAGCGGGTAAATAAATTCCCACAAGGGCAGTTGCTGGCTTTAATTAGATCAGTATGGAAACATAGGGGTGTGTTCTCGCATTACCATTATACCACTGAACACCACAACTCAAACGTGTAGAACCACAAACACTATGGTGTATTGAATCAGCATAAGTACTTCAAACCACAACCCAATATCCATGCTCTAAGAACCTTACTGCAGGGTCACCGGTCTCCCACTACATTTAGCCAAAACGCATTTACCGCAAGTCCTACAAATTATGCCGGGAGGTTTCTTTTATTCACACTCCCCGTAAAAAAGTGCGGTGCTCAATGTAC
>NC_079425.1:13477896-13507896 GCF_026213295.1 Gadus chalcogrammus | reverse complement strand
AAGAAGATCCTGTGAGAGTATTATCGGTGTTGCTGTAAAGAAGAAGCGATAAAAGGAGAGGAAAATTAGGAGAGAGGGAAGAGATAAGAGGAGAGAAAAGAGAAGAAAGGAGAAGAGGTCAGGGGGAGATCGGAAAAGTCACGAAAAGAGAAGGAAACAGGAGAAAATACGGGAGTGAAGGACTGGGTAAATATGAGAAGAAAGAGGAAAGAGAAGAGAGGCAAGAAGAGAGGAGTGAATAAACAAGGAGAAGAGGAGAGAAGACAGCATGAGATAATGGAAGAGAGGTGAAGGTGTGGGGGTATAGGACAGAGGTACGAGGACAGAGCACATCACACTTCAAAGCTGAAATGCTCCAACCTGCCCCTCTAATGCCTTTTTTTATTATTCCTTAAGAGCAACGCGGAAGACTTCCTCACTACCGCCAACCTCTCCTCTGCCGCCTCCTCATCTCTCCTTCTCTGCCTCCTCACTCCCTCCTCCCTCTTCTTCCACTCCCACCTTCTCACCCATCCCCATCTTCTCCCACGTCTACCTCATCCCCCCCTCATCCTAACCCAACCACTCATCCTCCTCCTCTACCTCAACCGTCCTCTTTATCCCCTCCTCTTCCTCACCCGTTCTCTTCTTCCTCCTCACAACCACCTCTTCCTCCTTCTGCTGTTCACCCCCTCCGAGGTCTCCAGCTCATCCACTCTCCCCCCCCTCCCCCCCCCCCTTATTTTTCCTCAACCTCGTCCCTCTTCTATCGCCTCCTCAACCCCCTCTTGCTCATCTCCCCCCTCCCCGCTCTCGCTCATCCCTGCCTTATTCTCAACCACCTCCTCATCCTCCTCCTCTACCTCACCCCCTCCTTTTCCTCTTCCTCCTCCCCCTCCTGTTTCTGTATAGATTACCACACGCTGTAAACGTGGGTCCTGGAAGACAACCTTATTATTGAAGACGCGCTCGGTGAGAAGGAGACCAATCGCAGGTTAATGGGATCCAAACATTGCAAAACCGCTCTATTTAAATCAAAACCTCATTACTTTGAAACATTCAGGCTAAATTTTCGATATTTCCGTAATCCAAGTTCCCAGATGTTGGGGATAAGGCCACAGTGTTTGAGACAGTGCCACGAGGAACAGCAAAGGACCCAGCACAATCTCTAGGAGGGGGAGGCAATCCTTTGCAGAGGCAAAGTTCTTGCAGAATTTTGCTATCAGTGTGGAAATAACCCAATTTTAGACTTTGGAAGCAGAGTTAGGTTATCAATTGGACATTATCAGATTTGAAAAAAATTCAAATGTAAAGCTGAGATAAACCGTTCATTATCAACTGGTATTTATCAGAGTTAAATTGTTAATTGAAAAGTCAGGAATAAATTGAGCAACAAATTGGAATAACAGGTGAATATAATGACCTTGACCTTTGATCCACTCATACACACAGGATCACAGCCAAATAAGGTTTTCTGTCAAGCATGTATGTCATTCGTAACTTGAACCTTATGCATGCTAGACAATCTCAGAGGCCTTTTACTATGGGAATAACCAAGAGACAAATATTGTTTTCATCAATGTCTTTCTTTCTAAATGATTGTTAATGTGTACCACAGTCATTCTGCTGGTCGGTCCTTGTTATAATGTTATATCCTTGATACATTTATATTTTTATTGAAATATAACATTCAATGCCCTCATTTGTTTCAGTTTGTCGGTGTGGTATTGAAATTGGTATCAAGTTGCTCTTTACTAAGTTCTGCACACACAAAAAACACACATACACACACACATACACACACACACAATAAGGAAACTCTTTTGCGATGCATGTGAAATTAAATCAAGGGCTTAGCTAAATCCTGTCCAAACACAGAGAAACCCAACAAGCATGACATCCTTGGCAATAATTATATTCCCCTCATCTACTCGTGTGATTGATTTATCAATGTCCATATTTTCACATTCTGGGGTAATTCAGTTCTTAACCAAAACAATAACAAACAACAACTTTACCATCCATTACATGGTGGACCAACACACCCAGAGGGAGTGGGATTACTGAGTGAATAAATAGAACCCTTAATACGCTCTTTGTGTCAATTTGGACACTTTCGAAATCCCTTTGTCCTACATGCTATGTGCACTCTCATTAGTATATATTATTCACAGAGCAAGAACAACGTTCATGTTTCTCCCTGCTTTCTATGTCTATATGGCACAAACTTGTAGAAAGACTTAGACTGTGTGCAGAACTTATAAAAATGGTTAAAAAATTATTTGGACAGGTCCAAAGATAATAAATCCCTGAATGCATGTTATAACACATAGTCCATATATTTAAGTAGACATATTTAAACGCCCAAGGGTAGATATACACTGAAGACATCAACATTTTAATACATTTTATCAAACTGTACTAGTTTTAAAAGAGTAACCCAAGTTCTACAATTTATAAAGGAATGCTTGTGAGATGTTAGAAATTTATAATTTGTGTTTCGTGTGTGTGGGTGTATGTGTAACTGTGTATGTGTTTGAAGGTAGGTAGTCTTTTATATAGTGACTCTCTAGCAGGTCTAACGTTGCTGTGTTTCAGTTACAATTGAGTGAATGCCGCATTTCACTTTCTTCCACGTCATATTTGGTACGACTGTTAATACAAATTGACTGTTATGTAGGATGTGTCAGAGTAATTTGACTCACTGACAAACTTAACTAGCTGAAGAAAACTGCAAAAAAATTGTCTGTTAAGGATTCAAATCAACACTGTAGAATGGCCACCATAAGAATACACAAATTTGAATCTCTTCTCCAGTGACTCCAGCCGTTATGTTTTCTTTGGTAGAATATCTCCGTAACAAAACAGGGAATAAGGCTCCGCCCTTGCAGTTATTTGTTTCCGGCCCGGGCCATTTGTAGGCTCTGACCCCAGAAGCTCTAGCATAATCTATTAGGACTGCTTGATCCTATATCCGACCGCTGTTTTCTGCTATTACATACAGTCTTATCCCATATACAATCCAAATATTGAGTCCAGTAGCATATTACCACTTTTCACAGCTCTGCTGCTATGACCTAAGTTCTCCCTCACCAAAGCAATGACCTCTTGACACAAGGTCAGGTTGATATCGATTCAGGGATGAGATACAAGCCCAAAAAATCCATAGATGGTGTGGAATGATCATCTGTATATCTCTGTAACTGTACTGTAGGTATAAAAATAGAATGAACATCTTACGCAAGCTTTATCATTGGATTCCAAGATTAGCCTAGTAGTTATCTCTGGTTAGCTTATCCGTTAGCCAGCTCTGAACAGATCACAGCCTAGTTATACCTAAGAACCTATTACCTAATTTAGGAGCTACCTCACTTAGGAGTCAATTAAGCTAACTGCAAAATGTTGAGCTAGAAACCCTGACTCTTCAGTTCATTATATATATAGATACATACACGATATATATACATCTATATACACATACATATATAATGAGCATCTACTACATCTAGTGTAAAGTTCTTATATATTCATACAGTTCATCCAATGCAACCTAATTGCCTGGAATTTTTCTAAGTAGGAACATTCCATTTGTTAAGGAGATGATTAAACCCCTTTCCTTCTGTTAGAACCCACCAATGAAAACGAGTGATTCTTGATTAAAAAAAAAAGAGAGGGAATGATTTTTTAACGACAAATCCGAACAATGGTACAGGTATTTCGTGTTTTTAAAACCTACCAATTAGAGACAATGATATTTGATAACAAACAAAGCAAATGTTTCATAATTTAAAAGAAACAGACCAACAGGAGCCAGCTTTCTTGATAAAAACAGAACGACCAATGAGAAGAAATGTTTCATGAATAAAAAAAAATCATCAATAAGAGTTTTTCGTGATTGAAGGGAGAAGATCCATGTGGGCTAAACACATGAAAGGAAAGACAATATTTCCATCTGAAATCCTCCGTTCCGCAGATTAAAGGATTCCAGAATATACCCCAACAGCCCAGGACAGAGCACACACAAACACTACACTACGCAGACATATAAGCACACAAAAACACACACACACACACACACACAGACGCACGCACGCACGCACAGACACACGCACACACGCACACACACACACAACACAACACCACCTACACACACACACACAGGTACGATTACACACTACACACACAGACACACACCCACAGACAAACGTACACACATACTACTCCTCTGTTCAAGGTGGGAGGATAAAGTCAGTGATTCTCGAAGGTGACCTTGACAGCATGCTGGGTCATCAGGGATGTTAAAGCGGGGGGAGGTGAGAGGTGAAAACAGGGAGAATCAGGGAAGGGAAGAATTGGAGAAGGGGAGTGCTTTAAGGCAACGTGACGTTTCTTTGATGCATCCCACCAAAGAGCTGCGTGTCAGTCCGGATTTACCTTCCATCAGCCAGGCTGCAGAGGAAACAATCAGCCCTAATCTGGGGCTCTGACCTCATCTGACCCTGCCTCCTCCTCCTCCCCCTCCTCCCCCTCCTCCCCAGGCCCTCAGAGACACTCCATTGGCCTCGCTCTCTTCAACACATCCCCACCAGTAGCTCACTTGATCGGTTACTCCCTGGGCTCTCCTCATGTCTCTCCCACCTGGGAGTACATCATCCCCGTGTGTCGACTCGACCTCCGCAAGGACCTCTGAGAGGACATGAAAGCAACCGGAGAGAGGAGGAGGAGAGGAGGAGGAGGAGGGGTAGGAGCCGCCGAGGGTCTATTTCGTCCCTGATCAACGTGGCAACATGAGGAGGGAATGAGAGGAATATGCATTTTGGAACAAGAGAGGAGGAGAGGAGAGTGAGGAGAACCAAGGAGGAGAGAGGGCCGGAGAAGGAAGGAGCAGAGAGCATAAGAAGAGAGAGGAGACACGAGAGGATCGGAGAGGAAAGGAGAGCAGGAGAAGAGAGAGGAAACGGGAGAGGAGAGCAGAAGAAGGGAGGAGAGGAAAGGAAGGAAGGGGAGAGCAGAAGAAGAGAGAGGAAATGCGAGAGGAGAGGAGAGCAGAAGAAGGGAGAGGAAATGCAAGGGGAGAGGAGAGGAAAGGAGAGCAGAAGAAGAGAAGAGCAGAGAGGAGGGCAGAAGAAGAGAGAGGAGAGGCGAGAGGACAGAAATGACAGTAGATTAGAGAGGTGGAGAGGAGCGATATGGAGAAGAAAAGAGAGGAGAAGAGAACCGAAGGAGGGGAGGAGTTAGGCAGACAGTAGAGCAAGGAGAAGAAGAGAGACTATCGACATCCATCATGCGCTACCCGCCGGGTGGTATAAATATCAGGGTGTTGTCCGGAGTGATCATGGATCCGACGTCTCCGCCGCGCTACTTTATTTATTAAGAGTGCTCACGGATCAATAGGCCCTGGTGACAGGATAATCTGCCGCTGGTGAAGCAGTAACATGAGCTATCGCTACGCTCATCTGATATGACACCCACACAACGCCATGGAAACAGGCCAGGGGAGGGGTGAGGGAGAGGTTGGAAAGAGGTAGGGTCAAAGAGAGAGAGAGAGAGAGAGAGAGAGAGAGAGAGAGAGAGAGAGAGAGAGAGAGAGAGAGAGAGAGAGAGAGAGAGAGAGAGAGAGAGAGAGAGAGAGAGAGAGAGAGAGAGAGAGAGAGAGAGAGAGAGAGAGAGAGAGAGATATGCATCTGTACCGAACAAACATGGGATCAATAGAGTTGAGTGGTGAGCTCGATTGATTTGATCGTAGCAAGGTTTTAAAAATGACTTCCCTCCAAGACATAAAAGCAGCTAGGGGTCCGCTAGGCCTCATCTGTAAAGCCCAACCGAGGAGAAGACACACCTCCTCCACCGCCAGCTCTCCCTCCGCTCCTCTCCCATCCACCTGCCCCACCTCATCGGCAGGTTCTAAAGACTTGGGGATGTCCGTTCCCTCCTTCCACGACTCGTCAGGAGGTTCTAGAGACTGGTATTGTCCTCTCCTCCCTCCCCCATCTCGTCAGGAGGTTCTAGAGACTGGTGTTGTCCGTTCCCCCCTCCCCCATCTCGTCAGGAGGTTCTAGAGACTGGTGTGGTCCGCTCCCCCCTCCCCCATCTCGTCAGGAGGTTCTAGAGACTGGTGTGGTCCGCTCCCCCCTCCCCGATCTCGTCAGGAGGTTCTAGAGACTGGGCGTGTTCGTTCCTTCCTCCCCCACACGATGAGGAGGTTCTAGAGACTGGGCCTGTTCGTTCCTTCCTCCCCCACACGATGAGGAGGTTCTAGAGACTGGGCGTGTTCGTTCCTTCCTCCCCCACACGATGAGGAGGTTCTAGAGACTGGGCCTGTTCGTTCCCTCCTCCCCCACACGATGAGGAGGTTCTAGAGACTGGGCCTGTTCGTTCCCTCCTCCCCCACACGATGAGGAGGTTCTAGAGACTGGGCCTGTTCGTTCCCTCCTCCCCCACACGATGAGGAGGTTCTAGAGACTGGGCCTGTTCGTTCCCTCCTCCCCCACACGATGAGGAGGTTCTAGAGACTGGGCCTGTTCGTTCCCTCCTCCCCCACACGATGAGGAGGTTCTAGAGACTGGGCCTGTTCGTTCCCTCCTCCCCCACACGATGAGGAGGTTCTAGAGACTGGGCCTGTTCGTTCCTTCCTCCCCCACACGATGAGGAGGTTCTAGAGACTGGGCCTGTTCGTTCCTTCCTCCCCCACACGATGAGGAGGTTCTAGAGACTGGGCCTGTTCGTTCCTTCCTCCCCCACACTATGAGGAGGTTCTAGAGACCGGGCCTGTTCGTTCCTTCCTCCCCCACACGATGAGGAGGTTCTAGAGACTGGGCCTATTCGTTCCTTCCTCCCCCACACGATGAGGAGGTTCTAGAGACTGGGCCTGTTCGTTCCCTCCTCCCCCACACGATGAGGAGGTTCTAGAGACTGGGCGTGTTCGTTCCCTCCTCCCCCACACGATGAGGAGGTTCTAGAGACTGGGCCTGTTCGTTCCTTCCTCCCCCACACGATGAGGAGGTTCTAGAGACTGGGCCTGTTCGTTCCTTCCTCCCCCACACGATGAGGAGGTTCTAGAGACTGGGCCTGTTCGTTCCTTCCTCCCCCACACGATGAGGAGGTTCTAGAGACTGGGCCTGTTCGTTCCTTCCTCCCCCACACGATGAGGAGGTTCTAGAGACTGGGCCTGTTCGTTCCTTCCTCCCCCACACGATGAGGAGGTTCTAGAGACTGGGCCTGTTCGTTCCTTCCTCCCCCACACGATGAGGAGGTTCTAGAGACTGGGCCTGTTCGTTCCTTCCTCCCCCACACGATGAGGAGGTTCTAGAGACTGGGCCTGTTCGTTCCTTCCTCCCCCACACGATGAGGAGGTTCTAGAGACTGGGCCTGTTCGTTCCTTCCTCCCCCACACTATGAGGAGGTTCTAGAGACCGGGGTTTTCCGTTCCGTCTGAAGCTGCGCTCCATCAACGCATCGTGTTTCCAGCGGCGCTCCGGAGACGACGGGAAACAACCCAGACAGCGGGAGCTCCACTATTATTATTACACACACTCATACGCATGCACGCACCCACACCGCACACACAGCTACCCCCACACACGCACACATACACACACACACACACACACACACACACAAGCACTAACACCCAGACACGGACACACATCCAGTATTGGCAGAACACTCGTTAAACGGAAGGCGGAAATGTCATTTCCGTATCGACGGTCTGCTGTGTCCGTGGGCCGACTTTAAACCAAAACACAAAGCCGGGATGTGGAATGATTTTTTTGGATTCACGATTGATCGAACTCCATCGCTCAATGAACAGGTTGTGTAAAACATTTCCAATTATTTCATTTACTTTATTCACTATAATGTAGGCTACTTTGAAAGACTGGAAAAGAGATAGATATAGATAGTTATAGAGTGAGAAAGATTGAGAGAGAGCGAGAGAGAGGAAGGGGGAGGGAGACAAGAGAAAGCAAGAGGGATAGCAAGAGAGAGAGAGAGAGGGATAGCGAGAGGGATAGCGAGAGAGAGAGAGAGAGAGAGAGAGAGAGAGAGAGAGAGAGAGAGAGGGATAGCGAGAGAGAGAGAGAGAGAGAGAGAGAGAGAGAGAGAGAGAGAGAGAGAGAGAGAGAGAGAGAGAGAGAGAGAGAGAGAGAGAGAGAGAGAGAGAGAGAGAGAGAGAGAGAGAGAGAGAGGATAGATGAAGGAGTGACAGAGCCAGAGAAAGTGAGAGAATGCTGGACAGAGGACAAGAACATTATTTCTCACGTACTAATGAGAAATGAGGGTAGAGGAAACTCACATTACTTACTGCCTTGGCTCAGGGGAGTGTCGTTGTGTGTATGTGTGTGAGAGTTGGTGTGTGCGTGCATGCATGTGTGTGTGCTGAGGTGGAGGGTATTTGTAAGTGCTGAGGTGGGTGTGTGAGCGTTGTGTGAGTATATTTGTGTGTAAGGAGTTTGTGTGTACATGTGTGCTGTGTGTGCGTGTGCATGTGTGCAAGTGTGTGTGCGTGTGTGTGTGTGCGGTGCCTGTGTGTGCGTTCATGCATGTGTGTGTGTTTCAGTCAAGGTCAGGTAGGTAGCGATAGTAGACCCTCAGGTTGGACCAGTGCCAGCAGCTCACTATGCGGCCTCCATTTTGTTTGACTTTGGAAGAATATCTGATTTACGGCTGAGAGAGACGACATCCAACAGCCTCACTCTTCTCCCTCGCCTCACCCCCACCTCCCCTGTCTCCCCCCGCAGGGAATGACAGAGCCAGCACCCCAGGAGGGACGTACAGGAGGCCCTGGGGCCCATTCAGCCCCGACAGTGGAACAGACGCACACATACAAATACACGCACACTAGGCATTAGGCACACTACACCAAATACACTGTGACGCCCCACACACACACACACACACACACACATGCACACACATTGTATATAATAATTCTATAATATCCCTGGTAACAGAAGGATGGAATCATAGACGGAAAAGATCAAGCTGATGATGTCACCTTTGTCTGGCCCAGTGGGGTCACTATTTTTGTGAGCAACATGTATCCATGTTGGAGTAGGAACTAAAAGCTGCACCACTGTCCAGCGCACAAGCACACACACACACACACACACACACACACACACACACACACACACACACACACACACACACACACACACACACACACACACACACACACACACACACACACACACACACACACACACAGGCTGAATGAATTCTTTGAGGCTAATTTGAGTGGTCATGCCTCCTTCCCAAAGAAACTGAAAGCTTGAGGTCAGAGGTCAACCAGTGATTCCACATGGGCCATAACACACTGATCTGCTGTTGTTGGCTCATTAAATATGAAACACACTACTGCCACACACACACACACACACACACACACACACACACACACACACACACACACACACACACACACACACACACACACACACACACACACACACACACACACACACACACACACACACACACAACTCACTGTTCGGATGTCAGTCAGTCCGTCTGTCTGTATCACTCTGTGTCCGTCTGCCTGTCTCATCACTTGTCTTACTGCCTGTCTCTCTTCCTGGTAGTCTGTATGTCAGTGTATCCGTCCTGTCTGTCAATGTGTTTCCATGCGTATCTCTTTCATGTGAGAATGTTAGTCTGGCCTTGGTCTACAAGCCTCATGCTTCATTATTCACCAGGGTTAGGCTTCTTACTGCGTGTGATAAAACATTTACTTCCACCTCTACCCCTGATTTCCCCCAGAACCACCACACTGGTCCTCCCGTCATTCCGTCCTCGCCGCTCTGCGTCTCACCGACACAGGCTTTTAATTGTGTAATTATTGAAGGGAGAATTTGGATTCGCCTTCAACTCTTTGAGAAAGGAAGAAGAGCAAGTGGGTGGGTGCAGTCTCGTTTAGAAATAAGTATTTTTACGTGGTGCAGTAGCTATCATTTACACGGATTAGGATCATCAAAAGAACCATCTTTTAAATATGATGACCGCTTAATGATCACCAAAATTTGCGAATTACCAAACCATGTATTTAAAATCATTACAATATGATAGATGTTCATGATCAATAATCATGAACATCTGATAAATCCCAAATTCACCTAAAACCTAAAAATATATATGTACACATATATATATATATATATATATATATATATATATATATATATATATATATATATTCAACCATAGCCTTAATCTATCAACCTGTATTCACCTATATATAAATGCATATACAGCCCTGTCTGCACTCTTGCAGACATGAAAAGTATTTGGCATGAAATTGGATTATTTTGGGATTAAGAGTTGATTTATTATGGAGTTTGAAGGTTTTAAACCCCTTCCTGACATGGTGGGGTCGATGAACATGTGTGTACATGTTTGTGTGCATCTGTGCATGCACCAGATGTGTCAGAGGAGGATTGTGTATGTGTGTGTGTATAATTTGTGTGTGGGTGTGTGTGTTTGTACGTGTGTGTGTGTGTGTGCATGAGTGTGGTTGTGTGTGTGCGTATGTTGTTAAACAATATAAGTTATTCATGGGATGGGAGGTAAATATAGATACATGTTGTTCTCAGCTCTATTGCTGCTACACTATCAAACACATACCCATGCACAACAACACACACACACACACACAGACACAACCTCAGGTACACAAACACAGATGCATGACAGTCCTGCAGCCATATAGGAACGCATATTCTCGCAACTATACGAAAAAATATAGACGTCATTTTTCACTCCCCACCCCCCACTCCCCCCCCCCTCAAACGTTGATCGTGTGAGCTTAGGGTAGATAAAATAAACTTGAATATTAATAATTCAAACTGTCAGCATATAGCATTGTGTGTTGAGCAGCACCAGCTGCCCCGGTCCAGTACATCCCAACATACGAGAGTCTCCTTAATGTAACCGTTTAAAGTACGGAGAACCAACGAGAAGCCACACAGACTCTTAAGAACACGCAGGCCTCCCCGGGCTGGCCATCTCTCTTTATAAGATGGAGTTCAGCCTGACTAACATCAGGCCCTTCATGTGTGAGAGAGAGAGAGAGAGAGAGAGAGAGAGAGAGAGAGAGAGAGAGAGAGGGAGAGGGAGAGGGAGAGGGAGAGGGAGAGAGAGAGGGAGAGGGAGAGGGAGAGAGAGAGAGAGGGAGAGAGAGAGAGAGAGAGAGAGAGAGAGAGAGAGAGAGAGAGAGAGAGAGAGAGAGAGGGAGAGAGAGAGAGAGAGAGAGAGAGAGAGAGGGAGAGAGAGAGAGAGAGAGAGAGACACACACACAGGAAGAAAAAGAGGTGAAATTAAATAGAGAGTGTTTTTCAATTCTCTGGCTCGATGGCGATTGAAGTGTTGGATTTCATGGAAAATACAGCAAGAAACAAGCTTCAGAGGAAATTGTGGATTGTGAATGTGTGTCTCAGTGTGTGTGCATGTTTGTGTGTCAGAGATGTATGTGGATGTGTGTCAGAGGAGGTACAGTGTATGTGGGTGTCAGAGGAGGGTGTATAGTGTGTGCGTGTGTGTTTATGTGCATGTGCTTGCTTATGTGTGTGTGTGCGTATAGAATGTATGTGTGTCAGAGGAGGATGTGAGTATGTGTGTGTGTTTGTGTGTGTGTTTCAGAAAGGAGAGTGTGTGTGTGTGCGTTTGTGTATGTGTGTGTATAGAATGTATGTGGGGGTGTAAGTGTGTCAGAGGAGGATGCGTGTATGTGTGTGTGTTTATAATTTGTGTGTGGGTGTGTGTGTTTGTACGTGTGTGTGTGTGTGTGTGTGTGTGTGTGTGTGTGTGTGTGTGTGTGTGTGTGTGTGTGTGTGTGTGTGTGTGTGTGTGTGTGTGTGTCAGAGAGGAGAGTGTAAAGTGTGTGTGGGTGTGTGGGTCTGAGAGGAGGGTGTTTGTGTGTGTGTTGCTGTGTATGTGCGTGCCTGTGTGGGTGCATGTGTGTCAGACGAGGGCTATGAGCGGTTCGGACAAATACAAGATTGTTCCCCTCGTAAAGACAACTAGAGAGATGGCTGGAATACACAATGACTTACACCCACTTATTGACCCCACCCAAACTCTGTTTCTGCTTTGACTCTCGCACGCACCCGCGCGCACGCACGCACCCACGCACGCACCCACGCACGCACCCACGCACACACACACACACATCACACCCATACCTTCCTCAAAACCCCCTAACACAAGCGCACAAATACTTTCCCACATGCAGAAATACATATCCTCTTACCCACCACTCATCCTTTGATCCCCCCCCCCCCCCCCGACAACACACACATTAAAATGCTCATCAAGTTCATAAAGACGTGTATTTCTACACGTGTGCCAAACCTACACATCGAAGAAGAGCCCAAGCCCCTAAACTATCAACACACACACACGCTATACACTGTAACACACCCAAGGACACCACACACACAAACACGCTATACTCCCTACACACACACAACACACACACACACGTTATACTTCCCAGTCCCACACACCAACACACACACAGCCGCTGTATTCCCCCACACACCAACACACACTTCAATCACAGACAATATGCAGCTTAAGCCTCTTCCCTCCATTCATCCCCCTTTTAAACCCTCAATAGGGGTATTACACCACAGCATAATACATTCAACACACACGCACGCACATCACACACATACACACACACTCCTTGGCAGGGAAGAGTGCATTGTGTGAACCAACAGACCTCTGAATGACACTCCTAATTTATATTTAATGAGTAGACCGAGGAAGCTGTGGTCTCGTACCATCAACAGGGGGACCTCGTGTCACTCTATTCAGAGGAACACACTCCGGCTAGGTCACACGCTACACACACGCTGATAACACTCTTTTTCTTTAGCCCAACATCTCTCCTCCTCACCTCCCTCCTCACCTCCCTCTCTCTTGCCTCAGCCCTCCACCCTGTCCTGACCTCCCTCATCACTCCACCTCAAATGCTTTCTGTCGCCCCCTATAGGTGAGATCAGCTACCACTGTCGCCTCCGTGTAACAGCGTTTCCACGTGTCCCTCCCTGTGTTGTGTGAGTGTTTAATGTTTCATAAAAGCACTTCCACGGCAAATCAAATTATCACACAAATTATCCAACTAATGCAAGATATGATAATTTAAGGCTCATTAAAGATTTGTTTAATCTGCGGGGGTTGGGAGGTAAACATGAGAGTACAAGATAGAATCTGTGAGGGAGATAGGTAAAAGTTCCTCGAATGACACAGTGGCCTTATGGTATTCTGACCAAATCCTGTGTGATGTTCCCGGCAGTGAGCCTCTAGAGAGACTTACTGGAATCCCTTCTTCCAAGAGGATTTAATCTCGGGGGGCGGATTGGCTGCAGTCTTGATTCCTCACTAAGTCATACCCTCAACGCCTCAAGAGGAATTAGACGTTATTACGCCTGACTATCTGCTAGGGGGTGGTGCCCTCCAACCGGCTAATGAAGGCAAGATCTCTGCTGGATCTGGGGTAACGAACAGAGATGGAAACCTCGAGATACACAGATACACCTCCTTCTCTCGTCCCCCCGGCACTGCATTATCTGTATCAGTTGCTTCTCTCTGTCACTCTTCTGTCCTATCACGCTATTCTCTCCTTCACTCTGTCCCACTCATTCACACCCTTCACAGATGACTCACTTCTATTAAATTCAATTCAAAGGGCTGCATTGGTTTGGGACACGTGTATTTACATTGACAAATTATCCCAAAAATGAATATGATACATATATATATTCATATATAATAAATGAAACAGTGAACGATAAAATGCTAAATTGATTCCTTCCCTCTACCTACTACTTTATTCTCTTTTCTCTCACTATCCCTTTCCATCACTCTATCACTCCTCCCCTATCAATCTCTTCCCCCCCCCCCCCCCCCCCATCAGTATCTCCTCTCAAGTTCCCCATTGTTCCTTCTCTACATCTCTTTCCTCTCTATCACACTCTCTAAATCCTCTTTTCAACTCTATGCTCCGCGTTATGGTTCAGGTGTGCCTGAATGTGTGCGTGTGTGGGTGCGTGCGTGCCCGTGTTATGATATACATCAGTAGGAACTTGGGAGCTAGCAAAAGCTCAATTTTAGGCCTTAACGCCCAGAGCAGACCTGAGATGTCCTTGTGGACAAGGCAGAGCTGATGTGGTTAAGTTGTCGTCATCTACTTATTTATTCTCCTCCTTCTTCTAGAGCGGAGCCCAGCGACTCGGAGACAGCAGATAGGCCAGAGATCGATGGAAAGAGAATTCTGCCCTGGCTCCTGACATGCACTCCATCCCTAGATTCAGATCCCTCTCAGCTTACATACCTCGCTCCCAGAGAGATGGACGGATACAGAAATAGAGAGGGGGGAGAGGAGGAGAAAGGGATGGAGGGAGGGAGGAAGGAAGGGGAGAGATAGAGGGGGATTGAAAGCAAGAGGACAGAGAGGCGAATCAGAGCAGAGAAAAAGAGAGCAAGAAAGAAAAAAAGACGGAGATGGAGGGATGGAGAGCGAGGGACCAAAGGGAGAAAGAGGATATGGTTGTGTTCGAATTAAGAGGAAACCGGATGCCAGCAGCCATCTCCCAGTACACAGGTTGTGTTGAATAATACAGCGAGTAGCGGCAAAGCCCCGCGTGTTGGAGCAGCCCTGTAAACAAACACAGAGCACCGGGGAACATGGCGTCCGGTTTCTTGAACCAGTTCCCCACCGCGACTACTGCACGGCCGCCAATGGACACGTTGCTCTGTGCAGGAAGGGTGTCATGGGCAGGACCGGCGGCACCACAAGTAGTCAGCTGCTCGGATTGGACAGGCCCCATAACGGTCTGTGCGTTGATCTTTGCCCTATTCATCTGGCGAATTAGAAGCAGGACTGGAGCAGAGGGGGGGGGGGGGGGGGGGGGATGGGAGTGTTCCCTGGTGAAAACACGTCATTTCTGATCACAGTCATCCACAATAAACCCCCTCCCAACCAGATACACGCCCACACACTCAGGCACACGCACGCAAACAAACACATCCCCTTGGCCAGGAGAAGCCGGGGTGGAGGGAAAGACTTATCCCTCGGCTGGATGGGATGACCTGGGCCACAAATTAACAACCAGACGCCTGCCTGTGGTCGGGTACTAACCCCATGTCACAAACATCACCACCACCACGATCATCATTGTCACCATCATCACCACCACCATCATCATCATCATCATCACCACCATTATCATCATCACCATTGCACCACCATCATCATCATCATCATCATCCCCATCATCTTCATTGGTGTTATTAAGAGGAATGGATCACACCAAACTGGTTTCAAATGATCCTGTGCTGCTTTGCAAATTTGCACACGCACATACTGATACACATATAGACACGCATACTGACTTACTGAAGCTTGCAGACAAACATGTATACATGTACACACACACATATTTCATCATGTGGTTATGCTTGTGGTGCAGTTCTAGATTTTATCTCAGAAAGCCAATGACCTTTCCCACAACGATGCTCCCAAACAGGGCCAACGCCTGTTTGGTGTTTATGTTCATAAAAGGAAGATAATATTCATGTCAAAATAAACCATTTTATTTGTTATGCTTTTATTTCAATTCAGAAATAAAAGGCTGGGTTTCCTTTCAATGGGTATGCCACCTATGGCTTTATACTGGTTCGTAAAGAAGCGGGCTTAATCCGGCTTCGACACAACGGACTTTAAATGGGCTTAGTGCCACAAAGACACAGACGTCGTCACGTTCCAGACTTATACCCCTAAGTACTCCCTGCAAAGAGCTATTAAATGACCATGAAAAGAGAAGCACAACCTGCTTATCTCAATAAATTAAATCCTCCAAGACCAAAACAAGAGATCAGGTCAGGTATGTCTAAAAATCCTACAATGCCGCTAATTAAAAACTGAATCCAGAATACATACATATACGAACGCTGATTGGACTACTTGAAAACAACTTGAGTTGAATCAAAGACTCAATGCTGAATCTAAACAAGCATCTGGTTAATTATTAACAGAGACAGCGGGTTTCTATTTATTGCGATTTGCAATTCATGAGTTATCAAGGTCTGCGTGAATCTGTGGAATACCAAATGAAGCCGGGGAGCGATAATATGATACATGAAGAAAAGCCCTCAGTACCTTATTGATTAAGTTCTTTCATTAGATTCAGCACAGCACCGTATATTTCTAAGCACAAAGAGGTAATTATTTGGACATGACATGAAAAGATAATCTATTCCCTTCCGATGGAGAGGTCATCAGTTCATAACCACTTGTCAAGACCTCTGCGCTTGCTCTCCAAATACTCCTGTCAATAAGACCCGGCGTCCGAAGAGGTGATTCAGCACTACTTTATATAGAACAAAGGAATAAATAGTTAAGTATGATGCAAACTGAATGATAATGGAGTTGTTTAGGGCTCTACGTCATCCTTTGATCGGCTGGGAGAAATCCCTTTAATCACCTTCTTCTTATAAATGCCCTGACTCCTTAATGCTCCTCCATATACTGCTCATTTAACATGCACGATTGCGCACATAACAAAATAAACTTTATATCATGAATATTTTTCATCTCCACAAACTAGCAGTGACATGGTGGTGGTGGTGGTGATGGTGGAGGGAGGTGTTGGTGGGGAAGACAACACATAGTACAGGTGTACCAATCGTCACAGGTCTTACCTGGATGATTGACATGCGGTTGGCGGGCGTTTCCGTGGTGCTGGTGGCTGGGCCGGTGAAGCTGGTGTGACACCCCACGTGCCCCTGGGGTACACTGAGGTTGTTAGCGGTGGGCTTGAGGTACATGACCTCTGACCTGGGGGAGCTGAGTGGAAGGCGGGTCTGGTAGTCAAAGTACATGGGGGAAGTAGCGAGGGAGGGGCTGCTCACCACGTTCATCACGTTCATGGCGTCCCGCTCCTCCACCTCGCTCTGCACCAGCATGATGTCGTTCTTGTTGATCTTCTTCTTCTTGCCCTTCCCGAGCTGCGGGTGCGAGTACTCTGCGATGCGGCAATTGTACGTGCGTATCTCTTTGTTTTCCCGCTTGCACTTGATGGCGATGGTTACCATGGCAGCAAGCAGCATAATGGAGATTATGCTGAGCGTGACGATGAGCGGCAGCGACATGTCCCAGTTGCGGTTCTCCTCGTTGATCCTGGGTTCGCCTCCCGCCACCGGCCCGTTGTAGGCCTTGACGATGAGGCGCGCAGCGGCGGTCAGCGTGGGCTTGCCGTGGTCCATCACCCGGATAATCAGCTCCACCACGGGGTTCACGTCCTCCCAGAACGGGTGGGCGGTCCGCACTTCCCCCGTCACCGGGTCCATCTCAAACAGGTGGTCTTCGTTCCCGTCAGAGATCTCGTAGGTGAGCCGCCCGCTCTCGCCGTAGTCGTTGTCCACTGCCCTCACCGTGGTAACGATGTAGCCCACGCCCACGTTCCGTGGGACGTGGATCTCGGCAGTGTCGTTCTGCAGCAGCGGCAGGACGATGACCGGGATGTTGTCATTGACGTCGAGCACGGTGATGCGCACTGAGGTGTTGCTCTCAAGGTGGGGCGAACCGGCGTCCTTCGCCAACACTTTGAAGTCAAAGTATTTGATCTGCTCATAGTTGAAGGAGCGCACCGCATAGATGGCACCATTGGCGGCGTTGACGTTGACATAGGTGTTGACGTCCCCGCCGCTGACGTTGGAATTGATAATGCTGTAGTACACCGTGCCGTTCTGGCCCAGGTCGGGGTCGTGAGCTAGAACCGAGCCCAGGTACTCCCCGGGGATGTTGTTCTCGGGGATCTGCAGCAGGTACACCACCTTGGTGAAGCGTGGAACGTTGTCGTTCTCGTCCAGAATCTTCACGGTGAAGGACTTGGTGGAGTTCAGGGGAGGGATGCCGTTGTCTTTGGCCACGATGGTGACGTTGTACTCGTCCTGGACCTCTCGGTCCAGCGGTCGGTCCGTCACCACCGTGTATAAATTGTCATAATTCTCCTCAAGTTTAAATGGGACGTTGCCCAGCACTCTGCACTGCAGCTGGCCGTTCCTGCCGGAGTCTTTGTCAGTGACGCGAACGAGAGCGATAACGGTGCCCGGGGGTCGCGCCTCACTGATCGCTCCCTGTCTTACAGACACGAAGCCTATATAAGGCCAGTTGTCATTCCGGTCCAGCACTTTCACAGTCACTTTACAATGACCGGGAATGGGGTTGGGTCCTAAATCCTTGGCCTGGATGTCAATCTCAATAATTGGGCTCTCTTCGTAGTCAATCTCCCCCTGGATCTTTATGATCCCCGTCCTAGAGTCTATGGAGAACAGCTCCCGGATCCTCTCTGGGGCATAGCCACTAAAAGAATACACAACCTGACCATTGTTGCCCTCGTCAGGATCAGTGGCGTTTAAATCAATAAGTACTTTACCAGGGGGGGAATTTTCTGGGATTTCCACGACATATGAAGGCTGGTCAAACACAGGACTGTTGTCGTTCGAATCAATAACTTTAACATTGATCTGCATCGTGCCTGACCGGGGGTATTCACCACCGTCCGTGGCTGATAGAATTAGTGTGTGATGGCTGCGCTCCTCTCTGTCCAAGGGCCGTTGAATAACTAATTCTGGAAATTTAGTGCCATCCCCTCGGGATTTAACCTCCAAGGAAAATAGATTGTAGTCGTCCCGGGTTATTTGATAGGTTTTAAGACCGTTTTCCCCTGCATCCGGGTCGTGCGCGTTGGTCAAAGGGAAGCGTGTGCCTGGGACTGCATTCTCTGAAATGTCAATATCAATCTGGTCGGAGGTAAAGGTTGGAGAATTGTCGTTTATGTCTTGGATGTCTATTTTAATCATGCAGATATCCTTGTCGTTGGCAAACACCTCCATGGAGAGCTGGCACTTTGGGTTCCTGCGACACAGTGTTTCTCTGTCGATGCGCTGTTTGGTGTAAAGAAGTCCGCTTTGGGGGTCAACGTCAATGAGATGCGGGGCAGAATTCTCCAGCACTCTGAAATTTGCTTTTTTCGCCTGCCCCTGCCCCGTCTGCTCCAGCCCAATTCTTGCATCTTTGGCAATGTTTCCGATCACCGTCCCTGGCCCTTGCTCCTCTGGGACAGAATAATTTAAGTTTTTCAGCGTCAGGGCTTGAGCCCATAACAGTAGGAAAAAGAAAATAGAAAGATACATCCCCCTCTTCCGCAAGAACGCTGATAACCTTTGTGTGTTTACTCCGACCTGTTGATGTGACGGGCCAAGGTATTATGTGTACTCAGCGCTAAACAACCACTTGTGTTCATTGTGTGTGGTCCCGGAGATCCACCTTTGATTGTCTTTTTCTCCCTCGCTCTCCGCTCTCTCCCGACGATCCTAATTGATATTCAGCTGAGTACCCGGACTCATTGGAGCAATAATGGCAGTCCGCTCTCCTCCAAACAGAATAGTCATTGTACTTGCGTTGCGTTATCACCTAAGAGTGAAGATAGAGAAAGTAGGTTAGCCATCGAGGTATTATATAAATCGCTTTTTTGTATAGGTTATTCATTCGAATCCAGCAAGCAGTGAAATTAAACGTCTCCTTTGCGTAAATCATCTTTACGGTAGATTCTTCACAATTTCACCTTGGCGAGAGAATCGCCGTAACCTTGATATACAGCAATAGAAAAGGGTTGATTTCTAAATACAATAATAAATAAAGAGATTTAGAATGAAAATATGTGTAAACGTAGGTTTGTTGGGAAGCTCGCACGCTAAATAAAACTATTATAGAAACTATAACAGTCTTACATAAATTCCCCCCATAATGAATAGGTAGGCTACTACAATAATTGGAATAATACAATTTGTCGTAATTGTGCGTAACTAAAGACTAATGGACCAAACTGAAATGTGTCATGCTTGAGCCTCTTACGCGCATTAACAAATCCGCATAATCCGCACATTAAGACGAAACCCTCCAAAACATCAAATTTCGGAGTCACCGGAGACACTGCCGCTTAAATCATATATAGTAGGCCTACTTCTCCAACATTGCTCTCCTCTCTCTGTCCCCTCTCTCAATCTATCTCCCCCTTCTCCATCTCCGTCCGTCTCTCCCCGCCAGATTCAATACACCACCAAGTAGCTGTTGCGTCGGCTGGCTTGGGGGAGTGAGGCGTGTGCCCGTTGTTGAGGAAGGTTTCACACATCTAACTCAACGCAAATAACACGAGACACCTAGAGAAACAGACACAGCCACCACTTACCTAACACTGGCACAATTCATCCTCCACAACAGTGACTAATATCCAGGGCAGAGTTAGAAAATCACCCAGCGCCCTATAGTCCCGGCACCCTCTGGACCAGCACTGTTCTCTTCCCCGAGCGCCCGGGAAGCCACAAGTCTTCCAACGCGCAGCGGCCGAGCGACGTCGGAAGAAGAAAAAAAAGTGGTCCAGAAAAGTCTGCCTGTAATGTCAATGAGTCCAGGCGCTCCGAGCCGTCCCCCAAGCTGTCAGGATGTCTCGCCGGCTTTGGAGTCACGGAGACTCACTCTCTGTCTAAACTGTTTCTGAGACGGTGAACAATCCGGATGGACAATCTAGATCCGATGAGAACGTTAAAGCACAGCGAGAGAAGCGATGTGTGGGATACCCGGGTGTCGTGTCCTTGCCGTTGCCCGCTGCCCAGCTCAGGTCCACCTGAGCGACAGCAGCTTGGAGAGGAAAGGCGTGTTTCCAGTGACAACGTCCCGTCTAACCTCCTCAACCTTATCTTATGCTCGTCACCGAATCCGTTTTTCAATGACAGTGAAATAGAAAGTGATTTTGGTATTTTACGCACGTCCGCGTAGCGTCGCAACAACGAGCGCCTCCTCTCACTGACTGAACTGTGCATGCACCGCATGGTGCATTAAACATTGTCGCTGCGCTGCCACCAGCCAATCAGGTTGAAGAGGCGGGAAAGAGGGCGGGGTTTAAAAACGTCTCTCTGTATATAGAGTAGCTGATTGGTCGCTGGCGTTTTACCGGCGATGCATCTTTTCAAATCTCACGGAGCATTGTTGTGTTTCAACAGTCAACAGCTTTAACGTTCACAGCCTGGTGATGGAAAAAAAATATGAAAAACATGAACATAAAGTAGACTCTGTTTAGGATTCATAAGGCTGGCTATGTAATTTAATCGAATGGTTTCAAATTTCAAATTACTTTCAATGCGCACTTGCACTCTCTATTTTAAATGAGAATCACTTGATAACAAGACAAGCTGTGAAGTGAAACAATGACAAGACAGTGAAACAATGTCTTGTTTTTTAAAAAATTGTATGATGACTATATGCTCTGTAAGGTGACCTTGGGTGTTTTGAAAGGCGCCTCTAAATTAAATGTATTATTATTATTATTATTAAGTGTGTGCCTCAGTCGTTGGGCCTAAATGCACGTATGCGTGTCAGCTTTTTTTCGGTTGTTGCCATAGTCTGTATTTATGTGACACGGTTGCATTCTGTGTGGATTCAACGTCAGTTTGTATTTGTCCTCTTGTTAATGGTGGCTGGTGAGAGTGAGACGTTTTGGAGGAGTGACAGACGACGACGGGGGGGGGGGGGGGGGGCAGACGTCAAAGAAATATTGACGTCCGGATATCGATCTTCATTTTACTGGCCTAATTGGACAATGTGTCCCGTCTGTTTTCTGTTCATAAAGATATTGGCAATAGTATGACTTTTGACTGTAGTTATGTTTAGCGATGGATAAAATGGTAGCCTATAGTAGAAAGTAGCAATCGGTCCGGCGGCAATAAGAACATAGTGATAGCCTTTTTACATTGATTATTTAGTGGAGTTTTTATAGTTCATTAAGTCCTTATTACCGCTGTATGTTGGGACCCAGAGAGGTGGGGAAGCAGAAGGGTAAATTGGAGTCACTCTCACATCATTGCACTTAACACAACTTCACCTCGGTTTTAGATGCATTGATAAATAGATAGATATATTAGAAACAGTAGGCCTACTATGATTATGCAAATATATAAAATAATAAAATATATATTAAAACCGGTGCTTGTTGTTTTATTTATGTAAATAATTAAGACTTCATAATATCATTGCGTGTATGTTCTTTTGTAGGGAGGACGTATCAAGAGACCTCAGTGGTGAGGATGATCTTCTTCACAGGAAGTCCTTGACCTTCTCTCTCACACTTCCTGTCTGACGCCGGGGACTGACAGCGCCGCGGCCGTCAGGGAAGATGACAGGCAGGGAGCTGGCGCGCCAGCCCGCAGGTTTGATGCCTGCATGTCCAGACACTAATCAGTAATGAATGCAAATGTCACATGTCACTGTCTAAGCCTCTTCACATCTGCACGCACTCAGACTGCACATCTGTGCATTTGTGTGTGTGTGTGTGTGTGTGTGTGTGTGTGTGTGTGTGTGTGTGTGTGTGTGTGTGTGTGTGTGTGTGTGTGTGTGTGTGTGTGTGTGTGGGTGTGTGTGTGTGTGTGTGTACGTGCCTATGTCAGTGTGTATGTGTGTGTGTGTGTTTGTGTGTGTGTGTGAGTGAGTGTGCATTTATGAATGTGTGCATGTGTTTATAATATATATGTGTGCGCATGTGTGTGTCTGTTTGCGTGTGTGCATGCTTGTTTGTGTGACTGACTCTGTCTGTGTATCTATGTGTGTGTATGTGTCTGTGTTTGTGTGTGTGTGTGTGTGTGTGTGTGTCTGTCTGAGTATGTCAGTAAGTGTGTGTGTGTGTGTTTGTGTGTGTCAGTATGTGTGTGTATGTCTGTATGCGTATGTGCATAGTACCTATGTGTGGACTGAGTGTGTGTGTATTTGTGTGTGTGTGTGTGTGTGTGTGTGTGTGTGTGTGTTGAAGTGAAAGGTTTTTTAGAATACACACACAGTTTACTGCCACTATATATTTATATGCGAGGGAGAAGGTGATGCAGCCCATGTGACCTTTGGGAGACATCGGAGGTCGAGATGATAGTTCAAGTATTTACAGAACCGTCTGCTGGCGATAACCCCGCCGCTCGCATAACAAGACAAGCAGCTCCGCGATTTTGGAGGAAATAAGGAACCGTTCAACATCATATTTTATTCACCGGGAGAAGACAAACGGGCTATTAACCAACCTTTAAAGTAAAGAGGAGCGAGCAAAAAAAAAAGAGCTGCTTCCAAAACAATCCACAGCTGCAGCTCACTACGTTTCAACATCTGGGAAGCAACATCTTGAAATAGCACCTGAGTGTACAGAAGAAATGGCTATTAGCGGCGTTCTTCATCAGCCCAGACCAGCCTTCAGGAAGCCGCAGCAGCAATACAGGCATTTCAAACGGCCTGGAGCTGAGCATCTGCACTAAAACCCTCTATCCTCACAGGAGTGGAGCGGTGGGGGACGTACTGCTCTGCGGCTTGTGAGGGGAGGGGAGAAAGAGACTTTCTGTCTGCTCTGCTCACCCATTCCCTTGATTTCACACACCCATGACACAGCTGGCCTGCCTCGAAACACACTGAGCTTCTACAGTGGAGGGTTTTTTACTGTGAAGTTCAACTATCACAAGTTAACTATAACATTTTGAATTATTTTGGCAGAATAATTTTTAAAGGGAACCTTCACGCACAGCTTCTTTGTAATATTGGAGGGAACTGATTAAATTATATGTGTGTCACTAAATCAATTTAGTCCCTTCACTTCATTTTTTCTATCAATTGGAAATGAAAATCACGTACGGATGTTGCAGTGGTCCAACTGTTCAGCAACACGCATATGAGGCAATACTCTCCTATATTTGAAAATAGATGGAAGTGCAGATTCAGCTTTGATTATGAAACGTGGTTTAGCATTCTATTGCTTTTGTCATTATTATGGGACATCTTCTTGGATTTTTAAAACTGTAATCTTTAGTCAAGAAAATGCGGGCGGTGGAGTTACGCAATGTTTCTCGTTTTGTAACAAAGATATTCTTCCGACGAGTAAAAAATTTGCAAGTGGCAAGAAAAAGGTATCAGAAGAAGATTCAAGCTTTTTTTTTTCCATAGCACACCTACTACAAAGGCTTGATTTGAAACTTTTACAGACCCTTTTTCTCAGGACGTGGTAGTCCGTACTGGACATTTTATCTCTTCATCCTCTCAGCCGAGTTTGTATCTGTTGTTGTGGGTCCAGTCACATAGTTTCCAGTAGTGATCCATTCCATGTCACACGTGTTTATAGATGCAAGCTCCCAGCACATGATCATCAAAACTAATTTGAAGTGAGAGAAAGTGATACACCCCGTTTCGCTGGATTTGAGCAAGTCTGCCATCAGACTTAAGATGTTAATCTAAAGTTAGATTTTTGAGACTAATACTCCTGTAACCAAAGTTCCATCCGTGTTCTCAGATCCAACAGAAACAGAAAACACAGCATCTTTGTTTCTGACAACGGACACAGTGTAATTTCCAAGATTTCTCTCAGATATCAGAAAAGCAGTCCTTAATGTTACTCTAAATGCAATGTCACTTTCCATAGGATTTAAGATCACAAATAGTGACGCATGATCAACTTTTCTCCCAATCAAGTCAGTGATCAAAGTTGCGTTTTGCCACCAATTAATTTTCAACTCAAAAGTTTAATTTCAGAGCAGAGAAAAAAGGTTTATTTTTAGCCTCACTCCTGTGATTACATGCTAGTCAATGTTGTGGACACGGAGTCATCCATACTCACGTCCCCGCTGGAAATAGTACATTACATTTGAGCTGATTTGAATCAGCTCAAAGATCAAAAATTGTACTCACAAATAATATGTAGAGCCTCAAAGTTTATCTAACGAGATTGAAACTTGTGCAAACAAACAACATGTAGAGCTTCAAACTCATTCTCACAAGATATTTAACCTCATACTAACAAACAATATGAAGAGCTTCAAACTTATAATAACGAGATTCAACATTGTACTACCAGACAATATTTAGAGCGTGAAACTCATATTAACGAGAGCCCAAACTTGTACTAACGAAGAATATGTAGAGTTACAAACTCATACTAACCACATTATGTGAATAGCCACACATATTCCACCCGTAGCACCATCACCAATAACGTTTGGATATCTCCTACCAGCAACCACTATTGAACCTCTCTAACCTGGTATATCAACGAAGTTTACCTCAG
The DNA here is from genome assembly GCF_026213295.1 of Gadus chalcogrammus. NCBI lineage: Eukaryota > Metazoa > Chordata > Actinopteri > Gadiformes > Gadidae > Gadus > Gadus chalcogrammus. The sequence goes on along the minus strand of NC_079425.1, from coordinate 13,482,775 downwards.
CATGAATCATTACGTGTCAGACCTTCAGCACAATCAAGGATTTTATTAATTTAACATCACCTGAGGGCCTGTGATAAGGGCTTGGTTTTAATTATTTCTTTGTCATTTTTCAAAGTAGAATGAAATAAGTCTAGGCCCGGTAATGATTGGGATCAGTGCCAACTCAAACATTGGCATGAGATGCATGGTGATGTTAATTATTATCAGAGATTATTCATTACAGCCACTTGTCAATATAAAACAACTTTGTTGGACTTGTTTTTATAGTTGATACACAAGCTAAACTTTATATGGACGTTGTAAATGAAAATAGATGTTGTGAACACCGATTTTATCTTGCTTTGTTTTTGTTCCGTAAACAAAACAGCTTGAATGCAGTCATTTACTGTCAGTTTACGATGTAACAGAGAGGTTTTACTTCTACCCTAAACTTTTAACTTTACACCGAGATCTTTGCTTGTCTACTTAAATCTTTACTCTGACACTAACCTTGATACTGATTCAGTAAACCGGCCCACTTAGAGATACTATCTACTGTCTGTGTTGTACCAGTAAAGCACAGTGCTATTAGCCATAACCCCTGCATGCCTTCATCCGATTCTCGCTAAATGCTATTTGCCTCATCCACATTATCAATTATAGTAGCATCATCTATAACATGCTAAGTGCTATAAGTCTGGACAACGATATTTTGCATGCTGTGGTTAGGACTTCTAAAAAACATCCAGAACATGCTAAATGCTATTAGTCTCAATCACAGCAGGCAAAATACTATTAGCCTCATCTACATGCTAAATACTACTAGCCTCAATTACAGCATCATAAATACTATTAGCCTCTTCCACATGTTAAATGCACTGCAGCCGTCGCCGTACAGTACAGGATGAAAGGCTGATGCTGTCCGGGTCCTTCCTATCCTAACGCTTTACCAGTTTTTACTGTTTCACGTCTCAATCTCTAAAAACCCAGAGAAAAGAGAGCCTGGACTAAATCCTAAAGGGTTTAAATGGGTCAAAGTAATTTCTTACAGTGCCGATGGAATCATAGTGGGTCAGTGCATTATTTCTGGTGATTCCGAAAAAGGAAGTGTGTTGTGTGAATGTTGGAAATTACCACACTAATCCTATATGGGTCACCTACTACAGAGTCTATATCTGTGTCGTGCATTAGCCCTCCTGTATTGAGAAGTAAATCTCTCTTTTACTATCTCTCATGGCCCTATGGACTCCTGTGGGGGTTTCAGTTTTAAAGTGCAATTATAAGTGCAATATTTATTTGTAATATGGACATATAGCACTTTAGATACAAATAATCAGTCAAAGAAAGATCAAACTAATGATGCAGATCTTTCAGCTTTCTTTATACCGTTTCCGTTCAGGATATAGGGGGGGGGGGGTCAGCGGGGTGGCCAACCTCTGTCCAATGGTGGCCGTGGCCCCCCCTGTCCCCCATGTGGCTATGCCCCTGCTGCTAGACTATATATATATGTATACACAAATATAAATACTTCATAATGAACACTCATTGTGTTCATGCCAATGCTTAAAAACAATACATTTGCGTTGTTGATTGCTTTATATTCCCACACTCAAACAACTTCAGCACAAAGAGGCAGCATGTCCTATAGTGATCTGTGTGTTTAACTCCCAGATTAAAAGTTCTGGATTCCAATACACAATTTCCACAGTCAAAACTGTAAGCATCCCTGCAAGACGCCCCCTGAACCTACCTGCTCCTTAAGGACATGCATATCAATTCACTGTAACTCACTTTGGATAAAAGCTTCTGCTTGGTGACTAAATAGGAGAAGATTGTGATTGTAGGAGTAGGCCGTGTTAAGCGCTCTGTGATCTCTCTGGAGGTCTTGTCCTGTGTTAGGCCTCAATCAAGTCCTCTGACATGGAACAGATAGTGGCGCTCAGGATGGGTCTCTTAAACGTCTCTCTCTCTCTCTCTTTCCCTCCTCTGTCTATGAGACTAGACTGGCGCTGCCCTGTGTGTGGGTGCGTGTGTGTGTGCGTGTGTGTGTGTGTGTGTGTGTCTGTCTCTCTCCCTAACTCTTCATTACCCCCCAGTGTCCCAGCAGACCCCCCTCAATCCCGGTCCTCACACACAGGCCAGGGGAACAGCCTGCTTCATCATGACACACACACACACACACACACACACACACACACACACACACACACACACACACACACACACACACACACACACACACACACACACGCACACGCACGCACGCACGCACACACACGCACGCACACGCACGCACACACAGGTATTTTAATATTTCATCGTCTTTCAGGTAAAAGTACAGGTAAAAGTAAACACACAAACACACACACATACACCCACACACGCACATTCATTCTCTCTAAAAACACACATTCTCTCTCTCTCTTTCTCTCCCTCTCTCTCACATACTTTCTCTCTCACACACTGTGACACTATGATTTTGAGTGTGTGGTGAAAAAATATTCTTGTTTATATGTAATTCTTTCTATAGCTGCATATATTCAACATTCAGTCGTTCCTCCTATATTTATCCCCCCACCCCCCCCCCCCCCTGCGCCGCATCTCACGCTACACACACCTCCTCGTTCGTGTGTGGGCGTGTTGGTGTGTGCGTCTACTCCCACAGCACAGACCTCCCCCCCCCCCCCCCCCACACACACACACACACACGCACACACACACGCACAAGCACGCTACACGCTGCTAAGGTTCGGCAAGATGTTCGTTAACGTACCATTCTACTTTTGAGAAGACGTCAACGTAAAAATGGAAGACGCACTGGGTTATAGACACGTTTGACATCAGTTGTCAGCCAACATGACTCCCACTCTTTAGGGCAACTGAAGAACTCTACTGTTTTTGGGGGGATTTGCCTTTTGTAGTTTTAGAAGAAAAGAAGAAAAGTGTCAATTTTGTTTTCGAATTATAAACTCTATATTTAATGCCAGGCAGCCGCTGTCTATTAAGCTTTCAATGGTTCAATCACAAACATATTGTTGAACGATTCGGCAGGAGACAAGCAACTCATTAGTGACATCTAGTGGCGACTTAGGTATCCCTTCCAAATTCGTTTAATTAGTTTAATTGTGATTTGAAAGGGCAAATAATTATTAAAGAACATCTGTATGTTCGGCTGTCGACCTGTCTGTCTGTGTACATCCGTGGCTTAGTCCAATTACTCATTATATTTATTCAATCAGGGGCAAAACATCCTCAAATAAAATAACTTTGGTTGAAGTAAGGTTCTAAAGACCACATTATACACCCGTGTTCCAGTTTTCAAATGCATTCTTCTTTAATTGTCGACATTAACCTTTTAAAAGACAAATAGTACTCGTAGAACCTTTTATTCATAATATGCCAAGTGGTGTAAACATTTTAAATATAATTACTACAGATGGCTACATATACGTTTTTATATTTGTACATAAGTATTTAATCTATCATCCATCCATCCATCTATATATCTGTTCCACAATTGTATTATTTTTAGCCGAAGGTCAGTTGGAAGCATGTGCTGTTGTTTGTGTTTGCATTTTGCTTTTTGCACTACTTTATTTTGCACTGTGGGTAGTGAGCACCACCCCATTTCGTAAAGTTTGCACAATGACAATAAAGTCTGAAATCTGAAATCTGAAATATGTGTTCATTACTGTGATTCATCTGATTCTTACGGAAATACAATTGTCTCACTTTTTTCTGTATCAATGCAAATAGCTATTATATGTAGTAAATGTTATCATCAGCTGGCATTTGCTCGAAATCCAAAATTACATACATTTAAATAATATATATTTTTCTTTCATTCTTTCACTCACAAGTAGTTCAAAACTCATGCCCCAGAGGTTAACGGCATTAGTATTGTATGTTTAGAAACGCTGAAGCAATGAACACTGAGCGATGCAGTGGCTGGGTCTGTGATTGTGAAGCCCCCCTGTAGATGTTACCCGGGGCACCATCAGGTACGACAACAGGAATGTGTAGGCATATCATTATTTTTCAGTCTGCCTTGTTTTCATATTCACTTGATTGTTATTCTTTGATTTGGTAAAAAAAAAAATGTAGTTGATAATACATCGTTTTCAAAATGTGTACTATTATTTTTAAACTTTTGGGCCATCTGTGTCAAAATTGGTGTGTAGGTTGGTTTTGGGCCATGTAAGAAGTGCTTAACTTAAGATGCCAATCAGCAAAAAGGGGGCGTGGCAGTGGGTGTTACCTTTCCTAAAGATGCATAGCTTCCCATAGATTTGCGTACACCTGTAGTTTGAGTTGTTTGCAGTGCTTAATGAGCCAGAAGATGGCTGTTTGGATGAGAGCTCTGAGCCAGAGTCTTGCCAATTTCTACATCGCTCCACAACCTCCTTCAATCAAGCGGGAGGGAAGTCTGTAAAATAATGTTGTCTAACCTGGCCGAAAAAACAATCCAAAGTATTAACTATCAACTCCCTCATCTTGCTTTGTTTGTCTCTTTGGCTGTTTGTTAACTTTTATGTTCGGATATACCTTTAATAATTTGTTGGTTCTACATCATGGAAACTATTGGCTAACTCTCGGAGTGTGTCCATCCAAAGTGCCTTAATCAATATCTCTAAGTGAACTAGCTTGACACTGATATATTTAGTGTTCTTTCTTCAGTTTACGGTACTGAACATTTTTACAACCCACCTTCTTGTTTTGTGCGACCGCTTCCCCACACATTGTTATTTAAAACTAATAGGATCTGCCCATTATATAAATGTCCCAATGAACGTATGCACATCACGCCACACTAAGTGATAATACACCAAGTGGTTACTCGCAGTTGGCTTGTGGCTACGAATGAATACTCAGCCTGTTGATACACAGATCTTCAATAACA
>NC_079425.1:13460396-13472896 GCF_026213295.1 Gadus chalcogrammus | reverse complement strand
GTGTGTGTGTGTGTGTGTGATTTTGTGTGTGTGTGTGTGTGTGTGTTTGTGTGTAGGTGTGTGGGTGTGCAGGTGTGTGTGTGGGTGCATGTGTGGGTGTGTGTACAGTTGACTTACAGTGACTTTCAGCTCCTTCTTGACGTGAACAAACGTGCACAGCGAAATGCATGTGAACACACAGCGTGAGAACGGGCTGATTTATTAAATCTGTGCTGGAAGCCGTCAGCGTAGAATCAGACTCACAATGTCCTCTATCAGGTTGGTTTGCAACCTGTTTGTCAGTTTGCTTTTTCAGTGTTTTATTGTTAAACTATCACCTTGTTGCTAGACAATTACAAAAATCTCAATCTAAATTCATGCAGATCCAGAAAGATTCATGCCACCAACATGTTCAAATTAATCTGAACACAATTCATCCTTGGTAAAATCGATCAGCATCATAAACCTTAAAGTTCAACAATGCACATCCAATCATAACAATATGTATTCCTCATCATCATGCTGTCCCATCCTTTGTCCGAGCTCCCGTGATGGTTGTCATACTCAAAATACATATCAAATACTTTTTAAAAAATCTCCAATTCAGACCACTACAAGTGAGTACTGCTTACTTTCTACATTAAGTTGTGTGGCTAAACTACTAACTGTGTTCACATAGTGTTGAACTGAAACACTCTACTTGCAATTTATTGGTAGAACTTATACACTATTACAGAGTATGCGTATGCAGGATGTTACAGTAACGATCCAAATCCATGGTGGAAACCTGTTTTACACATCCAGTCCTGTTTACATCGCTTCTTCAGGAGACGTGGGGGTTACAGAATCAGTCAAACATACAGCTGCTCTCGCAGAATGTCTCTGTGTGGACGTGTAGAGAAGTCTCAGTGCTGGTTTGAATACAGTACAACATGGTAATGGAAACCATAACTCCTGTTTATTCTCTGCTCCAGCATTAGAATGCAGGTGTTAATGCTGGAATGCAAATACAACCGCTGGTCGCTGCTTGCGCCCATCCCCTGGATACTAATGAGAGCGAGGCGGGTCTTTAGGATGCAGCAGAGATCTGCAGGCGGAGGGAGAGGGGGCAACTAGATATGACTTCTAGCCTGCGAAGGGACGCCTTGCCAATCACTTTCGCACCAAGCAGGGAACCGGATGATCAACTCTGGCCCTGCGTTCGCAAGTGATTCCACAAACTGTCACAATACCCGTGCCGTCATGACACTGTTTGCTTTGCTTTTTAGGACCCAGACTCTCTGGAAGTGCTGTGTTGCTGGCCTTGGTATCCCTTGATATGATGGGTAGCGGCCTGGCGTCCACAGGGGAACGATTATGTCTTCCATTCAGACAAAATGCTTCACTTACTCTAAACTGATGGTGTGGTTGCAGAAAGCTCTTCAGCCAATCAGATGAGTGAAAGAGAGCGGGCAAGCGACAGAGAGAGAGAAAGAGAGGGAGAGAGGCAGAGAGAGAGAGAAAGAGAGAGAGAGAGAGAGAGAGAGAGAGAGAGAGAGGCAGAGAGAGAGAGAGAGAGAGAGAGAGAGAGAGAGAGAGAGAGAGAGAGAGAGAGACTCTCCCATTCTGCTGGTTGTATTCTACTCTTCCATGCGACAAAGAACTGCAGACAACTAGGGCCGACTTTCAAGTCATTTTTTATAAGCTTACCAGTATCAATGAAGCAAAATAGCTTAGCGTTTACCAACTTTTAAAATTTCCACATCACTCATGACTGTTGCAACTCTCATTGCATTGACCAAACCTTTGCTTTTGGTCTGGGAAGTAGAGAAGAAGAGGCGCAGACAAATATTTTGCAATTGGTTAAATCATGGATTTCGGCATGACAGGCAAAAGGTGTGTTTAGAAACCTGCGTCAAGAGCGTGAGTTAAAGGAATTACTGATATTAGGAATCAAGTTCAAGTTCAAGTTCAATTTTGAATATGTTACATAAAGAATATATATTTCTTAGCGAATGAGTGGGGGAATGAGAAGAAAAACCAGAAGATGCCTTAATCAATATCATGTTAACAACAACACCCCTCATCAAATACAACCTCTCTGGTTAAAGGTAAAGTCAGGGGAACAATGACAGAATCCTAAGTGAAATATGTATCCGTGAAACATGCAGTAATGAATTTTCTGTCCATGACAATGTATTCATGCAGTCGTTCCTATTTCTCTTCTCATGCAATGAATCGCTAAGCAATCAATCAAAGAGATTCATCTCACCAACGACCTCCACCACCGATTCAAGAAATACAAGTTGAATGTGTGTATTTCCCACCCTACCGTTTTCAGAAATATCTGTCAATCTTACAGAGAAGTTGCAAACACAGCCTGCAAATTTGTGTTCCTCGCACTTTCATAATCCATATGATTATCAACCCTTCCCTGACTGTGTGTCAGGGAAAAAAATGGGGGAATAATGCTAAACACAATGGAAGTTAGGTCTTCAGAAAATCGAAAGTCCATAAAATATTCAGTAAAACAGATATTCTACTGTTTCAAGGTTTACTACCTTTATGCAGTTATAATATATTCACGATATCTGACAAAGTTTTGACCAAAGACAGAAGTCCTTGTCATTGTTAGAGAACAGAATCCAAGTTGAGAACTATATATTTTTTGTTGCTATGACTACTATGACACATAAAAAAGGAGAGTAAATGTTTCGCTTGTCTTTCGGGACCAGAATCCGGGTACAGAACTTTCTTTTTTGTTGCTATGAATACTATGAAACACAAAAAAGGAAGGAAATTTTGCAAACCATCCTTTGTTTTACGGTTTTGATGAGAGCTGTTTTGAACTCTCAGCCCTTTCAAGGATATATGTTCCACAGGTTTTGTTTTAGGAGGGGAAGGGACTTGTATTCTCAAGGAAACAATTGTGATTTGTTTTCAGTCTGTTCAGTTGCATCAAGGACAAAATGACCTTGAACCAATAGATAATTTTCTCCTGGTCTTGATGGCTCATGATCCATAACCATGTCCTAGCCTGTTTTCTCTGCAGAGGGGAACCATGATTAATAACCCACATAAAGTCCAGTCTCTACTCTCTCGTCTTATATACACATGGAGGCTATAGATAAAGCAACTTAAGTCGATTTCAACCCCGAGTTTCTTCTCACTGACCATGGTCGAAGAAAGGTTTTCGTGCTGTGGAGACCTTGATTTGGAATGGGTAGTAGGCATGATAGCGGAGCTGTTGTCCTTTAAAGACCGACTCTAATCCAGAATTCAAAGACGCCAGGATGAAAACGGTTTTGTAGCTGCCTGGCTTTACTGCGTTCCAATCACCTGGCTTCTTGCCGAGGAGAGGGAGTCATAAATTGTCAATGGCATTTCAGACTCAGGCTGTTTCAAATCTGGCTCTCTCGCTCCCTCACTCCCTCTCTCGCTCTCCCACTCGCTCTCTTTTTCTCTCTCTCTCTCGCCAGGTGATTGTGTCCACGGCGGTGGTTGTTATGGCTAGCTTGATGCTTACGGGCTCAGGGTTATGGTTAATGGGGTTAGGGGGCTAGTGAAAAGACCAGGTTAAGGGCTACGTTCCAAGGCTAGGAGTAGGAGCTGTTGCCAGGGTAAGGGCTAAAGATAGTTTTAGGGTTATCTTATGGGACAGGAATGTCTTTGCGTCAGAATATTTCTCTGTGCTCTGAAATGCTTATTTCTGCTCAACAATAACCAAAGTAGCAGCTGGCGCTAACAGCTGAAGCTAACAGTCAAAACTAACAACCGACGCTAACAGCCAGTGCGATGTGACTGTAATGTAAGAGCCTTTTGTGATTTCTCCCAGACAGCGTGATTTCTCCCAGACAACCAAGGCCAGACAGCCTTGGTTCCATGTTGATCATCAAACTGGCCAAGGTGTGCGTTGGACCGTCCGAACGAAAACCTGGTCCACCAAAGTTAACATGCACGAGGTGTCCTTTTCACTTCAGAGTCAATCAATAGAGAAACCTGGAGTTATAACAGCCTAAGATAACAGGACTCTGACTATTGGGAAACTGTTCACATATGTTGTTATGATTATTATGATTATGATTCTTAATATTCTTAATATTAGTAGCGTAAGTGTTATTATTAGTATTATTAGTTGCATTATAGTATCATAAGCAATAAATATATTCATTATATGAATAAATATGTAACAATTACGATTGGCATTCATTAACATGATACAATAATAGCCTACCAATAGTAATAGCAAATAAAATAAGAAAATATTATTGAATTGTTAATTACATTTTTAATAATGATAAAACAAATAACTGGCTATCTCAACATAAAGACATTCCATGTACATGCATATATATATACTGTATATATATGTGGATTAGTTTGTACGAGGTGTAAGATTTATTTCTATACATCTGTATGATGGGTAAGATGAGCATACACAGGAATCAAAGGACAATGAGTTGACAAAGGATCTTGATCTCCCAATGCTTTTGTGACCGCAGAGGGAAGAATGCTCCGTCTTCCATAATTAATGGTTCTCCGTTTGAAAGGAATGCATTTTTTTGAGTTTGAAAGGAATGCATTCATGAAGCATAAAATGCCTCTCATTCACACATACAACGGTACGTCTAAACCTCCATCCCCAACAGATATTGTTCTTGAACTGCTGCTTGAACTGATGCCAACTACACAATTCAACCTGTAAGCCAAAGGCAGAGCACATATAGGGCCCTATCTTGCATCCGGCGCAATTGACTTTCTACACTGACACATGTGTCGTTGCTAGTTTGCAACTGGCGCAGAGCGTTCTTTTCCCTCCACCGCCAGGTGCCTGTAAATTAGGGAATGATCTTGCGCCCCAAGGGGCGGTTCGGCGAAAGGAGGAGGCGTGTTCTGGAGCAAACGTTCCCTGTTGCTATTTTGCAGTTTCAGTAAACAATTGCGCCATAAACCCGCAAAAACCAGGTTTAAAGTCAGTGGCGCGTGGTTCAGATGCTATTTTAAGGCCGCATGCATAATGTTGCCAGCTCAGTTCCGAGTTCGCGTTTCCAACGCGACAGTACCCCTTTATGGCAGGCCGGATGTCGATCGCCGCGGCAGCTACGTAAACATCGGGACATAATAGCAGCGCAACAGTGTAGCCTGCTCAATAAAAACAATGGAAAAGAGGAACGCGTCACATTAAACCAAGAACTACCATGGAAGTAGTCCAGCAACAGTTTCGGAACGTCTCCACCTCCTTGTTCGCCCAAGCTAATGTTTTGCGTGACATGTCCATTGTCCATAATAATACCTTAATACCAGCTCAGTCCGGATCATGCCCACTTTTGGCTGTCGAAACGCAACCCGTACCGTACCTTTGCGAACCGAACCGTACCGCACCCCACAGTGGAAACGCGGCATATGTAAAACCTATTTGCCCTTATACAAGGACAGTACCAGGATTAGGGATTCCTACAGGGAACGTGACCACTCCTTTGTCGTGTATGTCTGTCAAGTGTTCGTCTATGTTATATGTCAAACAATAACCCAACGGGACAGGCTACCATTTACCCCAACGCTTGGGCTATCCCTCAACAAGAGAGAGAAGGACCAGAGCTTGCCAGGAATCCAGGTGAGTCACTGCACACGTGGCCGGAAGCTAGTTGCCTGCCAGCTGTGGTTTGTTACCACTCAGGTGTCTCGACTCCTGCCTAGACAGAGAGCTGTTTTGGATATCCAGTGGGGTTGTGATGACACAAGTTACCAATTGATGGTAACATAGTTAGACCAAGTTATGGTTACATTACCAGGTGATGGTAACATGGCAGATACAAGGGGATGGTTACATGGCAGATACCAGGTGAAGTTGACATGGTAGTAACCAGGTGATGGTTACGTGGTATTAACCAGGTGATGGTTACGTGGTAGTAACCAGGTAAAGGTTACATGGTAGTTATTAGACGGGTGATGGTAAAATGGTAGTAACCAGGTGAGGGATACATAGTGGTTATCAGGTGATAGGTACATCGTTACCAGGTGATGGTTACATGGTAGTAACCAGGTGATTGTTACATGGTAGTTATTAGACAGGTGATGGTAAAATGGTAGTTACCAGTTAATTGTTACATGATGGTTATCAAGTGATATTTACATGGTTAGCAGGTGAGATGTTAGTTACCAGGTAAAAGTATATGGTACTAATACTATACTCCACTATGTTGTCAAGGGTTTGGCTTAGTTCCCCTGCAGATGCAGAGAGAGAGAAAACTGTGGAAGTGGTGAATATTTGATATTTTGTCATATGGGGTACTGTAACTGCAGGCGTTAATTATTCATACTTTAATCTTCACTTGAACTTTTATGTAACCGATTAGGTCAAAATTAGACACAAGGCCGAAAAAAAGGAATAAAAAAGTGAATAAAAAACAGGAGAGAAGTGCGACCACAAATGTCTTCCTTATAGGTGTTGTGAACCTAAGGTTAGATTAGCCTAACCAGAATTTAGCACGACTCTACGAGCGCAAAGCTTTGTTTCATGCAGCACAATACGTTACTCTGTTGCACAGGAGCCGCTATAAGTCAAGATAACAAAATGCGTGATGTAGACGTGCTTCCAAACAGGTCAAGAGTAGCTCAAAGTAATGCACAAAGGCTAGCATACATGTAGGTTGTCTGCAACAAACATATACATGTAGGGTCAGTATCAGATATGTTTACATACATTCTAATACTAGCATACATGTGTACTACATGCGTCATATAGACACTGCAAATACACTAAAACACCGTTATCACACCGTGAGACTATATAGTCCTGGTTTAAGACCTGGTATCTTACCTGGTACCAGACCTAGTATCAGACCTGGCATTGTACCTGGTACCCAACCGGGGGAAGATTACATGGTAGTTTCCATGTGACGGTTACATGGTACTTACCTTACTTGACACTGTGTTGTTTTGGGTTTGGCTCAGTGCCTCAGCAGCAGCAGAGGGGGAAAAGGCTGTGGAAGATGTGAATATTTTATAACTGTCATATGGGGGACTTTTACTTCAAGAGAAGTGTTAATAATTCATGCTTTAATCATCACTTCTACTTTTATTTAACCGACAAGTCAAAATAAGGCATAAGTCTGAATACAAAGGAATGAAAAAGTGAATAAAACGCAGGGAAGAAGTGCAACCACAAACGTCTTCCTTATTGGTGTTGGTGAGGGGAGATGAACATAACGACCATGATTTAGCACCACTACGAGCACAAATCGTTGTGTCATGCAGCACAATACGCTACTATGTTGCACAGGGGCCACTATATGTCAAGGTCACAAAATGCGTGATGTAGACAAGCTTCAAAACAAGTTAAGAATTAAGAATTTCTCAAAGACATGCACACAGGCTGGCCTGCATACAGCTGTCTAAAACGGTTACATGTATGCCCTGTGTTCATACATGGTATGAGCCCCCTTCCAAGTTTTTCAGCTGAAGTACTTCCTTGGCATCCACCCTACCGATCCTACACAGATATTTGAGAATCAGACCTCTCATTGCAAAAGTTATGAGCGAAATGCACATTTTAAGTATAATTAATATGGAATGATTATCTGGTTAAACAAAATGTATTTATAAAATTAACATTTGGAATGAACTTTTTGGATCATAATGAGCAAGTACATAATCTGTTGTTTAGGTAGGAGAACAGGCTGTGGTATTATACCTGGTAGCAGACCTCATAGCAGAACTGGTCTCAGAGCTAGTATGAGACTCTGTGTCAGACCTGCTACCAGACCTGGTATCAGACCTGGAATCAGACCTGCCTGTGAACCAGCCGATAAGGCAAAATAACCTAACCATCCACGGCCACATTAGTTGGCTATTACAAAAACACATTACTGTGAACTGACATTTGCAGAAAAGCTTCAAAGAGATTATTGTCGTATTAGCCGGGTTAATGATCGATGACTTTATCTCCAAATACATAAAAGCATTAAGAGTAGCCTAAACATGTAATGACACGTGTAGGCGACATTTGAATGACATTTAAATGACGTTAATTTCTTTCTTTGGGCTTGTTGTGGTATTTATGAAAGCAGTGTTTTGTTCGCAGTGTGTGTGTGTGTGTGTGTGTGTGTGTGTGTGCGTTCGTGTGTGTGTGTGTGTGTGTGTGTGTGTGTGTGTGTGTGTGTGTGTGTGTGTGTGTGTGTGTGTGTGTGCGTTCATGTGTGTGTGTGTGTGTGTGTGTGTGTGTGTGTGTGTGTGTGTGTGTGTGTGTGTGTGTGTGTGTGTGTGGGAGAGGGGCGGGGGAGAGGAAATGGTTAGTGGTAAGGGTGTGTGATTTTCAACCAATAAGTACTCGGTTCGATCGCCATGTCCAGAGTCTACCTGTAGGCATCCTGGAGAAAGATGCCGTAACCATACTTTCTCTTTCAGGACTGTAAATTCACTGTAAGTCACTTTGGATAATGTCAAAGCTAAGTGACTAGGCAGTGAAAATACATTAAAAAGACGATCAGCTGTTTATTTGCAACTCAGTTTGGACTTCCATTTGGAGCTACCCAACGTTCAAGAGACCGGGCAGTAAAAAAGTCTCAGTGAGCTTCCTAACAAAAGGACAACATTTTCCTCTCAACCTTCACACCTCTAAACAGAAGACAGACTAGGCCCTTCCAGCTGCTCAGATGTTTAATCAGGAACTTTAACTCTCTTTCTCTCACTGTCACACACACATACACACACGCACGCACGCAAGCACGCACGCACACACGCACGCACGCACACACACAAATACACGTACGCACACACACAAACGCACACACACACATGCACACACATGCACACACACACAAACACACAGAGCCCTACATGCACATTCATGTGCACGGCTAGCCCATATAACTGTGTTAGTGAGACAACACTTTATTAGCGCTGGCAGGTTTTAGCGCAGCGGTTGAGGATGACTTTCTGGTACATACGTCTCCTCCAAAGGAGACTTGAGGTAGCCAGCTACTCTGGCGGGCTTATAAAAGTGCAGCATGTGCAGAGGTAAACAAAAAAAGTGCTGTACCCTGGTGTCATGCTAACAACGAAGCACAAAATAAGGTGACATTGAAAAACGCTGTCACCGTGAGCGATCATGTGACCCGCCATCCTTATCGCTTGCTCGTCACCGTAGAGTACATTGATGCATGCCCTGGGACTGATTGGAGAGGGGGGGGGGGGGATAGAAGTGAATGAGTGAGAGGGAGGATGAGTGAAAGATGAGAATGAGAGAAACAGAGAGAAAGAGAGAGAGAGGATTAGACAGAAATTGAGGGCGATAAAATGGGAGGGAGAGAGGAATAAGAGTGAGGGATGGAGTGAGGTGGAAGATGAGAGAGATATATAAACTGAGGATGAGAGAGGTAAACAAATAGAGAATGAATGAATGGGAGACAGATGGTCTCTCTGAAATAGTAGAGAGAGAGGCAGAGAGAGCCAGAGCAATAGAGTCAGGGAGAGGGTGTGTTTAGAAAATACGTTAAAATGACAGATAAAGGGTGAATGAGAGCAAGGGGAAGAGTGGAGGTCAGAGAGAGAGAAAGAGAGATGGCTATAGGGGCTGCATCATCCCAGGAGAAGAGGAGCGGCCCAGCTGAGGTCAGAGGTCATCATGAAGGATGGAGGAACAGATTTTTTTCTAGTAGGGGCCTAATGACCAACCGTGACCCCCACACGACCCCCAGAAGACCCAGGGGAGTGATGGTGAGAATAACATTAAATGTAGAAAATCAGTTAATAGAGAAAGATATAATATAATATATAGATGGAAGTTAAATACAATTTAAAGATGAATAGAATCTAAAGATGAAAGGATGTAAAGATGGATTGAATTTAGTATGATTGAACGAAAGAAAAAGACAAAATAAAGATGGAGGAAATATAGAGATGGACGGACCATAAATGAGGCTAGATCGAACGATTGAGTGTATTTAGAGAGATACATGAATGATGGATTGAATGTAGTGACAAAAAGATTATAGAGATGCATAGAATATAGAGATTTCTTTAAAATGAACGACAAATAGAGAATAGCAATGACGAAGTAGAGGGACGGAGAAACATTCACATGCTTGCCTTGCAAGCTTGTTATTTAGGATATTATTAAAACCATTGCTCTATGATCTCTTGTTTATCAAATAGTCCTATCAGTTGTGCTGTGCTCTTTCCATTCCTTTTATTCCCGTAACATAATATTAAACTCCCACATGCCCATTACATAGGCCGTTAAGACACCTACCAAGTTGAAAACATCAACAATCGCAAAAATACCATTAGCTATTGTGCGATACAGACGTGCGTCTGTGTGAGCAGGGTAACAGTGTGTTTTGTGTGTGTGTTTTGTGTAGCTAATCATGTATTGTGTGTGGGTAAAAATATGTGTGTGTGTGTGTGTGTGTGTGTGTGTGTGTGTGTGTGTGTGTGTGTGTGTGTGTGTGTGTGTGTGTGTGTGTGTGTGTGTGTGTGTGTGTGTGTGTGTGTGTGTGTGTGTGTGTGTATGTGTGTGTGTGAGTGTGTGGGTGTGAGGATAGATATGATATGGGTGTGATTATTTATATGACCCTGTTGAGTGTTCTCTACTGAAACAAGTAAGGACCAGCCTTGAGTTGGAGGTGGGATAGATAAAGATATGAAAACATTCTCATCCAATCACACGGAAAATAATATCCAAGAATAAGAACAGATTTCATTTATATTGCGCTTTACTAGCAGTCAAAGACGTTTTATTGACAAAATAGATGATGAGAGTAAAAAACTAAAATAAAATGTGAATAAACTTAATGCAATCATCTCTTTCTAATGGGACAATTGAACATGAAGTTCTCGGCTATTTTTCCACCGTAAAAGAAACAGATAGATACACAAATAGACAGGTATAGCCTTAAAACAACCCTCATTCCATTTGCAATTATACTAATGAGACTACTCGTTTGTTGTTCTTTCGATGACATCATGAGGATTTGTTACTTTTTGTTGTAAACTAAAGACAACAATTCACCAATTCTAATCATACCACACTTCTCCTCTGTGCCGCTTTCGTCCTGGCCTCTCGAACAACCACCACTGTGATGTTTTGAACTCAATTCAAAAGATAAGCTGGGAAGACTACACAGGAGATCCATCAATTTGCTAGCTTGAGATGGCTGGAAAGGAGAAGAAATATATTTCAGATAGCAGTCGAAAAAATAAAAGAAGGTCGTATAATTGAACGGTTGATTCCGCTACATAGCCATTTTCTTCCTTAACATAAACGTGCGTTCCTGCATGGCGTCTATTTTGAACAGATTTTGATAGCAGAGGCTCAAACAAAATGTCAAAACTAATTGAGTCGAAAGGCATTCATGATTGTTAAGGCCTCTGCATTTAACTTGTCTCAATGAAAGCTTATTAAAGTCAAAACATCATAATAAATGTCTCTATTATCCTTCAGGATCCAAAGCAGAGGAGCGGCGCTGTAATTACCTTCGCTAACCAGCCCATATGTCCACTGCCAATCCAAATAATTGTCCTTGTATGTAGGGGCGACATGCAAACACAGCCTCATACACCCGTTGTGACCAAAACAATCAATTTGAAGGTGCTCCTCACTAACACACTCCAACACGCAATTAATGGTTGAGCAGGAGAGAATACATTATCCCCAAACTATGCAGAATCTAATTGAGCTTTATGAACATTTCTCGTTTTTTTTTTTTCAAAAAAGGCTGGCCGTGTTTAGTCTTTGTGTCCTACATTAGTCCACCGTCAACGCTACCGAACATAAGAAGCACACAACACATCTGCAACGGCTGATCTTGTGTGAGGCAATCATGGGATACTTAAGGTGAAGTGGACCGCAGATGATGGGGTGAAATGTGTAATTTTGCCGTATCGCTAAGCTGCTTTAGCTGAATGGAGTTATTCGCTGTTATTGGGTGGTGGTGGCTTAGTTGCAGTGCTTTCTCTGGCACACACACAAAACGAAGAGATTAGGAGAGTATTACTTGTTGAACAACCAGGAAGCGCCAGCCTGTTGTGGGCTCCAACACTCATTGTTGTTTTAAATCTGTTGAAATGAAGAGCTTAGCGAGGTAAGGGCATGCTAATGCCTTCATCTCCTCAAGGAATTAACTGTAGGCCTGCTGCTGGTGGTGGTGTTTGTGGTGGTGGTGAGAAGTGGGGGTGGGGTGTAGAGTGATTAATTGAAAAGTTTGAAATGTGAAATGTCGGAGGTTAGAGATGTTTTAATCTCTTGATACAGACTCCAGGGGCCTGGCCCAGCCCCTTGGTACAGCCAGTCCTAGATTAGATCTGGGATTATATTGGAGATTAGAACAGAGGTGAATTGGTTTGGAAACAACAGAATAATTTTCTAGAATTTGTTCCTGATCCAAAATGTATGCAGTAAAAAAATCATCTTCTTGTCTGGTGACTGCTGAAGACTTTAGGTGTACATGTGTTTTACACATAGCAGCCTTCAACACTCCTACTTCGTACTGTTGACTGACAGTATGAATGCCAAAGTGACATGTGTGTACATGTGTTTTACA
>NC_079425.1:13395396-13455396 GCF_026213295.1 Gadus chalcogrammus | reverse complement strand
GCTGTCATCACGTGAAATTCGGGTCAAAGTTAAAATATTTCAACTCGAGCGAATTTGTCGCGCAACAAATCCTCGTGAACGCGCTCGCCTGTGCACGGCGAAAGTGTGGCGCGACAAATCAAAACCGTATCGGGCGAATTTTTCGCCCAATACGCGTCTATACGTTCACTTTGTATGGGATCCTGTCGCCCCATCGCGATTGGTGTGAACGCACAGTGAACGAACTGGAGAAGTTTCAAGACAGACAGCCAAAATTGACATTTTTATTCAGAAAATAGCCGGTCCCGTCCTTTTGCTTCCTGTAAAAAGCATGTTTGTGACACTGGATAACGATATGGATACATCATCTAGCCTGCATGTGGAGGGCCACATAAGGTAAGAAATTGGTTTACGTAAACTTTGCTGCTGGTTCTGTTTGCTCGTGATGACCTGGCCAAAGGTTACCCACGGTCCTAATTAAGCGATTGTGATCTGATTCTGGTTGGTGCTCCAGCTAGTATGCATTGTAGATTGCAGCTAGTAGCAGCTACACACGGTGCGATTGCTATGCCAATGTGGTTATAGTTGTTTTGTCTGATTGAGATATGTGACGACTTGGAGCCTGGTAGGCCTATCCTGACATAAATATGTTCTCGCATAACCTGTGTGACAGTGGCGGCGCCAGAAATAATTTGTTGCAGTTGCTTAACAGTTGCTGTATGAATTCAAGAGGTTGCTGGTCAAAAAAAAAAAACCTTGATCAAAACACCTGAATTTGGCAGAGACACGGCCGGGAAGACATTTTCGGCACGGGTTGGGGTGGTTGCGGTCCCGTACGAGGCAAGTTTACAGTACAGTAACAACACAGACTAATCGCACCACTGTGATTGAGTGTGATCGTATCATTTGACAGTTCAACGTGCGCTATCTTTCTCCCTCTCCCTCACACACGCACAGACATAAAGACGTAAAGACATAGAACAATATAGAGGAAGATCTTTAAGAAGGCCAACATGAAAATAGCCCAGCGGCATGTACACATTCACTGCTAGTCCAGGTGGCACTGCGGCCACACGATAACAAACAACATAGTTCAATCAACAGCCCGTCAGCAGTCCCCCAACTACAAGGTTAGCTGTCCTCAATAGTGGTGAATTGCACATCTCAGACCCACCGTCGCCACGGTACATTCCAAAGCATTCACATTAGTTGCGCGATACGTCTCAAATGTAGGCCTATGTGGAACATTAATACAATAGTTGCTATTATTGTTGATACTATTATACTTCATAATACTTCTATTAAGGGCGGATCATACCAGGCTACGATAAACCCATCCTTTGGCATGAGCCAAACCTATAATCTAGTTCTACTTCAAAACAAATCACATGGGCCCCAAGTCAATATGCTGCGACGGGCAAACTTAATAACCAAACGGCCTACCTTAAATCGATGTCTTGATCACAGGACTTCTTGCAATATTCCACTTTATCCATACGGTTTAACACACCAACCTTGCTAGCAACCATGTGATAACATTGTATTGCTAATTCAGAACTGTGTAGGCTACAATATTTTCTTCCGTTTCTTGACCTCAGCATAACCCCCCTCCGAACAACTACCAAGTCCAACACAAGTCTGGCTATTAACGAGCCCATCCTCAGCCTCGCCATCGCGAGTCGTGTTTGAACTTGATTTCTTTCGAAATAGTAAAAACTTGTCCATATTTTTTAAGCGCCAACGAGCCGGCAACGAACATCTCTGACTGATAATCTCGCCGCGAGATGTCCGCATATTTGAAATGTTATTTATTTTTCGTAAGACTATGCTATTAATGAAATTATTGTTTCATGTACATTAAATAATAATTAATTAATATTGTACATATTGCTTGGGATAGTTTGTGTTAATTGTGCGTATGTTTTTTTTTAATCTGTTCATGTCACTTACAGAGTGTGCGCATGCCCAACGCTCGGGAACTGGATTTGAACGACAGTCACGGCCCTGAAATTTTGACGCTACTCACTTATGCACTTAATCTGGTGATTCATATGACAGGATTGGTCGGTATGGTGACGGGTACCGCATTCGGCCATAGGTTTAGTTGAACTTATTTAATACCATTTTACGGAAAATGGCATTATTTCAAATATGTTGTTTGAGTTTGTCAAAAAATCAGGGGTTGCTCTGGGGTTTCTGAGCAATTGCTTGGGGTTGCTATAGCAACGGCAAGCAACCGCTTGGCGCCGCCCCTGCTGTGTGATTATCCTAAACTGTAGGGGATTTTATTTGCGGGCAATTTGCTTATGATGTTGTAACGAGTGAAGTCTACATTGGTCCTTCGCAAGTGTTTACTGGTGGTCAGGATTTGGCAAATGCAATTCTCCTCTGGGCGCTTTTTTTTTATTTTTTTTTTAATGCAGCATAACATATGCTACCAGCAGCCCTTGCTCGTCTTCAAAAGGCTGATGCTCAGTACCTCGTTTCATTTCGTACCCCCTTTACAGTCTGGCATTGTTTGTCTGGTAAACTTTGTTGATGTCAAGATAAGTGTTAAATTGCCAACACTGTTCTTTGTCCTGTGTGTGTATTAGTATTACATATCCCGAGCCAATTCCCTGGTGTTTCCAACGCCATTTTGCAAAACAAGCCAAAACACAAACTGTGGTTTTCAACTTTTATTGTTCGAATAGGATTTTCAACACCTGACAATACACTGTAGAGCATATTGTAATGCAGCGTTGAATGGATCAATAGCTTAAATAAGGGTACCCAGCACTTTTCGAACCACACTCAAGCTTATGGTTATTGTCCCCACCACTTCTAAAAACAAACTGACGCCCTACCAGCATGTGCCTCGGCGCCTCCCACCTTAACCAAGTCAACGCTGTCTCCTCCTCATCCTTCTCTCCTGCATGGAGCCTGACAGGCCAGGTGGGATTTGGTGTGTAAACTCTGTTGAGCGGTAAATGTATTACTTGGGGGCCTAGGATGGATGAGGGACTCAGATCAGAGAGAGCAGTTCGAACTTAAGACATTTGTTCATAATATTCTCATTAGCTGTGAATCTAGTTAGATGAGCTGGTAACATTTTGTATTTGACTAATTGACTAATTGTTTTGTGTTGTGTGTGAGTCTGTGAGAGAGAATCAGAGACTCTCTCTCCTCTCCCCCTCTCCCCCTCTTGTCTCTCTTCCCTCTCTCTCCTCCTTCTCTCTCTTCACTGCTACTCATTCCCCTGCTTCGTCTTTCTTCTCTCTTTCTTCTCTTCCTTCTCTTCCTTCCTTCCTCTCTCCCTCTCCCCTCCCTCTCTCTTCTCTCTCTGTCGTCCCTCTCTGCCAAACATTTTTTGGTTTCCCGGCTAATTGAAAACAAACAGTTCGCTGGGGAGTCTGGTATCAGATGGGCAGTGAGAGGACAGACACCCTGTTGGCCGGATGTTTAATACCATTCTGCAGGGAGATTAATTAATCTAATTAGACAAAAAAAACAAAAAAGAGGGCTCCGGCCCATCTTGTATGGATCAAACCTAGAATAATTATTTGCACTGATGAGGTTCATAAAGTACCTCCTCCAGTCCAGATCCTGTACACACTGTCACCCTGCTCACCAGGACACCACAATACAGCCCTCAGCTATTAAACTCTGACGTCAATCACAGCAAACAGCTGCCAAAAGTCAGCTCAGGTCAATTGTATTAGTATAACCGTTAATCCCAGTTCCAGTCTCAAAGGACTTCACAGGTCCACATTATACCCGCCCTCCCTAGCCCTAAGCCCTTTGAAGGACTTAAAAGGATGGTCCCTAAAACTCAGAAGGAACAAACCTTGAGAAGAGACCCAGAAGACAGATCCCTCCTTTCAGGGACAGTTAGCAGGGTAATAGGTACCGCATGGACAGACATATGTTAACACAAAACAAAGCAGAGGCAAATGTTATGTACTCATCGGTTATTAAAAAACACATCTTTAATGAGAAAAGTAATACAATTCTCTAAGTCCACGTCTAGCAAAGCTAGAGGGCAAAAAATTTGTGTGTGGAATCGATTTTCTATTAAATCACCATCAAACCTTTGCTTGTTTCCCCTCCCTCACATGCATGCCACCCTCCTTCCCCATCACCCACCCTCTCACCCTCCCTTACCCTCACCCAGGCCGGCTTGCGGCAACTGAAAGGAGACCCAGCAGGAGGTGGGGGAGCCAGGGGAGCCGGAGGGGGAAGAGAGTCTGCTTACGTTCCTTTAGTCAGGCAATTCATCAAGAAACACAACTTAGGAAAAGGAGATGAAGAGAACCACCGAGTACACGACCTCGGTGCTTTCCAAGTTAGTTCAACACCATCACCCATCTTAGGAGCACGCTCTGCTGTACAGAATACACCGCTGGGCCTCCAGTGCTGGCTCAGCTGTGGGGGATATCCTTCACGTTAACCCTCCAGTGATGTTTGACCTCAGAGTCGAGTCTTCACTTGGCAGGCGTTCAGAAGGCCAGCAGAGTCAAGGAGAGGCCTGGTGTGTTGCTTGGAGGGCTGGTTCTTACTGCAGTGTTTCCCCCACGTTCACACAGCAGCGGCGCGCCGCCGCTGCTGAATTTTCTCCGCCGCTGCAATAAAAATCCTTCTCCTAATATATATATATATATTTTTTACGTAGCTCCTTTTAGAAAATGTACAGCGCGTAACGTCAATTGCGCAGCACGCGGCACATCGTCACGTAACCAACATCCAAGAAGAAAAATACACAGCGAGTGTGGCAGTTGTTGGCAGTAGGCTACCCTACACGGTTGCAAAGTTACATTGATTCTAGCAGTAGCGAGTGAAGCGGCAGATCGAGGAAAGAGAGAGACAGACAGAGAGAGAGAGACAGAGAGACAGAGAGAGAGAGAGAGAAAGTAAGTTGCTAAAATGTGTCGCTACATGACCACCAGTGTTAAAAACCCTCCGAGCCCAATAATTTTATTGTATCTATAAACCGCAACCTCCGTGCCGTTTTTCCTCTAGTATTGTGTGTGTGTCTGTGTGTAGGCCTAATATGTGTGTGTGCGTGTTGTCGCTCTTTTTGGGATCACTCATAGCCTTTACAGGAGCTTATATCCAGTCAGGAATTTATAGCCTAGGTATTTTCGGGAACTTTGAAAAATGAATCCATACTGTTAGATCCGATGTTGTTCTTTATTGCCATATAAAATCCGTTTTCATCGCGTATTTTAGTTAGGGATTTATGCTAATCGCCTGTAAGCATGTGGTCATTAGCATAAATGCAGGAAAAAAACCTAAGGAATTCTTAAAAGATCATGAATAGTTTCTATTATGTATAACTTATATTTATTTTATAATTTTCTCATCACTTTTTGACTCCCAAGACTAAGAAGAAGTGTTTTAAGCAATAACAAGCATATCATCGCTCTCTTGTCCTCTTCGCCTGACTCTCACTGTCTCACAAAGGAGCTGAGCTCACCTGAGGTCTATTTGTAGTGCTAAGGCTCACACTGATTGGTATTCAATTCGCATGTGTGAGTCTGTGTTCTTTTCAAATTTTAGTTAGGTTTATAATTTAAAAAGATGTGTTTTGCCCATTGTTGCAGGAGATTTCATTTTTGAACAAAGTGTCTTATGTAAAAAACAGTTATGCTTTGGGCATAGCAACCATGTTTAGTGTTTAAGCATTAGGCAAAAATCTGTAAATAAATTGTGCAAATTATATTTGCGTTGTGGCATTTTTGGTTTAAATATTACTATACAAAAAAATAAAAATCTGTAAATGAAGACACAAAAGGCAAAGTTACAACACCAATAATCCCATCTACAGTAATACACAGGACTGTTTGAATAGTATTTAAGTGCATATTCTCCTCTCAAAGTGCACCAGATTCATGCATTCCAATGTAAAGGGTACAAAAAAATTTCGGCAGGGGGTGCATGCCCCCGGACCCCCCTAGAGGGATCGGGGACCACACCACCGCTGCTGAAAAAAATCCTGCGGGAAACACTGTACTGGGTGTCTGTGTGGGGACCCTACTACTCCTCGACACCCAGGCCTGTCCTGTTCCTGGAGAGGATAACTCGGTGTAGACACAACTCTCTGCAGAGTTCAGGGCAGACTTTTAGTCCTACCCACACAAACTGTGGCCTCAGTTCTAGAGAACATCTTGGACACCATCTGTCGTTGGAAGACTTGATAGCAACACAAACAAATGGAGAATTTTTTTTTACTTTTAATGCAATGGAACATGCTAATGTGAACACGTTAAATGCAATTATTCATGATAGTACAGGTCACTTCTACCAAAACGATAGCCAACTTTTCATGAGGTTTGCGCTTACCGAAAATGTCTTAAACTAGTGTCGGGGAATATAATGTTATCATGGTGTGACCTAGGCTGTGTTGACACCAGAACAGGCTTCTCTTGGTCCGAATGGTATCAGAAAGTCATATATCTCTACTATTTTGTTTGTATACATAAAATACATTTCTGATGTACATTAAGTCTGCCAGCACCAAGAATCTCATAGGTCTAACCGCTGAAGGCACACTCCATATCCAGGCAGTACAGCAATGCACACGAAGAAAGACAAAATAAAATCAGAATTGACGAGCAAACCCCTGGAAGCAAAAGTTCAACGGGTTAGAGACAGGCATTGACGGGTTGCCCGGGGCAACGCCACTGAGTCACACGGAGCTGAAAAACATTCTGAAGCTATGCTTGGAGAAGGGCTTCCTTTGGATTAGATCAGCTTTCACGTCGGATCCATGCTCACTCTTCCTCTATCCTTCTCCTTCCGTTGCTCTCTTGTCTGCCTCTCCCTTTCACTTTCTCTACCTTCAACTGAATAAATAATAATCTCTGTCTACGGTTCACCCTCTACCTATCACTCTCTGCCTCCCTCTTTCCCCAACCATCACGCTCCCTCCTTCCCTCTGTACCTATCTCTCTCTCTCCCTCCCTCCCTCCCTCCCTCCCTCCCTCCCTCCCTCCCTCCCTACCTCTCCCTCCCTCCATCTGCACCCATCCCTCTCCCTCCCTCCCTCTCTAACTATCACTCTCTCTACCTCTCCCTCCCTTGCTCTCTACCTCTCCCTACCTCTCTACCTATCACTCTCTCTACCTCTCCCTCCCTCTCTCTCTATCTATTACTCTCTCTACCTCTCTCCCTCCCTCTTTAAGTATTACTCTCTCTCTCCCTCCTTTTCCACCCATCACTCTCTCTCCCTCCATCCCTCTCTCCCTATCGCACACTACCTCTCCCTCCCTCCCTCTCTATTTATCACTCTCTCCCTCCTTCTCCAGCCATCACTCCCTCCCTATCACACTCTCCCTCTCCCTTCCTCCCTCCCTCTCTACCTATCACTCTCGCTACCTCTACCTCCCTCTCTACCTATCGCTCTTTCTAGCTCTCCCTCCCTCCCTCTCCGCCTCTAACTCTCTCTACCTCTACCTCCCTCCCTATCACACTCTCCCTCCCTCCTTCTCCATCCATCCCTCACTCCCTCCATTCCTCCCTATCACACTCTAGCTCTCCCTCCCTCCCTATACATATCCCTCTCTCTACCTCTCCTTCCCTTCCTCTCAACCTATCCCTATCTCTACCTCTCCCTTCCTCCGTCTACCAATCACTCTCTCTACCGCTCCCTCCCTCCCTCTCTATGATCACGCTCTCTACCTCTGCCTTCCTCACTGTCTTCCTATAACTCTCTATTCCTTTCCCTTGCTCCCTCTCTAACTAGCACTCTCTCTACCTCTCCCTCCCTCCTTCTCTATCCATCAATTCCTCCCTCCCTCCTTATCACTCTCTACTTCTACCTCCCTCCCTCTCCACCCAACACTTCCTCCCTCCCTATCACTCTCTCTATCTCTCCATCCCTACCTCCCTCTCCACCGATCAGTCCCTCCCTCCCTCCCAAGCACTCTCTCTAACTCTTCTTCCTTCCTTCTCTACCGATCACTCTCTCTACGTCTACCTCCCTCTCTACCTGTCACTCTCTCTACCTCTCCCTCCCTTCCACTCACTCTACCTCTACCTCCCACCTTATTTTGACTAATCATAAATGAGCATTCATTGAAATCTCTTATATAGTACTAATAGTAAGAATGTCAAATTTACTAGAACAAATGCAATTTTAGATTAGCTTATGATTTTCAAAGTAAGAACTTGTCCACACAAACACCACAGAAGAACATTAGGAGCGTGTGTCGATAGGCTTCTTCTTGAGCGATGAATACAACAACCACACAGCACAGCGGTGTAATGATGAAGTAGCACTAGGTTGACTTGTAAACATGTAAAAAAAAAAAGGGATACATCGAGATATCTGTAAATTGTCCGTTCTCCTGTTTTCCCAGATTCAGATGTTTGTTTAATTCCAAATTCATCATTTAACAATTATTGCCGAAGGCGAAGTGAATAGTGGGGAATAGCCCCCTCGAGCTTCGGTCGAGGGGGCTATTTCCCACCATTCACTGAGCTTGAGGCGAATAATTGTTTTAGTATGTACTACACTCCAAAATTAAACAAGATAACACCTTTTGCCGGGATTTATTTGTTTTAATTAGTGTGACGGGACAGACATTTTGTGATGAAAACAATATCCCGAGATAGCGAACCAATCAAATTGCGCCATTTTAGGAGGTTGAAGTGTAGCAGATACTGATATACGTTATACCAGAGGAGAGTTGGCTTGGTTAGTGATTATTTTCCTCTTGCTAGTCCCATTGACTGTGATTGTTAGGCTACCTCGGTACTAGGGTACCAATTGATCAAACAACTGTGGTTGAAACAACAATCTGGCGATGAGTGAGTGAAGAACTGGGGTATTTATACTGCAGGGTTAATGAGATGGAGTTGGATAGCAGGTGTGCGGCTTGGAACAGGTGAATGGGATGAATAGTAATAAGGGAGCCCAGATATTTAATGGCTTGCCACGCCAACCGAACAGATTCACACACCAAGAGAGGGAAACTGCCTGGAGAACACAGGAGACACAGCGGAAAGGGTAAAAAATTCAAACACACAAAATGACAGGATGCACGGACGTAGCCTTGACAGGGTAACCTGTCACTTGCCCATCGCAGGTCTAATAATCACAGTGCTGAAATTAGTGCCGAAAAATATATATGGCATCGCTCATTTGTTTGAAAAAAGTGATTAAAAGTGTATTCCCCTCAGATTATCTACACTTCAAGTAAATGGAAGGGGCTAATGGAAAGGAAATGCTAACCCAGCAAACTCCCCTTCTGGACACACAGTGATATTTGGAATTAAACAACTCGTCTGATCTGGCGAGTAAAAAGACGGCGCACCAACTTCATCATTCATCAGTAACAATATCAGACATGACTGCAAACATTCAACAGCTATTTAACAGCTGAGTTAACAGAGCGGGAAAGGAAGCCGGAGGTCGGGATCTTTGAGTTGAAACCTCAGAGTTCTGAGTCGTTGTGTGAAAGAACGTTTGCAATGTAATCAAGGTTGATGTTGTCATCGTTTAGTGTAACCTCCATTCCAGGAGTCAATTTGTATACACAGGAAACTCATTTTGACATTACCTTTTGGAGTTTTTCCAAAAGACTGTTTTTAGTTAACTTGCCATAGGATTCATTTATCTCTCACTCTCTGTCTCCCACCATTTTACCAGTCACTCTCTCATACTCTCTCCCTCTCTAACTTTACCTCTCGACCCCTCACTCTTTATCTTTTTCCATCCCTATTCTCTCTTTCACATCACCCTCAACACAATTTAATCCCTCCCCCCCCTCTAGTTAACTCTCTCTGTCCCACTCTCCCTCCCTACTCCTATCGCTCTCCCTCCCTCCCTCCCCCCCTCTCTGTCCATCTCTCTTTCCCTCCCTGTCTCTTCCTCTCTCCCTGCCCCACTCTTGGACTATCTCACTCTCTTGCTTTTTTCTTTCTTTCTCTTTCTATGACTCTGCTTGAGCGTCACTGGCCTCTTCATTTGTCTTTAGTCTGTTTAACAAGGATTGAGTATTTATTAAGGCTGCTTTCAAAGACCCTGATCCCAACCCCTGCTCAGTAACGCTGCTCCCCTCCCCCACCACCACCACCACCACCACCACCACCATGTCCTCCTCCACCACCACCACCACCACCCACATGTCCTCCTCCACCACCACCTCTCCCCCCTCCACCACCACCTCTTCCTCCTCCACCACCACCTCTTCCTTATCCACCACCACCACATCCTCATCCACCACCACCAACCACCAGCAATGTCACAACCAATGTCACCAACACCTCCTCCTCCACCACCACCTTTTCCTCCTTGACTACCACCACTACCACCTCCTCCTCATCCTTCTTCTCCTTCACCACCAACATCAGTACTACCAACTCTTCCTCCACCACCACCTACACCAAGTCCTTGTTTCACCTCAATTACCTTCTACCCTCCACAGCGTCTTAGCTGTGTTGACAGCCGGGTCTCAAGATGGCTCACATGCTCTCTCTTCTCCACATGTTTTAGACACATCATAATAAATGTAATATGGTGCTGAAGTGTATGTGGCCCCAGAATAGCCCTACATATACTCCCACTGTTTTCCTCCCCAGGCTTGAGGAAACCTGGAGAGGCAGCAGCAGGCATGTCTAATAATACGGTTTGGCCTCGGAGTGAAGCTCAGAGCATCCCAAAGAGGAGAGTATATACCTGAGCCGGGACTACACCGTGGAGAACACTTCCTGTCAGTCGTTGTGGTGGCAGGGTCATGCCTGTCTTGCTAATGCATATTTAATCACAAATAATAAAACAAAGCAACACCGCTGCTCTGTGAATAGGAAGGCCTGTCTCCGGATGAAATCTCACCTTCTCCCTCATAATCGATAAGGTACGATGCTTCACATTCTCAACACGGTTTTGCCTGCCTTTCTATCTATGTTTCTGACTGTCTGCCAGTCTGTCTACGTCACTGACTGTCTGCCAGTCTGTCTACGTCCCTGACTCTCGGCATGTTTGTCCATGTCCACGACTGCCTGGTCTGTCTACATCTTTGACTGCCTGCCCGTCCGTCTATCTTTTGCCCTGACTGTCTGCCTGCCCATCGGCCTGCTTTTATGTCTTTCTAAGGGCGCTTTGACAACCATTATCCATTTGCAGAATCAGTGAGAAATAGATACTTTGTTAATTTTTTTATGAAATGTGGAAATGTTTTAGGATGGTTGGGAGTGTAGACCAGCGGAAAATCCCTTCTCCTGTGAGTTTAAAAAGCACTATAGATTGGCACTGATTGAAGATCGCCCCTTGCTTGTTGTCTCGGAACAGTTGTTTTGATCCGCACAAAAGTCTGATTGCCGGGTTCAAAAGTGCCCTACTTAACTGCACCAGGGGTTACAACTAAACACACTAAATGGCGCGCTTGTGAGAGCACCCTTACTTCTCCTGAATAGAACCATATGTTGTTACTTGGTACATTGGTTTAAGAGAGAGGCGGGCAAAACAAAACCTATGTGCACTCTCACCAAAAGCTAAGAATGCGAACGAGTACATATGCATGATGAAGGTGTGGTTTCTGTCCCCTTGACAGCTGTTGTCTCGTTCCACTTGCACCAACATCCTCTCCATCTCATCTCCAGCTAACCTTAAGCTGCTGCTTCATGTTAAGCAGCAGCAAAACAAGTATTTATAAAAAATACATAACAGGATAGTAAAAGCCTTTCACAGGTATTCTAATTATTATATTGCAAGTAGTAGTACCCAACAACAAAATACAACCTGTGTAAACAAAAAGGCAATGATAAGATAAATTATTCTCCAAAATGGTAGTACAAATGATTGTTGGGTTCTATCTGATGCCCTACCACACAGACATCACCTATCTGTAGTACTATAGTCTGCAGGCCTTTCATCCAAGTGAGCAAGCTTGTGTCTGACCTCTGGAGCAATAACCTGGGAGGGGCTTGAGAAGAAAGAGAGAGAGCAGCCTGTATGGAGCCTGGGGGCCCTGGATTGCGTCAGGAGTAGGGCCAAGCAGGTCTTCCTCGAGAACCCTTCAGGGACATATTAGGGAAGTATTTGCGTTGGATGGAATCAGCGCCCCGCTGATCTCTACTCTCACTGCGATGGGCTCTGAGCTACAGCAGCTTCTGCAGGATTTCAGCTCTCTGTCTCTCGCTCTCGCTCTCGCTCCCTCTCTCTGCAACATGACTGACAGGCAAATTCAAAAGGACACGCTTTATTGTATTTCTTCGTCTTTCTTATCGTTTGACTGAAGGTTTTCCGTTCTGCGCGCCATGCGACCGTTTAAATTCCTCTCCGTCTAGCGCGGGGGGAGGGCTTCCGTCCACTAGGAAGACAGGCTCTGTCAAATTGGGAGATTAGGTCGACTCCACATGTATGATCATCAAAAACAAAATGTTGTCATGTGCGGGGATGGATGTCTTCTTTGAGAGCCTTTCTGCCGCTGAGCTCCTGCATTATTCATGTTCCCGGGATGCAGCGCTGGCTGCCCTCCACTGCGGCCCGCCATGTCCCGCACACACCGAAAATATATCAGCACAAACGCTCAGCCATACACACATGCAATGACTGGTGAATATGCACATAAATATGTGATTCGAACAGCGTGTACACGTCTGATGTCAGAATTGATTAGCATATTTACGTCTATGTATTCATTGGACCCAGGATGATATTGTGTTCACACCACTGGTTAGTATTCTAGCTACACATCCACTGGTCTGCATCGTCCTCTGGGCTCTTCTCATGGTCAATACCATAGAACCACCCACATCATGGTGTTCCCTCATCTGAGATTACGAAATGATCCACTAAACTATGCAACTCTATTCACCATCCGTCCTGTGTGTGTTTGTGTGTGTGTGTTTGCATAAGTAAGAACGCTTTGTGATCATTTGGCCCAGCAGCTGACACCCTAAGTACTTCCCATCTTAGCACGTGTGAATGACGGGACTTTCCTCATTGGTTCTGTTCGACGCTGCATCGTGAAGCGACCGCTACGGAGCTTGTTCTGTCATCTGTTCCTCGGTCTTTACCACATAATTTAGACAGCAGTCTGTCTCCCAGCAGTGACTTTACCCCCGCTGTAGAAAGCCTTGCTGGCACCCATCCTGCTAATTCATTTCCCTCTCCGGCGACCTTGGTATGTCCACCCCCTTCCCGCCCCCTCGCCCCCCGTCGGCGTCGGCGTCCTGCCAGAATGTGGAGGAGACAAACGGTAGGGGCGGTCGAAGGGGAGGTTAAATGACTCGCCTCGGAGACAAGGAGGTCATCTCCGCCTGCGTTTATGTAATGACGCTAAGGAACGGCGTCACTCCTTACCTGCAGGGAGGGAAATTAAATCAGACCAGAACGCCCGTCAGGGAGTAAGATGATGCTCATGCACACCCTCACACACCTGTATCGCACACAAACAAATGCTCTCGCTCTCTCACTCACACAAACACAGACACACACACACACACATGCTCTCCCTCTCACACATAAACACTTTCTCTCTCACAGAGGCACACGCACAAAATCTCTCTGTCTCGCTCTCCCTGACATACTCACTCACTCACATGCACACAAACACTGACACACACAAACACGCTTTTGTCACTAACTCTCACAAATTAACAGACTCAGACTCTCTCTCCTTCTCTCCTTCACACACTCACTAACTTACATTCACACTCACACACACACTCCCCCCCACTCTCTTTCCCACCCGCACAAACATAAACTCTCTCTCTCTCTCTCATACATACATACATACATACATACATACATACATACATACATACATTCATACATATCTGAGCCTAATTGGTAGCCCTGAAGCTGGGTATATAATATTGTGTGTCTCATAAAGGGGGAATATTAGAATATGTCGATGCAATAGAGATGATCATTATTGATAATGGTGAGCGATGAGCAGGTCCTGAAATATCTCGAGATGGATATTGAAGATGTGAGCGATGCTTGGTTTTATTAAGGGAAGCTCGCTTGGATGACACCCAGCAGGTGGGTGTCACTGTTGGAGGTTTGATCTCTGGTGCTCCTTTTATTTCCAACCAAATCTCTCACCCTGTCTTAATATTAAAACCTGATTAAAGCTTCCTTATTCATTCATCACACACACACACGGTGAAATATCTCTCATTACGGAAAAGCAGGAAGCAGGACGGTTTAGTTCAGAAGATAAAACTCAACCTCATTCAATGTTTGGTGGTGAACGACCAATTTAAAATAATATGTAGAGAAGAACACATACACACGCACGCACGCACACACACACGCACATATTATATCTCATCAAGATTCTGTAATAAAAGGTCATAAAGTCAAATCAAATATGGCATTACAAAATATATTCTGGAAAAGAACAAGTCATTACAGAGAATGATTACTTCCATACATCTAAATATGAATGCGCAATTTCACAATGATTGGTGTTTATCTCTTAACAGACAACCGATAAGCCATGGCTAAACTGTCGGTTATGACGATCATAAATTCACTTAAAATATCCCAATAAATCTCACATTTGGCATGTTTATTCGAAGAATGTTGGATGTTTTAAAAGAAAGCTAATGGACTATTAAGAAACATCTCGGGTCTATTTATTTTGTCCTTTGCGTGGTCGTTCCCACTGCAGTGCCATTCCTGAGTCATAGCAGTACTTCAACATAAAAGCGACTTACCTACTCCTTTGTCACCACGTCTCTTTGCGTGCGCGTGGCGGTCATGAAAATGTCTAAACTGGCGAACGCACAGCAGAGCCGTCTGGTTCATGTGAATGGAGGAGCACAAAGGACCATAGAGGGGAGACAGTCGTCTGGCGGAATAAGCATCTGGCCGACTATTGTTGTGATTCATGCTAAGCGTGCCACCGTGTTCCGCTATTCAAACGGTTGATGGGAAAATAAGAGTTGTGGTGTAATCACCTCGGTGTAAACCCACCGGAGAGTCACTTATCAGCCTGGATGCCTCGCATCCCTTCGCAAATTCAATTGTGCGAAGCTTCATTTCTCATTGTTTATTTTAGTTTCTTGTGAAAGGATTTTTCATTTATGCTGAACTATTGAAGTTGACTGGGAGAGTCTTGGTTATCAACGCACTGTTTGAGGACAATTCACAGCCAAGAAATGATGTGTCCTTTCTCTACTTAGCTCTATATGAAGAAATGTCATTCCGCAGCGAACAGAGGCCTCCACATCTGCACCCTGCTATGGGTGCAAATGACATGCTGAGTGAGGTAATTTATTTCAGCTTATTAGCCTAACTGGAAGAACAGAAGCGTTATATCCATGATGATCATCAATGTACTAATGCTAATGGTGCCCCGTGGCAAATAGCTACATGCAAACGCTTCGTATCAGTAATCATCATGTTTAACTTGCGTGTATGTCAACTGTATGGATGATATCAACCCAGAGGGAGGAGGTCACAGCAGCTGTGCTCTTCATGCATTTCATGCTCCTCCACACATTGAGCCTCACAGGACATCCATTTATAGAACCCACTGTTGGACAGATGACCAGCAGCGCAATTCAATCTTAGTCAACTAATAGACCTACAATTGAAAAATCTAAACAGCAGAGAAACTAGCTATTCTTGTTTAGTGCATTGTGTATTTAACTTAGCATTTTCACCAGTTGAACAGTGTTTACACAACTCTTCATCGATAACTTTAATTTTAGATGTTGACTAGGGCAGGGCATACAAAACCATATGGCAGAGTATTAACAGTGTTAAGTGATGAGCCAGGTAGTCAGAGGATGATATGCACTGACAAGAAGTGGGAGTGTGCATTATGCTGTACACATAATAACATGACGTGGGGAGGTCCAGACAGCTGGCTCCCACTCTTTATGTTAAACTTACAACAGCCATACTAATGCTCGACCAACGACGCATGGCAAAAATAGCTCTCTAATTCGAGCAACATTAGGTGTGGGAATTCTTCCCCATGATAGGGATTAATTGGAAGCTATGGCTTTGAATGTCCGTCCATTCATGGATCATTTTGGTTATGAACTCATTAAGCACACACATGTAATCAACACTATAACTACGACCCAGTGAATCCTTACAATGACGAGTAGACAAAGGTGCAGTGTTTAAAGTTTAGTATCATCAGATTATAATATTAAGAGGGATGTTTTAATTAGTACAACAATACTATAAATAATAATTTGAGGTTTTCGATAACTAGAATGAACTAGAATGTTTCTAATGTAGCTTAGAGCAGGCAAACAGCTCTAGATGACGCGTTTAAAATTTCTACCGTAATCATAATTGTTATCTTCCTTGGAAGCTATGACCTTGAGTTTTATGGAGGAACCTCATCACTTTACACTACTCATCGCATCGTAGACGATGACACCTTTTTGGAATACCTACTGCACGTAAGGAATTCAGATGCCACTTTATTCTAACTGCATTTTTAAAGTAGTTTGTTAAAAGCTTTTTATAATTTATTTTGCAAAACTATATTTACAAAATGAAACCGATCAGATCCTGATCACAACAGGCAAACTGTTGATTCAGAACTTTTCTCAGGCCTGAATGGGATGTGGTCTTGTAAGGCCAAATGTCCTCAGTCTACCTGTTGGCTAGATACCACCTAACCACTACCTGTTCCTCAAAGGATGTGGCTGGTTTGTTAAGACCTCAAGTTAATTGTTCACATTGTCTATGTCAAGATGTTAATCAGCCCCACAAACAATCAAATCCACAAGTTTTGATTTTGCGTTTACGCACAACTGTGAATAATTACAGACTTTAAGACTGAACCTGCGTTATAAGCAGTGGGATAATTCTGAACTCTGAATGCAGAGCAATATTTAAATAAGTCAAAAGGGTTAGTGCAGGAGGGTGTGTTTCTTTTACTCACGCATACACTTTTAATGTATTGGAATTCACAGTATGCCAATCTAGATAAAAGTGTACCTGCTAAATGACTAATTAGTATAGAGGATTTCAGCGTCCTTCAAGTGCATTGGAAGCCTCACATCAGTCTTGGCAGAGCTGTGGTAGCTGTGGTCCCTCACCTACAGTAAATTGTCAGGACCAATGGCCGTCCAATAGGAAGGCCCGTCTCTGGGCTCTACATTATTCATGTAGGTGGCCCTGGGTAACAGGCAGCACTTTTCAATCATGTGTAAGGTGCTGTAGAGAGCAGCCATAGCAATGCTTCATAGACAACATACAGGAGACAGGTGAGGAAAAAGGGTGTTGAGACAAGGGGGGGAGACAAGATGAGGAGACAAGGTGAGGGGACAAGGTGAGGGGACAAGGAGACAGGACAAGGAGGATTGCAACAACTGTCTCTGGCTTGTTTATCATAAATGCTACTTTTTCAATCCAAAATACAGGTCTGAGGCTCAATATGGGAGATGTGAATTGACTGAATAAATCATACTGTTATTACTAATGATTGAGCAGTGAATTTATATATTTAATACATTGATATGAAATAATTATCATCAATGATCAGATGAACATGATATGTTAGAATGTGTATGATATTGCTAGATAGGTCATGTATTTAAGTCAGAAAAATCGGATCAGAGAGCCAGAGTACGAGCAAGAACGAGACAATAATGTTGACATAATGGCCTGGGTAACTCATAGCCATTCTATGGCCTCGGACTAGGAATTGCTTTGATTAAGTCAGCTCTATCCATTCCCGACCATTACCCCCTTACATAATATTAGAGAACTACTCACTTTTGACTGTAAATATAATTTAAAGAGGTATTATATTGTGTTTTATTTGGCAATGTAAATGTACTTTTCCCTTGACAGTGAGAGAGAGAGAGAGAGAGAGAGAGAGACTGAGACTATCAACTGCCCGTTTAACCATACGGATGCGTACACGGCGCACGCACACGCACACGCATCTCAACTCTCACCTCACATCCATGCTTCTATATTTATATGAGAGGGTTATAAAGAGTTGGAGATATAAAGGGCTCAACTCAAAGATAGAGTTGTAAAGAGAGAGGATGCTATAGAGCTCTCATCTACTTTTCATTTGGAGATAGATGTTGTTTTGGAGCAGATGTACCAAAAATGTCTTTACAGTGATCCCGAGTGATGGTTCCAACATCTACCACATAATGTTCTCTGTCTGGATGTATTGGATTAGCACAAATGAGAGTTTTCACAACCGCAAATTAGGGGTAAAATATATTTCAGCGAGAACACCAATCAATGTCCAAAATATTGGGTACACATTTCCCTGAATGCTAAATATTAAGTGGATCAGTTTAGTTTCAATGAAACATGTTATTGAGAAGAAAACTTAAAACGCCAACAGTACAATACTCTGCTGGTTCATTGAACACTTGGTGATATTTATAGTCTGTATATTTCGGGGGGGATAAACAGCCGTGTTTTTTGAAAGGAGAGGATTGAGTGTCTGCGATTCTTCAGACTTAAGCCTCGGATTCTTCTCCCTAATATCTGTCCCAGCAGGCACCACACTGCTCTCTAAATACAACGCTTTGAAAAGCAGCCGGCATCAATACACAAGTCTGCTGCGTCTCTGCATGCCAGCGTCAAAAAAAAGCCAACCCCAACGTCTCTACACGTCGCTCAGATGTTTGTAGATGAAAATTATCTTTTTGAATATGAGATTTTGCCCCTTCGTTCCATAACCTAGTTTTTTGTCCGGGAATCGTATCCAAATGTCGTATCCAAATGGCGCCAAAGTTGGCATGGCAACAAGTTGATGTCCGAAACCTTTGTATGCCCTGGATAACACATATGTTGTTTGTGGATTTATATAACAATTTTTCATGATAAGAAAACCAACACGTCACTCCTCATCCCGCCGGAATGATGGAGCCCCGAGGCAGAGGCAGGTTATTACAGTAAAAGAGATGGTACTAATTATATGTATACTTTTAATGCCATGGTAACTATGTCCCATTCACGGGGGCCTCTATTAATCAGCAAATCAGGATTACAAAGCCCAATCTGCCATTATCTGCCTTATTAACAGAATCATCGTTGAGAGCTCTTGAGCGGCTGTTAAGT
The DNA here is from genome assembly GCF_026213295.1 of Gadus chalcogrammus. Lineage (NCBI taxonomy): Eukaryota > Metazoa > Chordata > Actinopteri > Gadiformes > Gadidae > Gadus > Gadus chalcogrammus. The sequence continues at coordinate 13,436,420 of NC_079425.1, read as the reverse complement.
GATGTTGAGACCTTGGGTTATGGTTAGAGTGGAGAGTGTAGTAGAGGTGATGGTTGCCACGGTAAAGCCCTCCTCACAAACTCCTCGAGGAAGGGGAAGAATGTGGAACCTGAATGCCTGCAGTCTGTCTTCAAAGGCTTACGGCTATGCTCAACCTCCGATGCTGGTGTAGGTGGTTTTAACCCTGCCATACATAAGGTGGAACTAAGGACTGTGACATTTTTCTCTGACAAATGTAATTATTGTAAGTCACTTTGAATAAAGGCATCTGCTAAATGCCCTAAATGTAAATGTAAATGAAATGCACATGTTTCCTGGAGGGAATAGACCAGGTGATTTTGTGGAGGCAAGATTATTATGGGCCACTGTGTCTTCTCCTGTCAAATGTCAAAAGACAAAATGCCGCTTTGGATAAAAGCATCTGCTAAATGCCCTAAATGTGAAGGTAAATGGAAGTGGGATCTCCATAAAGAGTAAACATGTATGTATACACCGTTCATATTCTTTTGCACCTCAATTTCTGCTACACCTATTATGAGAGAGAGAGAGAGAGAGAGAGAGAGAGAGAGAGAGAGAGAGAGAGAGAGAGAGAGAGAGAGAGAGAGAGAGAGAGAGAGAGAGAGAGAGAGAGAGAGAGAGAGAGAGAGAGAGAGAGAGAGAGAGAGAGAGAGAGAGAGAGAGAGAGAGAGAGAGAGAGAGAGAGAGAGAGAGATTTTTTTTAGCTCTAATAAAGATTGCTCACATTTCATTTGACAAAATTAACACCCAAGTCCCATCTTTCTACATACTAAGAGTTTCTGCCTATCATATGTTTCACAATTGCTCTATTGGGCTGCAAAGTATATTTTTATGGAAAGCACTATGGTTTAAAGAAAAGTGCTAAATCCCAAGACATTATTATTATTTCCTGCTCTTACGACCTCTTGTATGGATTCAAGATTTGAGTGTTTCTTGCATCTGTAATATGAATATCGTCCAACTGAAACAGGGTTGCTTTCCGTGCAGCCTGACAAATGCTACATCCCTTCTTCCTGCGTCCTCCTTCCTTTCCTGAAAAACCTCCTGCTAAATCACGTAGACAGCCAAGACGCGCTCAAACAGACGATGTAATGATTATTTTTATGCCCGCCATTGGCTTTAAGCACCACCTGATCTTAAAAAACCCTACGAAGGCTAAATTTGTCTTGGCTTCTGGTGGACATGAACCTTTCAAAATAGAGAGAGACCACGAGGGAATGTCCACTGAGATGTATGACTATTAGACCAACCTACCAGTTGGTACAGTCCATTGGACAGACTGATCAGGCTGATTTATCCATCATATATCTGGGTGAAAACTCAGTAACGCTTTATATTAAGGTCCTTGTATTAAGCCTTAGTTAATATGTAATAAGACATTATTATATGTGTCTTAACATTAATTTGTGTTAATAAGCTTATCAATAAGTGTTAATAATAACATAATCATGTTTATTGTGAGATTATAAGACTTTTATAAGCACTTAAAATAACTATTTATTGATTGCTTAATAACATTAATGGGCTTATAGGTTTCTTATAGTTACAAACCCATTTATTGAGTCTTACTAACTTACCTGTTATGTGATTGTTAAACATTTAGCATTTTTATGCTTATTAAGGTTAATAAATCCTTTATTAAACTGCTAATTATGCATTTTACAAGTACGGGATCTAAAGGGGGAACAATGCCAATTAAGGTTATTACGTCCTTTTATTAAACTGCTAATTATGGATTTTGCAAGTACGGGATCTAAAGCGGGAACAATGCTTATTAAGGTTAATAATTCCTTTATTAAACTGCTAATTATGCATTTTGAAGGTACGTGATTTAAAGCGGGAACAATGCTTGTTATCAAGGTTGATAAAAGGTAAAATAACAAGACATATACTGTAAATACAATGTTATGGTGGTGAAGCACAAAAACACACTTTAAGACGGCTCTTTTGAAAAACGTATATTATTTAAATTTTATAAACTTTAAGAACGTATTCTTGACCATCAACATTTAAGAAAAAAAAAAGTGAAAATAAATATAATAATAATAATCTTAAAATAAATAAAACATATACTTCATTTTTGAAAAAGAAAGTAGAGCAGCAGCTTAAGTTTTACTTTTTTCTTTGTGAATGTTTAACAGTCTCAAACAAATTCAAAAACAGATATCTCAACACATCTTAACAATTGAACAGTTTTAGCTTCTCTTTCTTTCCCTCTTTTATCCAACTCCCCCACGTTCTGTTGTTCAGTGAGAGTACTGAGCTCTAGCTTGTCCTGCCAGGAGTTTACATCTAGGCTCGAATGATGTCAGGGCCATTCTCATGCACATGTGCAGGTACTCACGATATTTAGGGGTCGTTTTTTTTCCCTCAAATTCTGCAAAAGTCATACTGCAGCCTATACCGTAAATCGAAAACTCTTGACATTTTCAGGTATGGCTACTTACCAATAACCCCCACTTATGCCCTGAAAATGTTTCCCACAATTTCATATTCAAGCCAAACATGATAGAAAAGATTCACAGGCTAAGAAAAAACTTCACCAAAATCGCCACATAAAATCTTTAGACAAGGCATCACAAAAATCATCAAACAGAATTTGTTTTATTTAGTTCCATTTGAGAAATATTGGCCAATAAAGTTGGAGCAGTTAGCCCATTTTTCTAATATGACCGTTTTGTTATTTGTTATTAAAGTAAGCAAAAGAAGACAGTACACATCTCTCTGTCCCTGAACCTCTTCCTGCACTGCTGGGAAGTGTGCAGGTCTTCCTTGAACACCTCAAGTTTCCTCTGAAAGGAGAGGACAGCTGTCATCAGTTCACAAATTGTATTGTCCTTGCCCTGTAGCTTCAAATTAAGTTCATTAAGGTTCGAAGTGATATCAACCAAAAAGGCCACATTATCCATGCTTTTGTCATCTTTTAAAAAGAGAGAAAACTCTGTTGCCTTCTGACTTCTCAGCTCTTCCAAGAAAGCTGTTAGTTTCCTTCTGATGGACCAAAAGCGCTCTAACACCCTGCCTTTGCTAAGCCATCTCACGTTGTTGTGCAGCAACAGATCTTCAGCGTTTGCATCAACTTCGCTGAGGAATTCATCGTTGATCATCGTCATTATTGTGTTTGTCACTTCAGCATGCTCATCTGACAGGGTGGAGCACCGGACAGATTGATGTATTATACAGTCGTCAGAGATGAGCTCAGGATTGTCCTCTTTCATTCTTGCCACAGCTCCTTTCTCTCTCCCTATCATGGCAGGGGCTCCATCTGTGGTTATTGAAACCACTTGTTTTGGCTCTATTCCTCGCTTTGTAAGCATCTCCTAAATGACCAGGCAGATGTCCTCTCCTCTTGTACTGGTCTTAAGGGGAGTTACATCTAACACATCTTCACAGAACTCTTTCTTTTCTTGGATCCGGGTGTTTTGTTCATATCTGAGACTGCGTATTTTCTGTAACCGCAGTTCAGACTGGAAATCTACAAATGCCCCGACTTATAATGGTTTTCACCTCTTTCGAGGCTGTTATCCTCCCCTTGGAAAAAAGCGGTGAAGTGGAACAGAGAGATCGCCATGTCTGTACCAGAGTGGTGGTGACGTATATCATTCGTGTCGAGAGCAGCGAGGGACTGTAGTTCACAAAGCGGCCTCACACAAAACCCAACATTGTTTTTTTATCATGAATTTTTTTTACATAAATCCACAAACAACATATGTGTTATCCAGGGCATACAAAGACTGGGACCAGTAAATAATTACTTGCTCTCCATTGACTCCCATTCATATCCCATGTGGGTACACGGGAAGGGGCGGACTTACGAGCTCTATATGAGCCACAAAACAGGTCACACTCGCTCAACATGTGCAGACTTATTAAACTTAATAAGCATTGTTCTAGATTTAGATCATGTACCTGCAAAATGCATAATTAGCAGTTTAATAAAAGATTATTAACCATAATAAGCATAAAAAATGCTTAGTAAAGGTTTAACAATGGCATAACAGGTAAGTTAGTAAGACTCAATAAATGGTTTTGTAATGCTTTTATTAACAACTATAAGGAACTCAAAATACTATTATTAATGTAATTAAGCAATAAATAAAGTTAATAGACAGTAAACTAATGGATTATGTAAGGGATGATGCATAGAACGACGGTCAGTATCGGGAAAATAAGCCCAGACAAGGCAAACCGGACTTGCGCCCTGAAAAAATAACTTAATTAATTGAGAATTTTGACGTTGACGTCAAATTTCCCAGACGTTGACATTGCTTAGCAACCGAATATGCTGGGATTGATAAATTACAGGATTTAAATTATTCTTAGCAAAAATAATTGACCCCTGAATTTTTGGAAGTCTCATTCAAGTGAAAGGTGCATTTTACAGCATTAAGAATATTAATAGCATTAGCATAGGGGATAGTGTTAAGGGTAGTGTTAACCATTATCCAATCAAATAATGTTTAAATTAGTGCATCAGTTATTATTATTATAACACGATTACCATAGTTAACATTCATTCGATTATTAAACATGAACACCATTTTTTGCCTGTTAATTAATTGTTAGTTAATGCTTATTACTGTATTAGCTTATGTATTTTGAAGTACCTTTATTGTAAAGGGTTTCTGTTGGGCACGAGTAGTAAATTCCAAACTCGAGTGATCGAAGGAATTCCTCGAGGATCAATCGAGTACTCGTTAAATCAAATCTATTTTTAGAATGCAACGCATCTGCCGCAGGAATAGGCCTGATGATGAACGGCAATGTTACCAACCAAACACTAGTTCAAAACACATTTTCCTTACAAAAATAAATATGCGTCTCACAATTTAAATCACGTCGAACCAAGCAAGGCCTGTAACAGTTTAAAAAAAACAAAAACGAAACAAGTAGCCTAACCATTGCAAATAATTTAAAGCTGCAAATAAAACGGCAGCAAATGGACTATGGAAATACTCAGCGTTGTGATCTTCTCTACACGCCCGGGATTACAGCTGCGTCTTGCGGCAGTGAAAATAGCCGACACACTTTCACTTTCACCGTTGCTGCGGGTCTGCTTTCCTGAACTCACCGTTGTGTTTCAGGAGCATATGTTGCCGCTAAGTACTTTCTGGTAGCTCGATTTCGCTTGGCATATTTTACATTTCACCTTATGAGTATTTCAATTCTTCGCTGCGCTTTGCTTTAACCGCCATCTCTTAACTTATTGAATTCTGGCGTGCCTGCACACGGCACGGAACGCGCCATGGAAATGGATGCATTTAATTTACTTTGTGCCCACGTCATGCGTTAGTGGCGCCAACAGAAAATGTATACATTTGCTACATTTGCAGAAAACTTTGTTTGCGTGTATATGCAAACTCGAGTTTGCCTGTCCACCAACCGAGTTCATTTGTAACGAGGATTACTCGAGTAATCGATTCCTCACGCCCATCCCTAGTTTCTGTGGCTATTGCTGGCTAATCAATGCTTCAACAAATAATTTTTGGAAACAGACTCCGACACTCCGATGTCTTCCTAGACCTGAGAAGCCCATGGTGATGATGGGTGTTGGTTGACAGAAGCATGCTACCATGGTAAGTCTTGGTTTACAGTTTGTTGGTAGAGATTACCTTGCTATCATGCTAAGTGTTGGTAGAGGTTAGCGTGCTATCATGCTAAATGTTTTTCCAGAGATTAGAATGCTGGCTACCTGCTCTATGTGACGGCCGTAGAGCTCTTTGGCAGGCTATCTTCGTCTCCTATTGTGACCCTCTTCAATTAGGAGCCGATCATGCGTGAAATGAAATCCATTTGTTGTGGTGTAATAAGTGGACTGTCTCCTCTGTTTATTTCCCCCAAATTCATTGAGTCATTGAATAAGTCATTCATCGTTCCTAAATTAACTCATTGAAAGGCACCGACATGCCTGCTTAGAACAAATACTAGCGTGGGGGTCGCTCTTATCTCAAAGTTTAGAGACCGCATTCTTTCAGAACTATGCTTGCCCCTCCTTGATGAAGAGGGGGGCAGGGTGAGAAGGGTGGTTTCAAATGGCCTCTATTCTACCAACCGTTTTGATGTAGAATAGCCATAAAAATCTATGCCTATAGTGACAGTACAAGTTGGAGTGTCCACCGGAACAGATAAACCTACCAGCCTACCTGGTGGACTGTAAAGACTGGTACCCTGACCTGTCTATCATACATTTATGGGGACACTACCTCTTGTGATTTCACTATAGGCATTTATGTTTTATTTGAAACATTACACCTGGTGATAAATCGGGGACCTTTAAAATAAACAAGGTAAATAGCAGTGGTATCCTCCATTAGTTTCCCTCACCTAAACTCCACTGGCCATTATTTAGTCATTTAAAAGTGTAAACACTTTATTTAACGGTCAATGGATCCATGTAGGGTGATTATTTCTGACTAAGAAGCATATGCTGGGATTAAGATTTCAGCCTCATGAAGGGTCGATCAACCCACAGGGAGCGTGAAAAGGAGAACGTTGCATAACAATCTCACCATTGGCCTCGGCCCCCGGTGTCAATGGGCTAATATTCCAATACACTGTCTCAATTATCCACCCCATCCAGAAAACTGGAACCAACACACAGGCTGTGTAATGCAGGGTGCTAGCTTGTGAAGCTAATGAGCGCCTTTCCCTTTCTTTGTTGTGCCTGCTTTAAAATAGATGAATGGCTGTAATTATTTTAGAGCTTGGATGTTAAGCAGCTAAATGTGGTGAACTTGCGACAACCAAAATGTTTGAACAGACAATTTGAGCTATAAAAAGAAGGCACACACGTCAGTAAATAATACTTCAGTACTTTAGTTCCAAGTTCATGGTGTAGAATGAAACATCGCTTGGTGAAAAGAACAGAAAGGAGAGGGAAAGTTGAACATGTCAAAGAGAGCTTTCTCTATTTGTGTGTGTAGGAGGGTAGGCCTACAACATGGATACTACTGGAAGGCCTTTTCAAGTTCAAGTTTAAATTTCTCATTAATTGATGTATTCATTGATGTTAATTGGCTCATTTTGAGGTCCAATTAAGTGAACCACAGCACAAAAACACTTTGGAATACATATATTTATACACACATATATATACACATGTATATCTATATCTATATGTATCTATCGATTACATCTATACCTGCGGTGTGTGTAGATAGTGTCTGTCATGAAAGTGTTTTATGTGCTGAATCAACTCTTTTCACTTATGAAACAGCAGCGTTTCAACACTGAGCTTCCCCAAAGTGAAGGGCCTTTACGGAGTGTCCTTCACATAGGAAAGTTATCATCTCTCTGTCCATGAAATACCACAGGTGCCGTACAACAGCTCTTTTGGTAGTGGTTGTAGTACTCTCCAGAAAACTGCAGATACAGTGGGAAAGGTAACAGTATTATTCTATTATCAATGTTTTAAAAAACGGATTAGAAGCTACTATGGCTTGATGGATAGCTCCAGAATACATTTATTTTCCATCGCAATGTCCATTTTTTTTCTTAAAGGACAATGCCTACATAAAATGTTTAAATCCATCTTGCCAGAACGTCATAATATAACTAGGGCAAATTCTGAGGAGATGTGCGTTCCTCAGTACATTAACCAGAATCCATTACCTAGCTAACAATGAATTTAAAAGCATCCAAACTTGTTTATTTCAAATGTCATAACCCTCAGGGAAACACAGAAGCACATGAGTTCTCCTCGTATGCACAAAGAGGGGAAAAAAATACATTTTCCCTGTGGTTAATCACTGGGTACACGTTCTCTCTAAATATTATTTGACAGGACACAGGAAGTGTTCAGAGGATATAGAATATTAATAAAGGATAGGGGGGTGAGAAGGAAAGAAAGCAGAACCAATTTCATGGATGTATCGCTTGGAGAATGTCTGATCCATTACTGGACTGCAGTTGAGCTGACAGAACGGCTGGATCTCTAATAAACCTTGGTGGGTATCCCACGCACAGCAAGCCGGATCACATTGTGCTGCGTTCCCCTGAAATAATGAAAGTGCAATCATTCACAAAAGTGGAAAGCTAAATACATAAATGGAATTTGGAAAGTATTCTCGTTCTACTACCCATGTAACGTGACTTACTGCGGTCACGCTGGCACGTCTCATTGACGCTGTCAAACCCCTTGGTTATTCCAACTAAGATCTGTGGGGAGGGAGGAACACATCAAGCCTACATCACGCCGGCGTTCCTAAAAGAAGGTCATTTTACATGGATTACAGGAGAGACGGCTGCAGTATCTAAACCATCTGTTCTGGAAAATGTCTCAAAAAAGCTCCTCTTAATCCCCAGAAGATAAACCGTGGTGAAATATTCATGGCAAGAATTAAACAAATAAAACAAATAATACAAATATAATTGGCATGGCAATCACACCCTGTTACGAAAGAATGTGTCTGGAAGGGAGGTGTAGAATTATTTTGGTCAAGAATCCCTTTCAAAGTAATATTTAATATTATAAGATAAGTAGGATAAGATGCTACACAATATTAAGTAATTTCTTTAATGGAACATTCAGTGCCTTTTCCCCTGCAATGTCTTTGAAAAGGACCAATAAGTCCATGTGAGAGCAGTCTTTCCCTGGCACAGGGAGGAGCTCGGTCTTGTTGAGGCTAAGTTTCAGGTAATGAGCAGTTATCCAATTGCTATTGTCCGACAATGTTAGATAAGTGTTGCAAAAAGGTTGCTGTCCGAGAAGGGGAGAGGGAGGAATAGCCGAGTATCATCAGCATAGCAGTGATAAGGAAGAACAGAAGGGGTACCAGTACTGAGCCTTAAGTAGGGCCATATGAAATCCGTTTTATTTTTTTCCAAATTCCGTTTTTTCCGTTTTAATTTTCATTAATTCCGTTTTTACACTTAAAATCATCAGAACGAGTGTCAAATAAGTGCGAACGAATACAATTTAATCAGATAGAAGACTACATTTATTAAAACATCACAACATTGCACTGTTTTTAGTGCTTCAAATAAAAACATGACATAAATATTAAAGTGCTTATAAACTATTTTTTTATAAACTCAAATTGTTGTTTGAAGGGGCGTGCCCTGGCTACGGCGTTCATTGTTTTTCATATGGATTTTGGACTTCAAGTGGTCATCGCACGTATCTTTGCGTTTCCAATCGATAGTATGTTGACATATTCTACAAAACACCTGAGTGATAGAAGTGTTTTGGATATTGTTCGGCTCTGAATTTGGGGTTAGAACCGAATTACGGGCGCTTCAACTTCTTCTTCGGCTTCTTGTTTCCCGCAGCGGGACCTATTGTTTGCGTGGTGGACCGGGGATTTTTTTTTAACATTGTTGTGCCAAAATAATGGCGAATTCCGCTGCATTCCGCTGCATATTGTAAATGTGACGTCTGATGTGCCTTGTCCCTGTTGCATGTTATATGTGCTGAAGAACAGGAACCTGCTGGAAATCAGTTATTTTACTAAGACAGGCCCGTTTTAAATTGTAACTTTGTTACTTTTAATACTTTCCTGCTTAATAAAATAATATAAAAAAAAAAAAATAAAAAATAAAAATATCAGTTGATTCCGTTTTTATTGTCCAATTCCGTGATTCCGTCCGCGTTTTCGTTATCGCAGATTTCATAGGGCCCTACTTAAGGGACACCGGTTTCAAGAGCGCAGGGATTGGGCATCCATGTGACCTGGTAGGTGTGATTCTTCAGGTGTGAAGCAGGATAGCACTGCCGCACAACGAGAATGGCAAGGAGGATCTGGTGGTTCACAGTGTCGAACGCTGTGGATAAGTGGAGGAGAATGAGAACCCATGAGAGGGATGAGGCACTGGCGGTACGGAGCGACTCTGTCACCGCAAGGAGGACCATCTCAGTGGCGTGTGCAGTCTTAACTGATGGGGATCAATCTGGTGGTTTTGTGAGAGGGCAGTTGGTTAAAGATGGCACGTTCCAGAGTTTCAGAAAGGAATGAAAGAAGAGATGCTGGTCTGTAGTTCCAGATGTCAGTGGTGTCAGGGGTTGGATTCTTATGGAGCGGCTTGATTCTAGAAGTCTTGAAGGATGGTGGAGTAAGGCCTGAAGTGAGGGTGGAGTTAATGAGGGTGACGGCCTGGAGTAGGGAGGAGGGGATCGGTTCAAGGGAGCAGGTGGTTGCGTGGTTAGATGCAACTATTCTGTCAAATTTTCAGAGGAGAGAGGAATAAAGTTGCTGAAAACAGGTGTGGATAGAGGGAGAGAAGCTGGCGGAGAGGGTTAAAGAGGAGAGAGTTAACCGAGTTAAAATTTGCTCTCCAAACTGAAATGTTAAACTCTTGCGGTCTATTTCATTGCTATTTTCACCAGCAGCAAGATTACATGCAGCTCCTGTGACTAACTTACCAGCCTCCTGGTTCTGCTTTACAGGCAGCCTTAGCTCTGCCCTACAATCTATTGTCCACATCCTGGTGTTCCAAACTGGCTGATTGCCCTTGTACTGACAACTTCTTGTCATGAGTTGATTAGGAGGAGCTGAACCTAATGTCTCGTTATACAAGTACCTACCAGAGAACAATTTAAATAATAGTATGTAGAAGGATGACAATAGAGATGGCAGTTTTAGTGAAGCCGGAACACTTTTGTTTAAATTTTACAATTATCCTGCCATGACACTTACTAATCACCAAATAAGTTATGTAAGGAGAAAGGCATTCTGGGATTTATAGTTGATTGTATTGGGATGCAGTCTTCATCTGATGATATAGTTATGTGTTCTCCAATCTTCAAGGAGTTTGAACAACAACAAACATCCAAGCTAAGAGTCATCGTCTTTAAAAGTCACTAAGTGAGTCTGTTTTGAGGTTGCATCCATGTTGAGAGCAATTTTACGACCCGAAAGTGTCATCGCTATCACCCCCGTGTGGGAGACGCAACGACCCACTATAGGCTGATATGAGCGAACTTTTATCGATGGAACTTTGGTCTGTGTTAATAATGAATCATAATTTCTCACTTTTATGCACAACAATAAAGCCCAATGTTCATTGTGTGATCTTGCTCATAATCCCTCTGCTTTTTCATTAGCGCTTCTTACATTGAAACTTTTTCTGTTAATTCTAGGGTTTTTCTCCTTTTGTATTCTCTCTCAAGGTCGCAGGGAAAGGTCAAGAGAAACACTGTGTGTTGCTCTGTGTCCTTGGATGCTGTCCTCAATCCTCCTCTGTCTTCTGCTGTTCTGGAGAAAATAAACTCTTCTTTAGAAAATGAACCTTGTTCTTCTGTATAAAATAAACTAAACTTCTCTAGAAAATAATCTCTCTTCTTCTTGCTACGTCTTCTGTGAACATCTGGTTACTTTTTGGCAGGAACATGAACAAACAATTAACTGCGACAAAGTCTATGTTAATAATGATGGGTTAGGGTCATTCATAAAAATTCTATCATAAAGGCAAATAAAAGAGCACACCACAACAAATTGGTTTCATGGACGGGATTCTGTTATCATTTGTTTGACTTATTGGGATGACCCTCACGTTGACAAATAATTCAAGGAGAAGTGCAGCTGAGACACCACCACAGAAGCCAACCCGTGGCCTTATCCTGATCGGTGGAACAAAAGAAGCAATTTGATAAATAAAACCCAAGTCCCAAATTTCTGCACCGGTCAGTTATGTAGATTGAGGCCCTTGTGTTTACCGTGGCATGTTAGGCATCAATTCAAAAAATATCCGCAGCAGAAATCCTTCCATAAAACACGTTGCAGTTCATAGAGAGACAGGCTGTTGTGCTGACTGACAGTTAGCACGCCAGCCCTGGCAGCTCCCTCAACGACAGGCTGATAGTCCTCCAATTATACGCTGGCATTACGGGAAAGAAAAGGGAAACATTTCATAAAAGTTGAACAAGACAAAAGCCTACACATCGACAAACAACACAAATCCGGCAGCAACGACTTTTAGGGATAGAAACTCACTTGGCGCAACAACAGAGGTCTTGAAAAACGGTGACAACTATTTATTCTCAGCAAAAAACTGTGCACCAATCGTCTCTTTTCAAGGCATTGGTTTTATCTCTGTCACTGCTTTTCGGGCAACCAATTTTATGAGTTAGGGCAGGACTCGTCACCCTAGTAACCAATGAAATGAAGGAGATGCTTGTTCTGGCCAAGTCTGTCTATCTGGTGCTTTATGATTTGCCAAACAAATATCACCGGTTAGAGCCAGTTGGTGTTCATAGGGAGGAAGAAAATGTATGCAAAAATATAGATGATGAAAAGCAAAGAAACAAAGCTAGTCTACAGTACTACGGCAGTTAGATTGGTGATAAGGGACGCGGTGCACAGCTCCCCCCCTCCCAGCACCCTGCCAGCGCTCCTCTGCCAGACAACAAAGCTATGTGGACACATGCCCTTTAATAGAAGGAAGGAGACTGGCAGGTGGAGGGCTAGAAACTAGGAAGGAGATGGGCTGGCGGAGGGTTGGATAGCAGAGAGATGAGGAGAAGTGGAGGGTTACATACTAGGAAGGAGATGGGCAGGTGGAGGGTTATATAGGAAGGAGATGGGTAGGTGGAGGGTTACATAGGGAGGAGACGGGCAGGTGGAGGGTTATATAGGGAGGAGACGGGTAGGTGGAGGGTTATATAGGGAGGAGACGGGCAGGTGGAGGGTTATATAGGAAGGAGACGGGCAGGTGGAGGGTTATATAGGGAGGAGACGGGTAGGAGAGGGGTTGGATAGCAGGAAGGAAATGAGAGGAGATGGGTAAGATGGAAAGCGGAGATTGGGTGGTGCAGGGTTAGACAGTAGGGACAAGACGTGCAGGTTGTGGTGGGTTAGATAGTAGGTAGGAGACGTGCAGGTGGTGGGTTAGATAGTAGGGAGGAGACGTGCAGGTGGTGGGGTAGATAGTAGGGAGGAGACGTGCAGGTGGTGGGGTAGATAGTAGGGAGGAGACGTGCAGGTGGTGGGTTAGATAGTAGGGAGGAGACGTGCAGGTTGTGGTGGGTTAGATAGTAGGTAGGAGACGTGCAGGTGGTGGGTTAGATAGTAGGGACAAGACGTGCAGGTTGTGGTGGGTTAGATAGTAGGTAGGAGACGTGCAGGTGGTGGGTTAGATAGTAGGGAGGAGACGTGCAGGTGGTGGGGTAGATAGTAGGTAGGAGACGTGCAGGTGGTGGGTTAGATAGTAGGGAGGAGACGTGCAGGTGGTGGGGTAGATAGTAGGTAGGAGACGTGCAGGTGGTGGGGTAGATAGTAGGGAGGAGACGTGCAGGTGGTGGGGTAGATAGTAGGGAGGAGACGTGCAGGTGGTGGGGTAGATAGTAGGGAGGAGACGTGCAGGTGGTGGGGTAGATAGTAGGGAGGAGACGTGCAGGTGGTGGGTTAGACAGTAGGGAGGAGACGTGCAGGTGGTGGGTTAGATAGTAGGGAGGAGACGTGCAGGTGGTGGGGTAGATAGTAGGGAGGAGACGTGCAGGTGGTGGGTTAGATAGTAGGGAGGAGACGTGCAGGTGGTGGGGTAGATAGTAGGGAGGAGACGTGCAGGTGGTGGGTTAGATAGTAGGGAGGAGACGTGCAGGTGGTGGGTTAGATAGTAGGGAGGAGACGTGCAGGTGGTGGGGTAGATAGTAGGGAGGAGACGTGCAGGTGGTGGGTTAGATAGTAGGGAGGAGACGTGCAGGTGGTGGGTTAGATAGTAGGGAGGAGACGTGCAGGTGGTGGGGTAGATAGTAGGGAGGAGACGTGCAGGTGGTGGGTTAGATAGTAGGGAGGAGACGTGCAGGTGGTGGGGTAGATAGTAGGGAGGAGACGTGCAGGTGGTGGGGTAGATAGTAGGGAGGAGACGTGCAGGTGGTGGGTTAGATAGTAGGGGAGAGTGGGGGAGAATGGCTGGTATTAAAGGGAGGTTAAATACAGGTGGCTTTTGATAGGTAGATGCAGTAACAGGGATGGTCTTTCTCCTGAACGTAACTTTAAAGAACGCCATTAAACAGTGCAGGTAAGAACGGTGTGTTGCAGCGTGATACTGAAACGTCCTCTCTCGTTGGACCACAGACTGCTGAGGTTGGCGTTCTGTCAGCGCCCAAGGCCCCTGCTGAACCAACCGGCCGTCACTCAGCTGCAGGTTTAACAACCTGAAACTCTGATACCAAAACTGTCCTCATACACACACACGCTGCCCCCCACAAACAAACACGCACAAACACACACCCTCCCGCCAACACACACAAATACACACACAGAGATACACCCCCCTCCCACAGAAAACACACACACTGCCCCAACAAAAAAAAAACACACTCCCTCCCACACAACCACAAACTCACACACATACAATCACACACACACACATACACCCCCCCGGCAAAAAAACAAACAAACACACACCCTCCAACACACACCTAACACACACCCTCTCACACAAACACTGCATGACGCAAACATGTGGAGAGACGTAGCGAGGAAGGTGTGAAAGACTCCCCATTGTAGGTAAAGTGTTGTTTGATCACAACAATAACGTATCCTCTTTCATGTCCAATGTTTTGCTTTGTGTGCTTGAACAGATTATTGTATTAATTAGGGCTGGGATAAATGATTATTTTTTAAACGATTAATCTAGCGATTATTTTTTCGATGCATCGATTAATCGAACGATTCATTTTTTCAGTCCGATTCAAATTCGATTCGATTATCGATTATCTCCCCATTAATAGACTAATAGCAATTTATACATGACGTTGATTTACATATCTGAATGAAAAAAATATGAATTCCTTAACATTTCAATACATGTTTATTGCCTTTAATTTCCAAAATAAAAGTGCAAAGTAATGCATTCTTAGAATTCTACGGTGCTCGGTCATCTGCAGCTGCTACCGGGTGGCGCCTCTTCAGGTGCTGGTGAATTGCCGGGGTGCTAGTATGGAAAGTCATCTCCATTTTGCAAAGACGACGTATCACGGAATCGTTTCCTTTCACATTAAAGAATTCCCATACTTTAGAGGAACGAGTGCGTGGCCCATCTTTTTTTCTTTTTTTCTCTTTTTTTTTTTTAATCGACGCGCATTTTTCGCGTCAACGTAATTTATGCGTCGACGTCATCGATTACGTCGACGCGTCGTCCCAGCATTAGTATAATGTTAGAAAAAGATACCGAAGCATGATAACTAAATAGTAATACACAGAACAAGATGAAGGTTTAGGCACTCCAGTAGGTTTGCCATTAAAGAGTCTTTAATGGGTTATTACATTAAGGAATGTGAACACTAACACGTGTCGGCATTCTGCCTTCCTCTGGGTAGACTCTGTACCCTTGTCTTCTGCTCCACGTTGAAATAAAGTTGTTGTTGGCAAAGCTAGTGATGAAGCCTAGGCACGAAATGGTGGGGGCTCCAGGAACGGGACCACCATGAAAAACCTAGTACTCTATAGCTGTATCATCAACACGCCCCCTCTAATGCTCACCCCTACTGGACCTCTCTAATGAAACCTCAGCAGGTGAAGCCCCTCATCTTACCAGGTTGAGCGGGTGCTTCTGTTTCATACCACTTGACCACCATCATCGCCTCATCCCCAACACCACCACCATCCAAACATCCATCATCATCACCCCCACCACCACCTCCTTCACCAGCACCTCCATCCTCATCCTCACCCCCACCTCCTTTACCAGCACCTCCATCCTCATCCTCACCCCCACCTCCTTTACCAGCACCTCCATCCTCACCTCCACCCGCACCACCACCTCCTTGACCAGCACCTCCATCCTCACCTCCACCCCCACCACCACCTCCTTGACCAGCACCTCCATCCTCATCTCCACCTCCACCCTCACCTCCTTGACCAGCACCTCCATCCTCACCTCCACCCCCACCACCACCTCCTTGACCAGCACCTCCATCCTCATTGCGACCCGCTTCACCACCAGCCACATGATCTCTACCATGATTTGAGCTGCTACGAATATTTACTTTGTTGTCTGTCTTTTAAACTATTCATACCTTCACCAATCCTGTTGATTGTTCAAATGATGGAGTTTATGTATTTATATATGGATGGATGATCGATAAATGGATGGATGGATGATAGATGGATAACATATGGATTGATGAAAAACGGATGGATGGATGGGAGATAGATTGATAAATAAATTGATAATCTTTTGAAGGATTGAATAAAAATAATAATATTTAACATTGTTTATTTAGTAATTTTCCCATATCGATGTGTGACATGTTTGTACTTAATATTCAGTGCTTCTACTGCTGTGGATAAAAGGCGATCAGATTTTCTAACTAACAAATGTAAATGTGTCCCTGTGTTAGTCCCCAAGTGCTGTGTGGGGGTTTGAGGTGCAGAGTGGATTTACATGATTAAACAACACGGAAAATTACATTTCTTATCTCATTAAAGAGGAAGGTACATTGGATGCTTTACTCTTGGCCACCATAAAAATAGAAAAAAACAATTAAAAGCCAAGCAAGTTAAATTATTCCAATTAAACAAAAGCAATTAATGTATTGATTTGCATCCCCACTTGGTACTGAAAGTGTATCAGAATATGAACCCTGTGAAGGTCATTTACCAAATAACCAGGAGGACTTTATATTTCAAAGGTCAGGCTCTAAATGAGCAATTACCATTTATGAAAAAATCAAGCATGTTATTATCCTTAGACATTGGGTTGGATTGAAAAAAAACAACGACATTCTAAATGTTATTGAGTGTAAAGCAAAAATAGACATTTGTGTTTAGAAGTAGCTTTGTACCAGGAGTCATAGTTTGACTCGTGTGAGTTATTTACTTAAGCTGCAATACGTTACATTTCAACCAGTTTGTAGTTTGAATGACAAGGAGATATATGTAGTCAATGCTTATAGATAGTGATTCTAATAATCGTATCAATAAAATCACTTAGAGTCTTAGACCATACCTCTGTATACAAGAACGTACTGCAGTAGGCATGTATCCTCTTACTATCGACCCTCCCAAAACTACTCCCAATCACGCCACCAGCTGAGCTACGCCCAGTCAGTGAGTTTGCATCACACAGTAAGGGTGGACACAACACTTTGAACACTGTTATTTAGGATTTGGAATTCTGAAAGTCGTGGAGAGGGTCAATCTTACATTGCGACTTTGAAGAGCTGGTTGAAAAATTATAAAACAATGTTTTCATATAGAAACCAAGGGAGATCGAAAACAGTACCTTCGCTTCAGGGAATGAGGCGAAGCATCATGAACACTGGATTTTTTCTCTTTCCATCTATGGTGTAGAAACAAGGTTAAAAACATGAGGAAGAACTAAGTGACCAAGAAGCTTGAGAACCTTGTTTAGAGACAAGTAGAGAGGAGAATAATGGGTTAAAAGTGGGGTGTACAACATGTAAAACCTGAAAACTATGTAGACATTGCTATTTTGGCAGATAGTTGTGTAATGTATTTATTTGTGAAATGAAATACATACAGTGCCTCTTTTCTCATGTCTCACCTTTATCTAACTGACACTGTAAGACATTAATTAGATACATTCCTATAGATGCTGGATGGACTCCTTTAAAAGACTTAAAGGAGCGGAAATAAGATATCCCTTACCTAATGAACACATGATTATATTCCATCCCCTATACTGTGCTACTCTATGCTTCTATGCTAGACTTTGCTTTTGCGTTCCGGGTGTGTTTTGCAGCCTTGATTGAGGGCTGGGGGTTAATAGGATGCTGTCAAACTGTCCTCTCAGCCCAGGCCCGGGAGTCCGGCTCAGGCTGTAATTGTGATAAAGGTCTCCGCAAACACATTTGAATTGACTTTGCTTTGGCATTATTCCGTTAATGAACATTGAATGTCACTATTATTATGTTAACACGTGCACTTGACTCAGTGAGCAACGAGCTTAGGTGCGGCGCTATCAGAGATTCTTATCTCCAGCCATCACTGACTCTACTCCAGAACTAATTAGCTTCCTCCATATGAGGGTCAAAATGAACGAACAATTGAAGACAACATGAGCAGCTCAGGCCAACCAAACCATGGGGCTTATAAACCCTGAACGACTGGTAATTATAAAAACAAATATGTCCACTGTACAGTTTAGCAGTTTTATTGAAAGAAAATAATTCTCAATGTCCCCCTACCTCCATCCCCAACACCGATGGGATAATCCCACCTTAAATTCCACTTGAGTTACTGCTTATCTTCACAGCTGCTAACGCTTGAGTTGCATTATGTCCTCTGATGTCTGCTTTCTCGTGCTTGGCAGCCACCAGACTGGATACCTGGGTCTCTGTCTACTGGTTGGGTTTAGTCTGGTTTAGTCTTGTCTCTTCTGGTGGTCTGCTTTAGTCTGGTTCAGTATAGTCCAGCCCCCTCTCCTCTGTAGGGCTGCTTTAGTCTGGTTTAGCCACCTCTCTTCTGCTGGTCTGCTTAAGTCTGGTGCAGTCCTGTCTCGTCTGCTGCGCTGCTTTAGTCTGGTTTAATCATCTCTCCTGTGCTGGTCTGATTTAATCTGGCTACGTCTGGTTTAGTCCTGTCACCTGTGCTGGTCTGCTTTAGTCTGGCTACGTCTGGTTTAGTTCTCTCTCCTCGGCTGGTCTGCTTTAGTCAGGCTAAGTCTGCTTTGGTCCTGTCACCTGTGCTGGTCTGCTTTAGTATGGTTTAGTCCTCTATCCTCTGCTGGTCCGGGGAGGGTGCGGCAGTAGCTCAGGAGGTAGAGCGGTTTGACTGGTTGCCGGAAGGTTGATGGTTAGATCCTCGGTTGCTCCTAGCTGAGTGTCGAGGTGTGCCTGAGCAAGACGCCTCACCCTGACTTCTCTTGACGGGCTGGCTGTCGCCTTGCATGGTTGACTCCGCCATCGGTGTGTGAATAGGGGAATGAATGGTTCTAAGTTGCTCTGGATAAAAGCGTCAGCAAAATCACCTAATGTAAATCGACCACTTTTGACAGGTTAAATCAAATCTTTTCTAGATCCAAGATTCAACATATTTCATTTGTCACATATGCATACAGAGTATAGTGAAATATTGTGGCTTCAAACTCACAGGAAGAGCAAAATGCAAGTGCAATACATTTATAAAAGATAAGCTATACACAAATACCAGATACACATACATCCAAAAAGGCATGAGCTTTGCAAGGTTATGATATTTCCCTCAGGTGTGTATTATTCCTTATTCAAGGCTAGGATAGCAGTGTGTGATTTGTGGCCGCGCAGGTGCTTGCCTGATCGCATCCACACAAACAGTCCCTTGCTGGGATTGTGGGGGTCCTTTTCTATCCGCCTAGCTCTGCTTACGCAACTCCTGCTGTAGACGCTCTGCAGGGAGGGGAGCTGTACCCATAGTGCGCTCAGCCGACCGCACAACCCTCTACAGGGACACAATGCTCTGCCCTGCAACAGAGGAGGAGGAAAGCAGGGCTTTCGGGGAATTTCCTCAGCTGTCCGAGGTGTTTCACAGGCACTGTCTAATTGTCTGGTTCAATCCAGGTTTGTCCATCTTAGTATGGTTTCCTCTGGTCTTATCTGATTTAGTCTTTAGTAAGGTTTAGTGTGGCTCATTTTAGTTTAGTCTGGGTAAGTCTAGTTGAGGCCAGTCTAGTCTGGTTTAATCCTTAGTCTGGTTGGGTCCAGTTCAGTCTGGTTCATTGAGTCCGGTTCTCTAGTTCGGTTCCATGCGGTTCTACATGTGAGTGCCCTGATTCAACAGTCTCTGCGTCTCCCACTGAATTAAGGAACTTTTGTGATAATCATGAACCATGGGCGTACGCCAATACTTCTCCATCTTAAGCACTATATATGTCTATCGAAAAGGCTTTATTGACATGGAAAATGTAGATACACATTTAAGATACTTTTAAAATGCAACATGAAGCACCCCTCTCTGTGTTGCTTTTTCTGTCCATCTGTCAGCCCTTTTATCTCCATCTGTCTGCTTCTCTCTCTCTCTCTCTCTCTCTCTCTCTCTCTCTCTCTCTCTCTCTCTCTCTCTCTCTCTCTCTCTCTCTCTCTCTCTCTCTCTCTCTCTCTCTCTCTCTCTCTCTCTCTCTCTCTCTCTCTCTCTCTCTCTCTCTCTCTCTCTCTCTCTCTCCTTCCTCTGTCCTTGTTTGTCCCGTCTCTCTACCATTTATCTTTCTCTATCTCTCCATAGCTTCCCTTTCACTCCTTCTCTCCCCTTTGCTGTTGACAGAGTTGTACCACAGTCAGACCGCTGACAGTTTTCATATTCATATTTATATTTAGATAAATGTTTATATTTAGATATCTATTTTTGAGTTGATAAATGAGCCTTCAACCTGGCGACGGAATGGATCAGCGGTTGGTCACTGCGTCCCGTTGGTCTTACACAAAAAAGAAGGGCATCTGTTGTCCTGTCCAGAAATAGAGCAACAATATGGTGAGCACACGCTCAGACGGATGCACCAAGCGTAACACGAGCCCCAGCGCTGGCACGCTTGCTCCAAGAGGGCGCACCACACATATCCACGCACACAACCTGTGTGCTGCCGTTTTTAGCATCATTTCACTAGCTGTGCGCAGACTTTTAGTCGAGCGTGAGGTTGGGTATCTGGGAGAGAGTGAGTCATTCTGGCAGTTTTTCTGCCAGAATATATATAAGGTTTAACCAAACAGTATCTAGAGATAATCAAATCCGACTCTCATGAAGTTACACTGTCTGGTCACTGGCTTATTCTGGTTGGAAGTGGAACTTATATCAGGAGGTTTAAAGTTTCAGGTATCTTTTTACCTACAGATGTACTCTTTTCTACAAAGTATACCACTTTTGTCTTCTCTTTTGTCTTTGCTTGTTCCAATGTTGTGTTGGCCATTATTGGCAAACCGTTTTCTGGCTGATCAATGAGTGGTAGGAACTACCATGGACACCAGAGGCCTGCATCGACCCAGCAGCGGAAATGTTCAGTGTTTCGAATGCGCTGCATAATTAACACAGTGCGGTTCGGTTAACGTGCTGGGAGGATTCTGTTTTTGGATTGATGGTCTCGGTGCTGCCTATCATTCCCCATGAAATGTTTAATGAGTTTGATCAGACGGTTTGATCGTGGAAAACTCAAACTAAGCACTGGGATGGAAGTCAGCTGAGGCCTATTTCTTATCCCTCTCTCTCTTCTCTCTCCCCTCTCTGTCTCTCTCTCTTATATCTCGCTTTCCATCCTCTCGTCTCTCCTTCTCCTCTCTCTACCCCGTCTTCATTTCTTTCTTCCCCGTCTCTCTTTATCCAAATTGAAGACCAGCCGGAAGTGTGAACAGGTGTGAACTGAACACACAATTCAGACTTTCAGTTCCGTCTTCAATACACCACGCCGCCTCCACACATACAATCATATGTCGGTCTTCCTTCTGATTGGAAGCCTTGCCATAGAGAGGCAGCCTCGCTCTACTGAGGCACTCTGGAGGACTTTTAAGGCGATTACAAGAGGCTCTCCTTGAAGCTTTTCATCTGCGCCGGGCCAATGTATACAAGCGATAAACAAGACTCCCAGGGAATAAATAAGTCAAATGGAGGCAGGCTTCCTCCTCCTCCCTTTTCCTCTCTTTCATTTTCATATATCCAGCTCAGCGTCACGGCGGTCGTAAGGATGATCCACGGCCTAGGGACTGTTCAGATGAAACAGAGCACTGTCTGGCACGGTGTGTAATTAACATGAGCAGGTACACACAGAGAGCCCGGCGACCCGATAGCCGTCCCCCTGAATGGGCCCCGGGGCCCGGGGACCCCATTACATTAACTGATGAGGGTCATTCCTCATTCCTGCCTGCTCACTTCACAGTCATTACTGCTTACATTATCGACCGACGGCAGCTCCGCTGTACGCCCTGGGAAACACCTCCAGGTCAAATACATCCCCTTCTCTCTCTCTCTCTCTCTCTCTCTCTCTCTCTCTCTCTCTCTCTCTCTCTCTCTCTCTCTCTCTCTCTCTCTCTCTCTCTCTCTCTCTCTCTTCCTTTGCTCTCCTCTCTCGTGCCTTGCTTCCCTGTCTCCCTCTCCTGTTTCTCTCTTCCCTGTCCTTTCTCCTCTCCATCCCCCCTTTCCTCTCTTCTCCATCCCCTTTCTCTCCTCTCCCTTTCTCGTCTATTCCCTCTTTCTCCTCTCTCATATTGCCTCTCTGTTCTCCCCATTTCTTGTCGTTTCCCTCTACTGTCTCTCTCTTCCCTATTCCCTCTCACCTCTCCTTTCTCTTCCACCCCCTCTTTCCTCTTCTTTATTACCCCCTCTCTCCACCAGCCTCTCTCCTTCCTCTCTCTCTTCTCTTCACTGTCTCCTCTCTATTTCTTCTCCTTCTTTCCCTTGTCCTCTTTTTCTTCCCCTCTGCTCTCTATCCCCCTTTTTTTTTTTACTTCCTTCCTCTCTCCCGCTCATCGCTCTCCTCTCCTTTTCTCCCTTGTCTGCCCTCTTCCCTTTATGTCTGTGTAGCTAGCTGTGTGCTAATCTGTGCACTACCAGATACCGTAATACTGTGTAATACCTGGTTCTGCATATCTATACTACTATCTCACAGTGCACATAATATTGAATGAGAGATGGTTGGGGGGTAGAGAGTGATGAAAGAGAGGGAGCAATTGAGAAAAGGTGGGATAGAGGCAGGGAGGAAGAGGTAACCAACAGCAAAAGCAATTCATTATATATACTTTCTGTTCCATTAATGCACCACTTAGCTTCCACCCATTCATCCATCAATTGAGTCGTTGAACTATAAAATCAATGTGTTCACAATAAAAATCCTAATAATTACAACCACTCCTACCCCGATACACTTCATCAGTGGAATCGTGCCCAAGACTAGCGTATCTTTGGAATAGAGTAGAACCCCAACATTTATTTATCCATCTCAAGTATCGCTGTCATAATTGGGTTGAATTGGTTTATTCATTTTTTCATTCATTCATCGATTTATTGAATGTTATCTATGTATTTATTTACCCATTCATTTGATAGGGAAGTCCAATAATGTATTTGTTTATTTCAATCTGTTTTATTTTATTTATTTATGTATTCAGTCATTTTTCTACTTTGTTATGCATTTAATTCTTCTTATCTATTAAATCAGTAAGATAGGTATTTATAAGTGTATAATTAATTAAGCATGTAATTTAGTTGACTTGCAACAGGTAATTTAATTGACTCTCCTCCTTCCTCATATTCCTCTTCTTCCTATTCCCCTCTCCTCACTCCTCCCTCCTCCTCCCAAATGACTGCTGTCCACCATAGTCACCTGGGTCTGCTTATCACCCTGCTCTGACCTGCTGGAATCACAGGCTGGTCTCATTCAATCTGTATGATATCTAACATTATGTTATGCATCATTTTCAGAAGATTCCTACGAATGTCCGGAAAAACAAGTGATTAGAGTGCCTGAGCAAGGCCACAGGAGTTCAGAACCAGAACACGTTGGCAAAATGCAATATCACGCTTGTGTCTGGAGAGAAATTCAATTTGTTGTCATAATCTTCGGTCAGTAATTGTATATGATGTTTAGTTAGTTATTTAAACTGCTCTTGGCATTTTCCACGCTCATTTAGGGATTTGGGGGAATATAATCGGGGAAGGCTATATTCTATTTGAGAAATAACCAAAATGAAACACGTGTTTCAAAACAGGTTTTTTTAGGAATCCTCCCTTCCCCCAGTTCTCGTATATATTTATATGCGATTGTTTACGTCCTATGGCCATTATTACATTTTCTGTAAAATATCGATAATATCCTGTATATATGATATATACAGGAACATGTCATATCCACACAACTTTATGAACAACCCCCAAACCCCTGAAAATGAAACACAAGGCGTTGTTCGCCATTCAATTTGAACAAGGGGGCATTTGGGATTGCTCTGTGTAAATCTTGGGTCACTAAGTGAAAAGGCACACCCTAACCCTAACCCCAACTCTAAACCACGGACCATGGATCGGTGTGGGGTTCCAGTCAAGCCCTACAAAAAGGTTGTGAATTATCAGGTGGGTATGACGTTCCTATTCCCAAAATGGCCTTGTACACCACATTTTGATCAACTAGGTCATACAGGCCACATTTCTGAGAGGCTGTGTCAAAAAAACTGCCCGTCTACGCAAACTTCACGTAAGCGCTTTAAATGTAAAGGAACCATCTCGAAAGGGCAGGAACAGGGACGTGACCTCAAACTAGAGTAAATGGACATTACACAGCAGGGTTCCTAGTTCCCCATCTTTTGTCTGATGGAGATGTACATTTGTGGCTTAAGGTGTGTAAACACAGCAAGCCTGTGGACTATCTGGGTTTTTCAGATGGAAATTGGACTAACTGTGTTTTTCAAGTCTGGGGTCAATTGGTCAAAAGGAGCCCGTTGGGAGATTAAAAGAAATTCATGTGCGTTTTGCCTGGAACTTTTTTTGTTTTGAAATAGTGGTCTGATTCTCAGATATTCATGATCGATTGGTAGGGTGGAGGTCTGGGTCAAAAGGTCAAAAGGAGGCCGCACCATGACCCATATGAGAATAAAATAAGTTAATTTGCACTTTGCTCATAACTTTCTTTTGTTATGAAATAGAATTCTGATTCTCTGATATGTATGTTTGGTAGGTTGGAGATCTGGGTTGAACGAGATGAAGCATTTGCTGACCCTTTGGCAGTCACTTCTTGTTGGGCTGTAGGCTAGCCCCCAAATTAAGATAGGTACTTTGAGGCCTCCCAGGTCTATAGCACACTTGTTAGTGTCCTTGACCCTTAAGTCACCTACTCACTGCATCACTTCCTCTCGGGCTACGGTCTCCTTATTGATCATTTTAGTATATTTTAAAGCCCTCTTTCATATAAATGTGCACCAACACTGGGGCAATGCAACAATTCTCCATATCCATATAGGGAGGGGAGTTGCTTTTGGACAGTAGGGGTACACCATACATAAATATGAAGCTTGCAGTGAGCATTTCACTCAACAGAAATATTCAATTCACACTTAGGGCCCTATTTTAACAGTCTGAAACGCAAGTGATAAGCGCCAAACACAAGTAGCTTTGTAAGCGGTTCTATGGCGATGTTGCTATTATACTGGCGTATAAATTACTCTTATTTGCGCCCGGCGCAAATCTAAAAAGGGTTGGTCTGAAGTAGCCCAAATACCCGTAGGAGTGGTTTGGGCGTAACGTACAATAATCCAATCAGAGGGCCATCTCCCATCCCCTTTAAGAGCCATGAGCGCATTTGAATCTGACAAGTTGATATTTTGACAACGCGTTTGCAGTCTTCGATGAGACAGATGCATGAACACATGAATATCAAACTTCAAATGGCTCAGTTTAATGGCCAAATAATAAGCCCTAATACACACATGGAATAGCATTTTCTTCCACAACTTAAGAAATAATGAGTCTTCAAATTAATTTCGGCATAGAAAACTTAACACACGTATGATATGCGGTAACTGTGGTTCTGTTCAATGATATACTCATTACATTAACAAACATTGTTTATTGCCAGTATTGTATGCATTATCGTTATCGACTTGTTTTCCTAATATGCATGTGTCCCCCCGTTAATATGAATTGCCATGGACTGTATTATGCGTTACGTGTTTGGTTTGCGTGTGTTTAAACAGATGGATGCACACACGCCCGCCCGCATTCCTTAATTATTTTACACATACACACATGCGCGCCCATTCATTCATTCTTTTTCACACTCACTCGCGGTGAAACAATGTTTTCTCACGATCAAATGCACATCAATCCTAAAAGATCTGTGTCTGTGTCAAGAAATTATGTGTTTGCTGTACGGTGTTTGCAGATGCATTGATTTAAAAGTACAATTTATTACCTATCAGCTGTTCTTTCCCAAACAATTTACCAAGAATTTGTGGCTAGTTAGATGAGAGAAGCAAAGTGTATGCGCGAGGTGCACATTTGCACAAGTACATTTATGCATGCGCCCTTAAAATAGCATCTGAACAACGCGCCACTGTTTTTAAACCAGGTATTTCCTGGTTTATGGCGGGATTGTTTTCTGAACCTGCAAAATAGCACCAGGGAACGTTTACGCCAGAACACGCCTCCTTCTTTCGCTGAACCACTCCTTGGGGCGCAAGAGCATTCCCTAATTTAGCGATGCCTGCCTGTTGAGGGTGAAGCACGCTCTGCGCCAGTTGCAAACTAGCAATGACAAATGCGTCGGTGTAGAAAGTCAATTGTGATGGATGCAATATAGGGCCCATAGGATGAGGAATAACCTCTCACACATGTTGAATTCATGAATTGTGTCAAATAAACCTGCCTCGTTAAATCAATGAGCTTTGTGTTTTGCTGTCCCAAATAGGTTATTGGTTGTGTCACTACCAAATCTTTCCGTGCTCGGATTGACGTAACTAGCCCTCAGACAGTGATTTGAAAAAAAAAACACACATTACAAAAGTAATTTATTAATACAAATGTAACAATGTTAACTGTGTTTTTGCCTTACATAGGCAGTTTAGAATATGTGCATGTTTCCTAGCCAGTGGAACCTAGTTTACACAAACAACCAAAACATTTACGGCAGCTCAGCTGTTATGGCAACCAGTACACGTTGGTTTGGAGTTAAAACCGGCTAAACCATTTATCTTTTTGTAAAAATTAATTGGTGTACTATTGGTGTCAAATCCTCATCTAGGTTTGTGTAAATTAACCTTTACATAGAACTTATGAACTCTTAAGCATACGTGAACTGGGCTTATACACTACATGTACCTCATCACAGCCTCCTTTGTCTATCACGGAACCAAGAATAAATCATTTCGGGGTATGCTCAGAATATTTTGTTCATTTGACATGTTCATGTTCAGGTATTAAATACACGATATATGCATTCATGTTCCCGAAAATCGAATAATTGCCATAAGATGTAAACAAGCACATATGGATACATACATAACCGGGGGGACTCCGAACAGAAATGTAGCTCATCGTTCCACATGAGTGGAACCATGATATTTTGTACACATGAGTTGTGTACAAAATATATCATTTTGGTTATCTCTTAAACAGAATATAGCCTATGCTGATTATTTTCATCATATACAATCACTGAACAGAGATTATAACGCTAAAAGGCACAGTTCTCATGAAAAAAATGTATCAGCCATGTTTGGTTTACAGTGATAGCAGAGATAGAGTAGAGAGCAAACAAAAAACCGTTCCCTCAAAATAAAGTGGTTGTTACGGCCCAACTCTTACGAGGAAAGGGAAGCAGCATAGAACCAGATGTACGAAGTAAAATTAAAGGTATTTATTAACAGGAAGATTGGAATTTATATTGATAGTTAAAAGTCCAGACCACGAATATAAGGCTACCCCACTTTTTCAGACCCCTTTGCAGGAAGAAAAATCTCTTATGTGCGGTTCAATACGGTATTCCAATAAGTTTCTTGCGAGACCTGAAATAATATTCGTTATAACTTACAAACTAAACGTTTACGATCACTGAAAGATTATTAGCCAATTAAATGCATATTCTTCTTTTTCATATTTTAATGCCGAATCTATATAAAATATAGCATTTTCCGCTGAGAACAAAACATATGTGCGCCTATTTTTTCTGCGCGCATTGATCGCTTGTGTTGCTGGAAAATCGTAGGTAGTTCATTGCCATAAGATATCATCGGAATATGGTGAGGATACATTGACTCACAATAGATTCAACGATATGCAATATGCGACATACATCCACCGCAATCCTCCAATAGACTTATAGGGAGGTTATGGGGAGGAAGGGCCCGCATGTGTGTATGGGGGGCAGGACCATGTCGTGATCGGGGTGTTAGATTCAAGCCAAAAGGTTCTTGATTTGAGACCTCAATGTCCGCATTTTACCTGGAGGCATCATAGAGCTCAAATGTATTAGCCCCTACTCCTTAATATCATGGATTTAAATACATATTCAATGTAAAATACTTTGGATGAAAGGGTCTGTTCAATGAGTAAATAGTCAATATGACTGAATATCAGTGTGTTTATGAGAGTTTGGCTGTATTTATTGGGCCAAGCAACTCTGGAGATCTACAAGAGTTCTTTCAAAGTGTTTTCAGACTCAAATGCATGAAATAAAAGTGCAGTAGGCCTATAGCATAGCTCAATTATGCAGGTAGACTTTGTGGACATTCAGTTTAATAACGAAAACCTTTCGCATGGGATGCAAACACTAATCAAAAGTCTACAGGAGTTTGTCCTGCGCTAAACATTTCAGGAAAGACTTCCTTGATTTTTTTGATGCAATTTGTATTTAAAAGTACAGCCAGATTCCAGATAGTAATTGTGATCGAAGTTCTAATACTTAATAATAGATTGCATCGATTGAGTGAGCCAAAGTGAATTATTTTGCAGACTCTGGAAATTTTTATGATAAATGAATAAATGAAATATAATTATACATTTAATGATTTCACACGCAATAATAATATTGATGATTTTCCAACGTTTGAGAAAATGAACTATGAATAGGGTTCTTTGTCTCACAGGCTGTTTGCTCAGTCATAGACATGTAATATTATTATTCAGAGCCAATTATATCACAACAAAGGAACTTTTGTTTTCCAACTGATTATGAATTGATGGTTTGTTGAGCTCCAGACGTTGGCTCTCATTTACACTGGTTAATTCTTTCAATACAATGTTGACTTAACAAAAGATGAGTTTGTGTGTGAATAGGTCTGTTTGTGTGTGTGTGTGTGTGTGTGTGTGTGTGTGTGTGTGTGTGTGTGTGTGTGTGTGTGTGTGTGTGTGTGTGTGTGTGTGTGTGTGTGTGTGTGTGTGTGTGTGCGCGGTCATTGAGCAGATGCTTTCATATAAAGTGACTTGAAGAGTTAAAAGGATCGAGCCCTATATCTTTATTGCTGACATGGTGAGTGAGTTAGTTAGGTGGTTATCTTTTCTTTATGAATGATTGAATTGAGAAAATAATGTATGAACATAACTGAATGCTGCATTTACCGCAAATATCAAGAGGAATATATCCTCGTAAAGTTAGATAAAAATGTCAGAGTCTGAGGTGCATTCACTTGGAACGCTGTTGGACACTGTGCGTGTCGCTAGGTTTGCAGTTCTCAGGCAAGATAAAACACACAATCAGCTGCAGCACAAAACATTCTGGCTTTTAGAACTGTAGGGGAGAGACACTTGAAACACTTTTCAGTTTAACGTCTTTTTCAAAGTTGACGTTACGTATACAAATAATTTCATCATGTGATCAACAACTCACATGTGTATTCTCTTAATTACAAGTGTAATTTAATACGTTGGATGATGCGCTGTTTTTTAACTTTGAACGTAAGTTGACATTTGTTTTCAAACGCCCTGCCTAGTCGGGACGTTTGAAACACATATGCGGGATGGGAACTATTGACCTTACTCTTGTTTTTATGCAACATACCGGACAACATACTAGTGTACTCGTCATTGCTAAAATTTCACATAATTTCTCATAACATAAATAGGTCAAAAAATATTTTTGTCCTGTGCGTAATTGTTACGATGCACATTTCGATTAAAACTCACCATTCTTCTTTTATACCAGTTGGACGACTACATTTTGGTTTAATTTACTTATTTCCCTGTCCTAAGTCATGTTTAGTGATGCATAGTTGAACATCCTGTTATTTATTTTAAACAAACTGGTGACATGCGGGACGTTTGAAACAAGTGTTTCAATCGTCCCGACAGCGACTACTGGCACTTAAACCTTTTTTGCCTCTTAACTTCAAAACTCTGACATTGCACACTTAAGGACAGGTTTAAGTACTAATTCATCTGTTGTAATGTCATATTATTATGGCATGAAACAAAAAACACAACTGTTTATCACAAAAAAACTACCGCACTGAAGATTTTACTTGCCGCACTCAAAAACAGGTTCGCGGGGATAACATTTGAACGGTATGACGTCATTACACAAAATTTCCCGGGGTCGGTCAGTCTTGCGTGCTGAACTTAGTGACAAAATCTAATGTGAAGGACTTTTCGAGGAAATCGCTGTGTTTCAATTTTTCCCGTGTTTCAATCGACCCGGCTCTCCCCCACTGCAAATCTTCAGAGACTCCTCTGTCTCTGTCTCTCTGTGTCTACCAGAACACTGTGTAACCTGTGCTCTCTCTCCACAGGCTGACCCGGGGCTGCCGTGTGACGCCGCAGACGCAACTTCCGGGTAGCCGGCTTGGTTTGGTTTGTTTGGTTTGGTTAGCAGGACGCTTAGCGTCGACCTGCTATCTCGGTTTGTATCTACTTTTCGGTATTTATATCTGTGACCTGTTCTGCATACTCTGTATTGTTTTCGCTGCTTCCTCGCTGGAGCTCCGTCTGCATCAACCACGGTAAGCATGGATTGGGATTGTTCTTGCTCTGCCTTTCTCATGGATAAGATAGCTCTGTTAGAGAGACGTATCTCTCAGTTAGAGGATGAAAGGGTAGCGAGAATAGAGAAAACAGTTATTCCAGAAAGTATAGAGAAGAGACCCGCCAGGCGGACTCGTGGAGCTAACGCTATCGTTAGCAGTGACTCCGCCAAGGTAATCCTGTCGGCAGCACCACTTGCGAGGCAGGTTGCGGTGGTCAGTACCCTGCCTCGCAAGTCTTTTTCGGGGGTAGAAACGCTAGTCATAGGTGACTCTGTTACACGTAAAGTTAGGCTACACTCGCCAGCGACAGTTATTTGCCTACCCGGGGCCAGGGCTCCCGACATTGAAGCTAAACTTAGGGTGCTAACATGCGGTGAGACCTCATACGGAGTTAGATTAGATGCACCAAACACCGACATTAGCTTCGACAACATTGTAGTTCATGTCGGCACCAACGATGCTAGGACAAGACAAACTGAGGTCACAAAAAGCAACATAGCTAGGCTTTGTGACTTCGCCAGAAAGATGTGTCGGCATCGATTAATTCTCTCTGGCCCTCTACCCGATAAGGGTAATGATGAGCGTTATAGTAGACTATTGTCTCTAAATCGCTGGCTGGCCCTATATAGCTCAGAGCAGGGCTTTGGTTTCATAGATAACTGGCCCTCCCTGTGGGGTCGCCCTGGTGTGCTCATGAGAGACGGCCTACACCCTACTGGGTTAGGTGCCTCAATTATGTCAAAAAACATAGATAGATGTCTTAGTCAGGCGTGACTCATCCACTCACAGCACGCTGGGCTGCAGGAGTTTAGTAAACCTGCTAGCAACATGATAGTCTACGTTGCAGAGTCTAGAACAGAGTCTAGAATAGCAGATGGGTTAGCTGAACCAGGATCTACTGCACCAATTGTTTCAGAGCTGAGTGTTAACCGGACTCCCTCTGTAACTAACGCTGTACCTATATGTATGGTGGGCCAAAACTGCATGTCAAACCGCATGTCAAATCGCATGTCAAATCGCATGGTAAATCGCATGACGCATGACGCATCGCATGAAATTAACGCTGTACCTATGTGTACAGTCGTGCAAAATCGCATGTTAACTCGCATGACAGAGCTGAGTGTTAACCACACTCCCTCAGAAATTAACGCTGTACCTAGTACAGGCGTGCAAAATCGCATGGCAAATCGCATGATAAACCGCATGTCAAATCAAATACTAACAACTAACCGGACTCCCCCTGAAATTAACACTGTACCTATATGTACGGTGGCGCGGCCCCGCTCTGTCTCGAGGTGTAAAACCCGCAGGCGAGCGCCGCGACCAGTATGTCCAACTCTGGCGATCCCACTGATCGCCTCAGAGCTGAGTGTTAACCAGACTCCCTCTGAAAATAACCCTGTACCTATATGTACGGTGGTGCGGCCTCGCGCTGTCTCGAGGTGTAAAACCCGCAGACGAGGGCCGCAACCAGTATGTCGAAACCGCGGTATCCCCCTGATCGCTTCAGAGCTGAGTGTTAACCAGACTCCCTCTGAAAATAATAAAAAGGAAGTACTCAGAATAGGGTTCATGAACATAAGGTCGCTTTCATCGAAGGCGCTCTTGGTCCATGATTTAATTATTGATAATAAGATCGACATACTGGGGCTTTCTGAAACCTGGTTAAAACCAGATGAGTTTCTAGCCTTAAACGAAGCTACTCCACCCCATTACGTTAGCACCCAAGTATCTAGAGAAGTTAAGAAAGGTGGTGGAGTAGCCCTGATATCTAATTCTAAGCTTAATTTAAAGCCGAAGAATAGATATATTTTCAGATCCTTTGAGGTGCTAGCGCTCTGCACCTCAGCTCCTCGAGAAGCAAAACGAGTTCCAGACTCTTTTGTTTTAGCTGTAGTATACCGTCCTCCAGGACCGTATTCAGTTTTTCTGGATGAGTTTTCTGACTTTGCAGCTGATTTGGCTACATATTCAGACAATATTTTGCTTATTGGGGATTTCAACATTCACGTGAATAACCCGTCTGATGCCCTCACAAGGGCTTTTCTCTCCATTACAGATACGCTTGGCTTCAAACAGCTCGTCCAGCAACCAACTCACATCGGTGGAAACACGTTGGATCTCGTTCTGACCCGCGGTGTTGACATTTCGCAGCTAGTGGTCTCTTCCTACACCTCAGCTTTATCAGACCACTTTTTGCTCACTTTCCAGGTGGTGGTATCCTGCCCCTGCGACGATCAGCAAGCTACTTTCAGCCGTCGTCGCATCACACCTGCAACCATTACAGCTATGGAAGATAAGTTATCTGGTTCACTTGCACCTCTCTGTAACTATAGTGGTTCTGTGGAGTGCCTTACTGATGACCTCAACACTGCCTTGTCTGTTGCCATTGATTCAGTTGCTCCGTACGTAACTAAAAAACGAACATTGAAAAAACCAGCTCCTTGGTTTAATGCAGAAACTCGCATTCTGAAGCGAAATTGCAGGATCCTTGAACGCAAATGGCGCTCGACTAAACTTGAGGTCTTTCATCTTGCATGGCATAATAGTCTGATCACCTATAAGGGTGCGCTGACTATCGCCAGGAACGCCTACTTTTCTAGTATCATTAATTTGAATAGAAATAATCCTAAGTTTCTTTTTGACACGGTGAGGAGTCTCACTCAGAAACAGAATCAGACCGTAGGCTCCTCGATCTCGGCAGGTGAATTCATGGATTTCTTTGAGAATAAGATTCAATCAATTAGAGAGGAAATTGATGCTTACCGGGCGGCTAATCCTACACATCCTGTGGGGCAGGATGGGGTTCTGCCAAGTAGGATGGTGAATTCTGACGCAACTCTTTTGGAGTTTAAGGCGATTTCCTTGGTGGAACTTGAAAGGGTGATAAAGGCCTCAAAGCCAACAACTTGTATGTTGGATCCGCTCCCTTCTAGGGTTCTTAAGGAACTTTTTCCAGCGGTGGGGCCTGTTATCCTCTTGCTTATGAATCTTTCGTTTTCAACAGGAATTGTTCCTTCCAATTTCAAGGCTGCGGTGTTAAAACCGCTACTCAAAAAGCCTGGCCTAGATCCTGAATTAGTCAGGAACTATCGGCCTATATCGAATCTGCCCTTCTTGTCTAAGGTACAGGAAAGGATTGTAGCAAAGCAAATTGTTGACTATTTGACGAGGAATAATCTCTTTGAACCTTTCCAGTCGGGGTTCAGGAATTTCCACTCAACTGAAACTGCTATTACAAGAGTTGTAAATGACATCCTTCTTGCTTTGGATAAAAACACAAGCACAATGCTTGTGATGTTGGATCTGAGCGCTGCGTTTGATACGATTGACCATAGCACTCTTCTTCACCGTCTTGAACACTATGTTGGTTTCGGGGGTACGGCTCTTGGTTGGCTTGAATCGTACCTCACAGATAGAACCCAATTTGTGCTTCATGAGGGTGCAGAATCGAAGCATTGTAAATTGCGCTTTGGCGTACCACAAGGGTCGGTTCTTGGTCCATTGCTTTTTGCAATTTATATGCTTCCCCTCGGTGACGTTATTCGCGGCTTCGGAATTAGTTTCCATTGCTATGCGGATGACACCCAGCTCTACATTCCTGTGGATTCCGGGGATTCTGCCCAGATTCAAAAGGTTGAGTCCTGTTTGGCTGCTGTGAAGGGCTGGATGTCACAAAACTTCCTACAGCTTAATACTGGGAAGACAGAGCTGATGATTATCGGCTCGAAGCGGGACCGGGAAAAGTTTGAGGATGTCTCTCTGTGGTTGGATGGCTTCGCCATCCCACAGAGTGCATCCGTCAGAAATCTTGGTGTCTTGTTCGACCCTCAACTATGCTTTGATCAGCATATAAGAAGTGTAACTAGAATTGCCTTTTTCCATTTGAGAAACATTGCAAGAATCAGATCAATGTTATCTGTAGTGGATGCAGAGACACTGATTCATGCGTTTGTCTCGTCAAGACTGGACTATTGCAATGCACTGTTCTCGGGATTACCGAACTCTACTATAAAGAGTCTACAGCTGGTACACAATGCGGCAGCTAGATTGCTGACCAGAACGAGAAAGTTTGATCATATTACACCTATTCTCGCCTCTTTACATTGGCTACCAATAACTTTCAGATCAGACTTTAAGGTGCTATTGCTAACCTATAAAGCCTTGCATGGACTATCTCCATTGTACCTGAAGAACCTGATTATTCCTTATATTCCTTCTCGGTCTCTCCGGTCTTCGGGAGCCGGTCTTCTTTCATTGCCGAAGGTTAAAAAGAAATCGGCTGGACAGAGAGCATTTGCCTATCGAGCCCCCTTTTTATGGAATAGGCTGCCATCAGCGATCAGGGAAGCTGACTCTGTGGAGCTATTCAAAGGGAAGCTCAAAACGCACCTCTACAATCTTGCATTTGGAGTGTGAAAACAACAGATGCGTAGTGAAGACTACTCTGTTTGCTTGTGCTTTTCTTATTACATTATACATTCCCACTATGTACTTTTCCGTTCTAATTCACTATTCTGTCAGTTGTAGCGTGCTGCGGGTGCTGGACTGGATGCCTGGACTCTCCTCATGGATAACCGGCCAGAACCCCATCACCATTTTAATATGATGTACATGTATTTACCTGTATGCCATTTGTGGCACCCATTGCACTCCTGACCATCCCTGGAAGAAGGGATCCCCTACACTGCGTTTCTTCTCAAGATTTCTTCCTTGCTGATTCAAGGGAGTTTTTTCTTGCCCGTGTGGGGGCATGGGTAAAGGGGGGTGTCACAAATATTTGGCCTGTTAAGCCCTTTGAGACTGTAATGGTGATTAAGGGCTATACAAATAAAATTGAATTGAAAATTGAATAACACAGAGAGCTCAGGCGTATCCCATTCCTGAAATTGCCGCAACTCTTTCGTACCGTGTTTCAACCCTTCTAGGTAGCTACTTGATTGGTTCACTAGGTAGTTAACTAGCTAGTTAGGGTGGGGCTGGGTGGGTGGTCTTTTTTAAGACCTGGTTTCAATTCTCTGAGTGATGGGACCAGACCGCTGTATGCCAGACAGGTGCGATGGCTAAATTAAATGCTAATGCTAATCCTATTAGAATTCCAGTCAGACCACGCCTGGCTAATGGTAGGCGCTCGGGGCGGGATGGGAGTCATCTTGTTTAGGAAGACGGAGGCGCGGCATCCATCAAACCTCTCATATCAGCCCACATCACATAAACAGCTGCATATATTCTTCATGGGGTTGAGATTGCAGGGAGATGTGGGAACTGCGCCACATAAATCACTGTGTCTACACAATGGATCTGAGACGGCTGAGACACAGAGGATGAGCACTGCACTCTCTCTCTCGATCTCTCTCTGCCCCTCTTCTCTTCCTCTATTAGTCTTCTATTCCTCTATCCCTCTTCTCTACCTCCATCCTTATTTTCTACCTCAATCCCCCTCCTCTACCTCCATCCCTCTTCTCTTCCTCCCTCCCTCCCTCTCCTCTTCCTCCATCCCTCTTCTCTTCCTCTATCCCTCATATCTCCCTCTATTCCTTTACACTTCCTCTATCCCTCTATCCCGCCTTCCAACCCATAATTTTTCCCTCTGTCTTACTCCAACTCTATTTATATTTATATGTCTCTCTTTATCCCTCCATCTAATCAGCCTTCCCGCTGGGAGGATTTGGTTGTTATGTGATGTAATGTTATAGGGTCTGAAGTGATGTAACAAAATAGATTGTGATGTCATTTGTAATGTTATAGGTTGTGATACGTGGTAATGTTATAGTATGTAGTGGGATGTCATTTTATACGTTGGGATGTGTGGTGAGGTAATAGGTTGTGATGTGATTTTATAGTTAGTGATGTGTTGCAATTTTATACGTTGTGATGTAGTGTTAGGGTGTGAAGTGATAAAATGTTATAGGTTGTTACGTGTTATAGGTTGGGTTGTCATTTTATATGTTGTGATGTTAGGGTGTGACGTGATATAATGTTACAGGTTGTGATGTAACATGATAGGTTGTGATTGTAATGCTGTGTCTCGTTGTGTGTACTGCTGTTGCAACAATCCCTCTCTCTCCCTCTCTCGGTTCCCTGGACCTGCGGCAGGAGATCCCCTCTCGCACTCAGAGACAACAGGGTCCTGTCTGATGACAGCCGTGCGACCTTGAAACAGGTCGACCAAATATTGCGTAAAAAGTTCATATTACTAAACTAACAGCAGGGGATCCGTGGTTAAGGGCTGGCAACCAGCTGCACGACGACGAAGACTTTGGGTTCGTCACCGCACCTTTAGCTAGTGTCTTATTTCCATCACACGCAAGGACAGATGGTGTTCAAAGTCAAAATAAAATGGAACATTTTGTTCTGTAGGTCCTTCACATTCTTTTCTTTTCTTTTTAACTTTTCCCTGTGTTGTGGATCAAAATGAGCCCAAGACAAATCCCTTTGTGACGAGAAACATCCAGGAATGGGGCTTTGATTTGAAATGCGTTTTGAATTATGGAAAACGGTCGAGAAGGGCATTCACTACGACATCCTGCCGTAACACACCGCAAGGAAGACAAAAAGTATGAATAAACGGAACGGAAGAAAGAAAAAAAAGTATTCCCCCGCTTTTGTATTTCTTTTTCTTGACACCCTTTAACAGTCCTATAGGGTTACCGACATTTATAAATCTGACCCGTGTCCCAACTAAATTCCCCTTCTCTTTGGAAATCGGCTTGCGATTTACCGACCTACCGACTACAGTGTGTCTGGTGACTGCAGTCCATTCAGAATGTCAGGCCACTCAACCTCCGCCAAGTTGAGATTGGAGGAAGATGAAGCCATCCCTCATGTGGTGGTTTGAACCTGCGAAGCCCTAATCTGTTTAGGTGGAGCGAGCCGCCGGGAGACGCGGAATAGCGGATTAAGATTGATCGATGGCCCAAAACAAAGGTCAGTCCGTCTCAAATGGAAATGGAATGACCGAGGACGGCAATTTGTTTCTGCTCAGTGATGTATTATAATTCACAGAAGAGTCCTATAAATAGCTGTTATTAAACACAAATCAAACGTCCCCAATTATGAACAGAAACTGTCCAAACTGCCAGTTGTGTGTGTGTGTGTGTGTGTGTGTGTGTGTGTGTGTGTGTGTGTGTGTGTGTGTGTGTGTGTGTGTGTGTGTGTGTGTGTGTGTGTGTGTGTGTGTGTGTGTGTGTGTGTGTGTGTGTTTGTGTGTGCGTCTCAGTCTGTGAGTATTTCCCTCAGGTGCATAAAATCACAGATGGGGGGTTAAAATAACCACATGTTAGGAAAATGACGAGGTGTCAATGCGAATGCTTATACACAGATAATCACTGATTTCATAGTATGAAAATTTCAATTAAATGTTTCCCCTACGTTGCCTCCTAAACGCGCGCAGGTGGTGGTACGCACGGTGGCTGCTCGGCTGTCATGTTGTCATCATTACAGGTGGTACAACAACCGATGCGCATCATCCATCAACACACCCACATGTCTATAGAAACAACCCCTTCAACTGCCTCCTTCAACCTCAACCACGCAACCCATCTTACTGATTTCAGCTCCATGGCCTCTCGCTCGTGGGCTTGAGCAGAACAGAAAACAAAACGCACTCAAAACGATTTGCTGTTGACGACCGTCGCGGCTGGCCGACACAGAAAATATATGGTGGTTTATTTCCTACAGTTGGAGAGAAGGGCGAGAGAGCAAGCTAAAGCAAAGTGAGCGAGGGTGAGGGTGAAGCCAAGACAGAGTGTAGTCTATGTCTTTGCGGTCGTGGTACAGAGGTCATTGTGTGGTCAAGTGATTGTCTGGGCCGCTCTAATGAAAAGTGCCCTGCAGTTGGTCTCTCTGCGCGTCGCTCGGCCGCAGACCATAAGATGGATGCTGCGTTTCTCAGCCTCTTCTCACTACCGTGCCCACAATCTAAACTGTACTTTGAGGCTGATGTCACGAGAAACATCCATTCCTGTTTGACATGGTTATTCATCAGGGAGCTAGTGGAGGAGAGGAGTTGGTGGGGAGGAGGTGGAGCTTAAGGAGGAGGAGTTGGCAGAGAGGCAGCAAAGCTTTCAGCAGGCAGAAGAAGTGTAAGGAAATACGGATAAACCCCTCCTCCGCTTCACTCCTCCCTTCTAACCTCCTCCCCCTAAGGTCCTCCTCTTTACCCCTCCCACACACAAGCATACCAGAACACACATACACACAAACACACACACATACACACACACACACACACACACACACACACACACACACACACACACACACACACACACACACACACACACCCTCGAACTAGACGTCGGGTCTGTAGAACATGCTCAGAGCTTGGGGAGGTCAGCCATCTTGGCAGTATGTCAAACGCTTTGTGGGACCAGGAAACGGAAGATAAATGGTCCTCTGCATCATCATCATCATCCCTGCTCTGATTCAATTACTTCCCCCTCCCCTGATCCTCTCGCCCCCGCTCTGTCTCTCCTCTTACATGATTGCCACCTCCCTCCTCCTCTCCCTCCCCTGTTCAATTCCTCCTCTCTCCTCCCTCCCTCCCTCCCTCCAGCCTTCTCTCTTACTCTGCTCTTTCCCCCCTCCCTCTCTCCCACTCTCCCTCCCCCCCCCCTCCCTCCTGTCCTCTATTCTTCTCTCGTTCACTCCCCTCCTCTCTCCCTACCTCCTACTTTCTCTACTCTCTCCATCTCTCGATCAATCCTCCCCCTTCCATCCTCTCTCCTCTCCTCTTCTCCTTGTCTCTCTCCCACCCTCCCACCAGGAGGTCTAGGTAATGAGCACAGCGATGGAGGCTCATGGGATATGTAGTCAGTGTGCGTGTTGCGGATTGAACCAGCAGAGCGAGAGAAGATTAACCCACAGCACCTGGGTGGACGAGGGTTAGGGTGAGTAAGTGTGCATGTGAGGGTGTGTGTGTAGATATGCAATTGCATGGGAGGGTGTGTGTGTAGATATGCCAGTGGGTATTATGTCATTAAGAGACTCAACTGCTTTCGGATGCCTAAATTATGGCTGCAATATCAGATGTGCCTGACGGACGGCATCGGCAGTTAACACTAAGCCCACTGGCTCCCATAACTAACACACAAACGAACACACATGTACTTATTCATACACAGACAGACAGACAGACAGACAGACAGACAGACAGACAGACAGACACTGTACATTCAGAGATCTATGCTAGCTGCTTTGTCAAAATTCTATTTTTGACTTAATGTAGCGGCCACTTCAGACATGCATGGCTACTACAAATGCCCCCCCCCCCCCAACACACACACACACACACCAAACCACACCAGCACCATGCCCAGTACCAGAGTGTCCTGGCCAGAGGGGAGGTCATCTCTTCCTAGCCCAGCATTGACACTCCCCTCTGGGGCTTTCACACATCTGGGCTCTCCCCCCCAGCCTCCACCCTGGGCCCTGTGGGCGCTGTGGGGTCCCTGGAAGGGGACCCTGCATGGCCCCCAGACCTGGCCTGCTGTTGTGTGTCCAGCTGGGGCCTCTGGTACAGAGAGCTCCCCTGTCCTGTCAGCTAAAGGTCAGGGCTGTACAACGTTGTAACACACACACACACACACACACACACACACACACACACACACACACACACACACACACACACACACACACACACACACACACACACACACACATTTATATACTAACACACAAACGCATACACGTCGCATAGTATATATATACGTACATATATATATATATGTATACGTATGTACACAAACAGATACACACAAATATATAAACACACACAAATAAAAACACGAAAACACACACATACAGACACAAACACGCACACATTAAGTATATATACACACACACACCAAAACAAATACATGAATACACACACACACACACACACACACACACACACACACACACACACACACATAAACACACACACACGTATATATACACACACATACAATAATACAAACTGAAACAAATCCATAAATACATAAACCCATAAATACACACAGACCCCCTCCTCCACCAACAGACCCCCTCCTCCACCAACTGTGTATCTTACCTCCTGTCCTTTAAGGTAGGGCCAGCTAGCAGAGCTTGGGGACCACTCTCCAGCCGCTTTAGTAGGAAAATGGAGCCATTAAAACGAAGGCAGCAATAGCAAACACACACACCAAGATAAAGTGAGCAGGCTGAAGCGGGCCCAGCGGTCACCATACATCAGAGAGAGAGAGAGAGAGAGAGAGAGAGAGAGAGAGAGAGAGAGAGAGAGAGAGAGAGAGAGAGAGAGAGAGAGAGAGAGAGAGAGAGAGAGAGAGAGAGAGAGAGAGAGAGAGAGAGAGAGAGAGAGAGAGAGAGAGAGAGAGAATGTGCTGACAACAAGCCTTGGTCCAGCTTGCTCGCCCCCTGCGGGCACTCCATTAAACAAGCGGTGTGTGTAATTCCACGGTATCACGACGGAAACTGCCGTCCAGCCGGGGGAGTTCAGACGAGTTGGACTCTGATAACAGTTTAGTATGAGAGAAGGGCCATGGCACACCACCCCTGGAGGACAAAAAACACCTCTGTGAACCCACCGGTGCATACATTTCCCAGAGTCCCTTGGGTATAATGGTTGCAGGTGGTGGGGTATTTTAGGGTCCAGCCAAAGCCTTTGATAACTCAAGCCTGCCTCACTTAATCATCGGTGATTGTATTGGTTTGCCAG
>NC_079425.1:13345396-13390396 GCF_026213295.1 Gadus chalcogrammus | reverse complement strand
CGTCCCGTGTCCTCTGGTTAGTGAGCCCAGAGCTGCCAAATGCGTCTCTACCCCACACGCTCCACCAGAACTGACATGGCCCGACTTTTACTGACATCTGACATCTCCTCAGCCTTCGCGGCACCACGCGCACCGACGGCGACATCCACACGCACCGACATCCACACGCAACGACATCCACTGGAAATGTGATGGCAAAAGCTCTGGCTCTGGAATCTCAAAGAAAAATCCAGAAGATATAGTGCTGTGCGAAGCCGAGCTCTCTTTACACCTGTCACCCCATCACCTGAGCAGCAGACGGGGTCTAGACAGAGGTTTACAGCTGTCTGCTGCACCGGGCGTGATTCATACCGCACTTTCTGTCCACGGGAACGTTGTCTACAGCACCCGGGGGGATGGAAGAGCCAGTGGAGGGTTGGTTTATGAATAGAATAGGGGGTTTCAATCATGTGATCTGAGAATCCATAAAATAAGTCATAGCCCACCATCTAGGTATGCCGTGACAAAAGACTAAAGAATAACAAAGCAACCAGCGGTTGATATTCTTAATATAATGGTGAAGAAAAGCAACTTCCTGCAGAACTAAATATTCTATACATTATTGTTCATGACTAATGTGTTGCTCAATCGTGGAGGGATGCCATTGATAGATGCCTTGAGAAGCGCTATATGAATACGGATATTCATTATTAGAAAGGGATCTGAAGGGGATGCTAGCAGAGTCCTCATCCTGGTTTCGGACCAGAGAACCAGGCCTGCTAAGCAAAGGAAGGGCATGGAGAGATGGGTAGTGTTAAATGTTAATCTTCACATGATTCATGTGGATAGTGCCCCATCCCCCCGAACCCCCAAGCTTCTCCAGGTCAAGGACCTTTGCAAGCCTTGCCACAGCTTCATCGTCTCCTTCGGACCACGGAGGCTTCACCGGTCCACCAAAGCATACACACCTGGCATAGTATGAATATGTCCTGAACGGATCCACCAAACCATGCGTGGCTACCGAATATATTTTCTCACTATTTTGTGGCAAATGGCCTTGGGATAATGAAGGTAACTTTGAGAGTGTTTTGGATTTGAGAGGCTACTTATTTAGATTAGTTTCCAATGCACAGACTTGAGTTATAATGTTAATGCCATCCCCAGGGCAATCAAAACATAATTGGCTTGTTTGGAAAAAGTGAAGCGAACGGTTTGGACTCTAGCCTTCAACTATTCATCTTTCATCTATCTATTGTTGTTGTCTTGCGATGTGCACCTAATGTGAGATTTTCAGTGTGTGCGGCATGGTGCCTTCGTGAGAACAGAAGGTTTACGCCGAGAAATAGTTGGAACAATCCCAGCGCCTCATCCACAAACACAACTGCATGAGCCAAATTAATATTGTTCTGTGTTTCGTAAACAAATTTCCGTATGCAGCGAACTCAAATCACTTGGTCCCCACGTTTGTCAAAGAGCAAATCGATAGCCACGGTTATGGTGGCATAATCCAGGGGGTCCCGCATCGGGTCACAAACTCCCCCCATGTTTGTGGCGATGAGGCTGCGGTGGCCGATGCCATAGCTGATCGCCTTAGCTGATCTCCATCGCTGATCTCCATCGCTTGACCTTACTGCAGGTCTGCTTGTCAGAAAGTGACAGGCGCGTGGGTGACAGCGTTATCCATCAGCCTGTCAATACAAATGTTAAATGTAAATCATACATTTATCACCTTAACAGCGCCTTTGCTGGACAGTATCCCAATCAATAGTGGTCCACCCTTCCGCATCAAACAGCGATATTTAAAAACGTTGACACGAGGATGGGGTAGCTGTCAATATTTGACCCTGCATCGGCAGGCTACGCACGCTCTCCATCCGAAGGTCTTCTGTCACCGGCTAGCTGTGCTGCATCGCCTCGCCACCCTCCGAAGGTCAAACAAGCTCAAAATAATGTATAGACTCCGACCTTTGACCTGCGAGACTGCCGTTGAATGCCAAGCATAGTGTTAAAGCTTGTGCCGCAGATAAACAGGCTGGAGGCTGGATGGGGGCGTTTGGCTCTTAATGGACGTCAGTCCACAAGGTTGTGAGGGGCATGGGAAGTTATGGCCACACGCCAGCGAACATCTCATTATTTCCTAATGGCAGGGAAAGAGCCGTCGCTGTGCATTGAAGAGACCCGCTTGGACGGGGAGGCCGCCCTAAAGACTGGAGAAGCACAACCGCTACAGACGGTAGAAACAAAGATGAAGCAGTGAGCCATCAGTCTGAGGATTACACATGTTTTTTGATCAAGTATCTCCCCCCCTGAGTTGCAGCCAATTACACACGGAGGGCCACCTGAGTTGATATAGCCTTAATAAGTTGCTCAGACCCTGGAGCGCTCCGGCGGTCATCTCAATTACCGTGCAGGAGCCCCCCTGAACTACGCTGAAGCTCGTGTCACCTGGGAAACCCCTGCTGGGCCACAGCACACCTTTAGACTAGTCAAGCACACAATCACAGGGATCATATATATATATATATCATATCTATTTCTGTTTTCTCAAAACTCACCATCACATGGAAAAATTATATGGGCTTCATGACGTATGTTGTTCATCCACCATCCAGCCAGCTATGGCTTTGCAATACAATTGAAAATTTTTAGTGACGATGATATGGAAAACTTTGCGGCATTCATAGATGTAGACAATATGAACCTATGTGGCCGCAATTTATATTAATATAAAGATTATATTGATAGCACTACCCAGTTAATATTACAAATATGTTAACAGATGAACCTTCCCTTCCCTTGCTCACATATCTCTGTATTGCAAACCCCTTTAAATACTTGCCAGGTTAGCAGCATGTGTGCTGTTTCCCTATGCAGTTAGATACTGGAACAGCAATGATGATCACTGTCTCTCTCATGGTTGTTTGTCTCAGTTTCAAATCTCCAAGGGTTCTACCCAGTCAGAGACGATAGAATTAAGATAAACACTATAATGCTCTCTTTAAAAATAATGCAAAACACCTTTTTTTCCAATAGGTTATGCGAATAAATTCCCTTCATGTGATTGATTGTTACGTTTTATAAGCCGGTCTTCCATCTTGCTGTAGCGTATCAAGGTGCTGTGTACTGCTGGGAATAAACATGAGTAATATGACTGATTCCATATGCTAAAGTACCCGTGATACACTCATTTGCATTCAAATGGAAGAAACATCAACTTGTAATTCTATACAGTGAGTCAGCCAGCGATGCAGGGTGAATACATATCTGTTAATGTGGGGCTGGGAAACTGCACATCAGCATGTATGTAGCACATGGCCAGCTTGGGTTAGAGGACTGTGAAGCATTCTCAAGCTAAACAGTTATCCAATAAAAACTTTATTCAAGGCTTGCGGAAG
Source organism: Gadus chalcogrammus (assembly GCF_026213295.1). Taxonomy (NCBI): domain Eukaryota; kingdom Metazoa; phylum Chordata; class Actinopteri; order Gadiformes; family Gadidae; genus Gadus; species Gadus chalcogrammus. The sequence continues at coordinate 13,387,022 of NC_079425.1, read as the reverse complement.
GACACATAATTGTTCACTTATACTTCAAATAGGGCAGCATGTAACTGGCAAATAGATATGTATGCATTTATATTTATATAACTCTCACAATGTAACATTTGGCACACATATTGATACATCTATACATACATACATGCAAACATGCATACATATATATATATATATATATGTGTGTGTATGTTCCATTGTTCCACATGCATGATAGCTAGGTTTCTGTTGTAGGCCTTATGTTGCAGATTGCTGTCCAAATTACTTCTGCCAAAGACACATCTTACAACTTCATCATCTGCCTGACGACTAATGCAGAAGAATAATTACACAAGCCCGTCCCCTCGGGGAGGGGGTGATTCTCCCAAGCATGTGTTTTTCCATAGGGGGGGATTATTAATTACCGCAGAAAAGCACTGAAATAATGAGGATGATGGTTTTCTACATCGTCATTTGTCCAAGGATTGATTGCTTATATTGCTGATTGACGCTGCTATACTATTCACTAACCGAATTGATCAATTCGATAGAATTGATCAATCTTGATAGATGGACAATCTTGTCCATCTATCTGATTTGATTAACTGAGGACTGTAACTGTACAATCATTATATCTTTCTGAGATCCCGTGCAGATCTATCTATCTCATCTGTTTATTTTTCTCTCGCCGCCTATCTCATCTGTTTCTTTTTCTCTCGCCGCCTAACTCCCACGGAGAGGAACTACGATGTTGGTAACAGGGAGCTTCTGGCAGTGAAACTGGCCTGGGAGGAGTGGCGCCACTGGCTAGAGGGAGCCAAGGTGCCATTCATTGTGTGGACTGATCATCGCAACCTGGAATATATTCCATCTGCCAAGAGACTGAATTCCAGACAGGCCCGCTGGTCACTGTTCTTTGACAGGTTCAACTTCACACTGTCCTATCGACCCGGGTCTCGTAACATTAAACCAGATGCACTTTCCCGGTAGTTTCCTGAATGTCCTGATGAAACGGTTGAGCCCTCCACCCTTGTACCGGCCTCCTGTCGCGTTGCCTCTGTCACTTGGGAGATAGAGGAGAGGGTGCGGTCTGCCACTGAGGCCTGGTCTTAGTTCCTGTCCCCCTGACCGCTGGTTTGTTCCAGCTCACCTCCGCTGCGATGTGCTCCAGTGGGGGCATGCTTCCCGGCTCACCTGCAGCCCTATACTGTCATAATCCGCTCCTGGCTTTCCATCCCATTGCCAGCCCTGCCAGTACTTTTCCGGATCACCTGCCTGCCACTTCTACGGGATCAGTGCAACCACCTTCACCTGTGTTCCCTCACCTTATTTAAACCCAATCCTTCCACTCAGTCTCTGCCAGATTGTCTTAGCAGCATGCAAAGCTCCCTAGTACCTTTTCCCGGATTGCTCCCTTGGCTTCGACCCTGCTTGTCCCTGACCCGTCCTCGTCGTTCCTGCCCTGGTAACCTGAACAGCCTTCTGTCCCTGACCCCTCTGCCTGCTTGCCCCTTGTCTGACTCCAGTAAGCTTGGATTCCCTGTTTGGACAATAAAACTGTGCAACTGTTCCAACGCTGGTCTCGTTCTATGCTGTTCTTGGCTCCAACCTCACGCCCCATTACAGTTTCACTTCACTTAAATCTTCCTCCAGGGCTTAATATAGGTTTATCCTTATCTTATTCTTTTACCGAGAAGAACAACTAACTCACTCAATGTATTCCATTGTTACCACAACTTCTCCTACATGGAAATGTGCAAAACATATATATTTGTATACAGATTAACGTATGTAGTGATAATAAATTGTTAATTGTTAAGTGGGTGATAGGTTTAATTGTCAATTTTATTGAACTGAATCAAAAGCATTTGTGTTACTCACTGAACCATGCTTTCAGTTCGCTGAAATTCCCGGTTTGAGGCTCGTTGTTCAACAAAATAACCATAACTATCTATGCGGACTCAGCATTTGCACAATTGATTCAGTGCATCCTATCCAGAGAGTTGCGTGGACGATGTGTCATTGTGCCACCAGACATTCCATCCACAAATAGTATTGATTACAATGCTGGGGAGTCTTTAAGCACTGCCGCTATCGCACATCAAATCCTTGACGATCAATACACAGCCCTTCTCATCCTCCTCCTCCTCCTCCAAACTTTCATTCAACTGGAAATGTGTTACGTCACAGAGGCAACAATGTCATTTCATTAGATAGCTCATCATCTGCATTGAATACAATAAGTAAGTTAAAAAACCATGTGTTAACCATGTGTTGGCAGGCACACGCATCACCCAGCGAGTGCTGTGCACAAGAACAAGTACAGTTATTTAAAATTCTAATTTGTGATAATCCAATATGGTGCTTTACGTGAACACATTTTCAATTACACTGTTATCTGGCGGAGACTTGTCAATGTTTAAGTGCAAATTAAACATCCATTCCAAGCAAACACAGAGAGAGCAATCGCTGCGCTGAACTACGAGATTGAATCAACAGAAAGTTAATACAATTAGAAGCTAGGCAGACCTTAATGTTGTTTGCACGTTTGAGCAAATTGTTTCAGAAAAAAAGTACATAATGATAGCGTTGCTTTGTGTCCTACATAAAGCCATAATGTTCTTCAAGCGCTGCTCTGTCAGGCCGTGTGTTCCAATGTTTAGCGAGGCTCTGAAATACATTAACGATGCTGAGGTCACATGTAAATAGGGGGGTTTGAAGCATTAGATTTGTAATGAGATGAGACACAACACAGACATAGTCTTCCGTCAGGAACTAATTACCACAGGCATTTACTCAGCAACACACTCCGCTGATTGTTACACGCAGGACGAAGAGAAGGACATCTGAAATTCAGAGTGAGATAGAGACCAAGAGAACACACAAGATACACATCTACCTGCCACTGTGCAGCCCTTTGCCTACAAACATAGACTTGCTCTCTGCCTCTGCCCTCTCTCAACCATCTTCACCTACTTCCTTTCTTCATTAGCCATCTAACAACAATATCCTCCTACTTCCTGACTGGGTATAGCATCTGATAACCATCTCATTCTATTTCCTGTCTGCGTTTGTCATGCTAAATAAGTTGTCCATATATTAGGAGCATTAGTGGAATGCAATGAAATAGAACCAAAGACAATCAGCACTATCAATCAGTTGAATGAGGTATCTATTTCAGTAAAGTTTGTTTTGTGCAGGAGGATCATTTTGTTGGTTGAAGGATGTGCGTCATCTTATTGTTGTTTCATCCCTTCCCTTTTCATAGGTCTCTGCTATAATATCTAAAAGCTATTGGAGATTCAAAAAAACTATCAGAAAATCGTTCTTTTTAGTTCTCTCTCTTTTTTACTCTGGTCAGTAATGACTGTAGTCGTTCCTTGAAGGTGGGTGTTGGGTCGGGGGGGGGGGGGGAGTGGCAGGCACAGGAAGTACATGACACAGTTGCACAGACCCTGAGTGCTACTGATAGCATCTCAGGCACACTATTACCTGCATACAGTGGCAGTCCGGTCCCTACAATCTGGTCCAGAAATCCGTCCGTTATCATTGAACACACACACACACACACACACACACACACACACACACACACACACACACACACACACACACACACACACACACACACACACACACACACACACACACACACACACACACACACACACACACCAATCAATAGAGTCGCACAGATAAGAGGCTGGCTCATCAGATGAGGCACTCAGGAAAATCCATATTTTCCGTACAGACCACCCAGCCACACCAGCACCCGAGCCTGATTAGAAGCAATCAAGTTAAATTTAAGATAAATGCTGATTTTAGGATGACCAGGGGCTCTGCTTCCATGAAGGCAAGGAGAGGTAAAGTGGTATAGACAGTGCAGACAGAGACAAGAGAGAGTGAGAGGGAGAGAAAAACACTGGCTTTTCAATTCAAGACATCCATCATCTGCAAGTTTTTCACGGCAACCCCCTTATACATTTATTACAGAGCAGGGTGAAACACAGAGACTTCGGGATGGGTCGGAATACACCAGAAGAGAGTTTCCCGTGGTTTAACAGGTTTTACGTAATGGCTCATACTTGATTGTATCCATACAATTTATGCACAACGATGTCATACAGGAAACTTGTTATGAAACATCGGTGTATCTCTCTCTTTCTCACACTCTATGGCTATGTTTGAACTGGCTCAGTTGCTCCCCCCTACTCTATACAGTGAAAACTACTTGAGTAACTTTAGTAGCGTCCAGAATAGATCTTCTTAAGAAAAAAGTCATTTGGAAATGTAATATACCTTGGACCAGCATGACTTGGGGTTCCATAGCAAAGCAAAAGCATCAGTCAGTTTAGCAGCTCATTTCTATTGCATAAATCCAATGACACTATGCATTACCCGACTAGGGAAAATACCTGAACACCCAAAATCAGACATTACAAAATGTGATGTCTCATTTTGGTTCACTGAACAAGGTACAAGTGGAACAATTCAGACATAACCCTATGTATCTCACTCGCTGTTCCTCTCCTACTCTATCCCTATTTCCTCTCTCTAAACTCTCCCTCTTTCTCTGTCTCTCTCCCACTGTTTTCGCCATCACTATCCCCATTGCTTTCTGCCCTCTATCGCTCGCTATCTCTCTCCTCCACAGTTTCTGTCCCTTTCCTACTCTCCTCTCTCTTTCCCCCACTCTTCGTCTGTGTCTCTCTCTCTTTCCCACTCTCTCCATCAGTCTTTCCCTCTCTTTCCCCACATCTGTCTGTCTCCTCCTCTCCGTCTCCCTCCCTCTGTCCCCTCTATTACCCCCCCCCCCCCCCCCACAAGAAAAAGCTCTTCCATTACGAAGTTGCAAACAAATAAATGTCATTCTATTAATTGTATGATGCGAGCCACTTAAATCAATGAACACTGCCTAAAAGCAGATGTGAGGCAGACAACTTGGGCTACCCTGTCGTTCATTTTCATGAAAATCAATAAACTCAAAGGCAGAGGTAAATGACTGCATTACTGCAAATCCCAGTAATCAATGTGTAATGAATATGCAACGTCTTCGCAAGGGGAAGAGAAGGCTTACCACACGTGCGGTGAATATCCATCAGGGATTGGTGCTCCGACCGTAGAGCTGAAGGATTGCAGAACAAAGAAAATATGTGATGTTTTATCTCAGCACAGAGGGACATAAGACAGGGAAGAGGAAAGAAAGAAGAGAGAAGGTGTTTCTTCATAACTGTGGTGGATTTTACCATATGTTTATGGAGGTGTGCAGTGTTTACTGTTGAGTGTTTGACTTACAGCAGATATGGGTTTGGGGGTTTGAATCCTTGAGGAAAAACTCCTACAAGGAATTAATAATCGCAGATCTAACCCTAAATCTAAGTTTGAAAACAAAATCAAGTTAGTCCATAACTCAGGTGGGAAACTTAATGTACTCCATTTTAGCAAAGCTCAAAACATGTAAATCCAAAAGAAGTAATCCAGAGATTGTATAGTGGCCTTAGTTCTGTTAAACTAGGCCTTTCATTTAAAGGACCAGTATGTAAATTCAAGGTGGCCACTAGCAATGTGGTTATTGATTGCAACCAACCTAATCCCCCCAATCAGCCCTCCCTTGCCAACGACCACGGTGGCCTGTACTGGCCTGTATTGTGTAAGGTGCCAGTAGCTACTTTAACAATTATGTAATCGTCTATGACAGTATCGAGTAGTCTGGTTTCAATCAGTTGGTGATGAGGTTCTTTGATCGTTTCAAGAATTGCATTGAGCTTTTTAGTCTGTAAATGTAAAACTATAGGTCATAGCTGATTAGCAATGGTATTACATTGAACAGGATTGTTTGTTTTGTTTTTTCCCATGTTAATAAAATAATTACAAACCATGGAGATCAATGGAATCTAAATATAACATCACAATGTGTGGAGCTCCGTCCTTCCAGCGGTTGTTGTCTGAGTCCAAAAGAGGTCAAGGTTAAACTTTATTGTCCCTGTGGGGTAATTAGTCTGGGGCACAGTGCATCATTGCTTTCTTAACATACACAAAGTACAACAGAACAAAAAAACAACCACAGACACAAACACAACCAGACAAACCAACACTTTGACTCGATAGGGTTTAACTTTTCTGAGACTTACTTATAATGCTATGGAATATTTGGGTGCGGGAGTTCCCGTGAGTTCCCTCTGGCCAGCAGTTGATTGTGATTTCCGCGTCCGTGAGGGTTAAGCTTCTTGGATACATAGTGCGCCGCTATGTCTGGCGCATTTCATATAAAACATCTCTCATTATAAATGATGGTACTTAAAAAGAGCCCAAGGTGCACCTCCATGGCAGGCCTCCGTGGAAAAGGGCACGCTGGCCATGTAGTTATACAGGGCTAAAACTAAGAAAAACACAACAATTCTTATTTTCATGGCATTAAACACTGATTAAAAGATACTTGTGGATGCTATCTTCCAAGTCTGTTCTGCTAGAAGCAACTAAATTCTACACACCAGACCTTTGGTTTGTGCTTCTCCCCCCACCTATGGACCATCTTGGGAGACATGGCGTCTAAACAAAATTCTAACGTTGGTGTGGCCAAATGTACACCTCCACCTGTAAAACCAAACAAATTAGATTGCCACCTGTATCTTTAAGGTTCCTAGGAAACAACAAGCGAACCAAGACATTTCTGTGCTACAATCGAGCCCACTAAATTTACAGATTTTTCAACAGAAAAAAAATAAAACAACATGGTAAATTTGCTTTTTATTTGCCTTTGCTTGTGTGCAATCAATAATTTTATTTTGACACAAACTGCCAACATTTTAGAGATGTATTGTGTTTGGAGTCATTACACATCGCATAACCATGTCTTTGCCATTTAAGCGCATACAAATCAGGGAATAAAAGTGAAAAACAAGATGATGTCTTTAAACCATTAGACTAGCAAGAGAAGTACGATGTATAGACAGTTAATTTACCATTATCAATGGCTCATAAATAGGTAAAAAGCAACTACTGTGAATAGCATTTACTGCTATTTTACAGACGTAATGCATGTCAAATCCAGTCAATGTGTTTTCTGTCACCAAGCCTCAACAATAGCTCCTCTTTTCAGCTCTACCGTAACTCCTTCAACAAATCTTTTTATATTGTGGACTGAAATTAAATTGCTGAAGTCTTTTGTTAATAGTGTATTGCTAATAGTGTATTGTTAATAGTGTATAATTATGTATTCAAACGTTGTAAAGTACATTGTTTGAAGTATTCTCCGATACTAATGCACTAATGGAGCCAAGCACGGCTGCTTGGCTCCAAACAAAATTCAGCTGGCTAATCAACCCAAGTGAGATTTGAGGATCGCACGGTGCCATTTTGGAGATTTCTTAATTAATGTAATGATATGTATGCTGCTATGGAATTGTTTGTGTGTTAACAAACATTTTTCATGAGCGATAACTTTTGCTAATGGTGTTTACTTTGGAGAAACAGCACTTACGTAAACATTATATATCATCGGGTTTGGGGGAGCCGACTGGCTGAAGCTAATCCAATCAGCTACATTGACTGACGACGCCCCTCAACAAACACTGCCGACAGCAGACTTTCCAGACCTAATGAGCGAAGCGAAATAGGGTCTGGCTGTGTGAGGCTAAGTACATAGTGTTTCTGAAAATAAGTATACTGAGGAGATAGTTCAAGTACATTGTGTATCTTGGTATGAGTACAACTTGGTTTAGCTGTAGATATACCTTGACGGGGCCTTACCACAGCACTCCATCAAATTGTAGAGCCATTCCACATTCTAGGCCAATGTATTCCCGTTGTCCTTGTGTTGATCTTTAATCGGTAGCGCACGTTCAAGGCTGGTGAGAGAATCCAAAAGCGACCCACGGTTGTGACATCTCTCCTTGTGTCTTCTTCTCGAAAAGAGGATGAGGAGTCAACATTACCAATAACCCTGACGTGAAACCATCACACCCATTACCCAGGGACAGGACTAGAACAGAGACTATGGACTAGAGACCAAAGACCAAAGACCAACTAGACTATAGACCTGGACTATGGACTGTGGACTAAAGATTGGAGAGTAAAAACTAGGTATTAGTATTTTAGGATTGGGGACATACCACTAGATACCAGGGACTAGGAACTAGAGACTAATGACGAGGGAGAAAGGGCTGGAACTAGGAACTAGGGACTAAGGTGTAGGGATCAGAGCTAGGGATGATGACAATAAACTACAGACCAGGGACTATGGATTATATACTCGAGAGTAGAGATTTTAGACTACAGAAACATTTAAAAGGACTCATGGTGCAAACAAACCCTGGGACAGAAAAGCTATTGATCAATAGTTGTTCTGTACCTCTCTGCCACCAGGAGTGTTGGTGGTGGTATGACCATCTGTTGAGTCCCTTCAGGGTTCACCATGGGAGGTGAGAGGTTATTATAGAACAAACATACAATCTGAATCTGTGTGTGGTTGACATTTGCATTCCTCTTCATAGGGATATGTGAATGTGTATATACGTCCCTAGTATGGACATATCTTTGTCACTATATATTCTTATATTCTGCAAATATAATCTTTATTTTATTCTATTTTGTATTGTAACACTCCCGTTTCATCAGGAATGTTTTTATCTTGTCTTATTGTAACATATTCTACTAGGGTAAGGAACTCTTACAACTGAATTTGATGAATGCTATCTCATCTTACATTGTGAGAGGTACATTGTGTATGCTGCTTGGAAACCAGCCAACCAATAATACTGGTTATAATAATATAGTATTGTTACAGACCCTTCCCTGAACTTCAACAAATGATATATTGATTTCCCTCTCCATCTGATTCTCCATCTGATTCTCCATCTGTAGCCTAATATTCATTTTGATAATATTGGTTGTATCAAGTATTTCCTACAGTTGAAGGTGGATAATTTATTCTATTAAGAAATGTGACAAAGTATAAGTAATATTCTTAAGCAAGCTGCTGTTTGAATTCTCATCAAAATAAGCAGGCCTTGACTTCAAACACGACATAATGCACATATCAGTGAGAAAGATATTCCTAACAAGCACAGATGTTTTCTGTTCCACGGACCAGCTTCACAATAAAAGTCTACCGTGTATATTAATAATGTATGCACCAGCCTGATCGCTCGCCTCCAAATGCAAACAATGACATCGCCATGCACTGAAGTAAACACGCGATACACTGCGATGCAGCGGCACCTTTAAATACCAGAATTATTTAAAGGTGCATGATGGTCTTCTGGTAACATTTTAAAGGTTTTGATGCATTTATTGCACGTAATGTAATTTCTGTGTTGCAATACTAACACATACTCCTAAAACACGCTTACAATATACTACTACATTTAAAACATGCAATACACACAAACTCATGCTTAATCCACGCACACACACACAAACCCCTAACATGTATGCAAGATAGAGGTTCAGACACATATACCCAAAACATGTAAAATAGATACACAATCTCACAAAAAATGTTAGAACAGAAAGGCAGTTCTTTGTCATGTTATTAATAAGAAGGTAAGTTTTGGTGCCTGGTGTCCAACAGAAAAGTGACTATAGGCTGTGTTCCGAAGTGGAGGCTGCAGTCTTGCTAGAACACTTCCTTGCGAGTCGCGTTCTATTGAGATGAGGCTAGAGTGCTGCCTAGCGTTTGTGAGCGTTCAGAGTTTGGAACGACTTGCTAGTGTGGAAGCGCTTCCGCTTAATACTGCTCCAGTGGTAAATATTGAAATATTTAAATTATTGACATTTTTATTGCCGACAATTTTTTTTTAAACACTAGTTACTTGAATATTAAAGCAAATCAATCCATGGCAAAATATAGCCTATCAAATCGCACAGGTTTTTAAGCTTATTTTTTTTTGCATTTACATGATGAATCTATCAAAAGCAATACGGCACAAAATATTCAAATATCTTCACTAATTTAAATCAATGTGTATTGCTTTCAATACGCAATTTTTAAATACCCGCACAGCGTGTGAACCAATGTTCCCCCTAATTTTTCATGTGTCTGAGCATACACACAAACTCCCTGAGAATTACTTGGACCACTGTGAGCAACATCAGGCATGCACACTGTGGCCACACCAGTATCACACCTGTCCAAAATCTAAGATCATAACAAGTTACATGGCTCATTAAAAGAATCGAATTACAGAAGCAATTTCCGTTAGATTACTTTTCATATAAGTGATTTGGCCCACTTACAATGAAAAAGACAAATCAGTTTTTTCGTGAGCTGTGTAGTATGTATATCAGAAAAAGAAAAAAAAAGTGACCAGCTGTATAGTCAGATGCATGTCAAAAAGATACACAGTAAAGTAGGTCCACTTTAGACAGCTTCTCTGCCTGAATTTTACTCTGCAGCTGTTCAGAGGAAGTCCATCTCTAGTCTGAGGCTGTGATGGTCCAGGTGCACAGAGAGAACTGCTGTCACTTCTGGGTCCAGGTCTGCACACTGAGACTCCAGCTAGAGCAGGAACCCCACCAGCAGACATAACAGACAGACAAGGAGGGATCAAATTAAAACACAAAAACCTGAGATCATAACAAGTTACAGGGCTTATTAAAATAATCAAATTACAGCATTAATTTCCGTTATATTACTTTTAATATAAGTGATTTGGCCGACTTCGAATGAAAAAGGCATACATTGTGTTTTTCATGAGCTGTGTAGTATGTTGTATGTCAGGGTGAGGGTCCTGCACTGGAAGAATTGAGTGTTGAATGTACACCTTTCAGAGATCACATTTTGTTCACATTAAAACGTTCACACTTTGCACAGTGAGGTGTGTGCTGTAGCACAAGCATGTGATACAGTGTAAATTCCTGTAAGTCTTTGTCTGTATATATAATATATAATTACAGCTTTTTATTTGAATTTCTACTAATCATAATCTAGTAACAGCATTTGATGATTATTATCCATAAATAAAAATTCTAAATAAATGACACTAGAATAAGCACAAATCCGATCGGGGACTTAAATTTCACCTTATTTTTCCCGCCTGTCCTTCTCACTTCTCCAGTGGTTGTAGACTTTGTCCAGGTTGGTGGCCTGTCTGCTTCTTGCTTTGACTTTATGCGCATCAGCTGGTCCAAATGTGCCACTTCAAGACGATTTCTGGATGCTGTTTTGATATGATTCATCAAACTAAAGCCTCTCTCACAATCTGGACTGGATGCTTGAAATGTGGCACAAATATCCACAAGCTGCGAGATCTCCTTTAGCTCCTTACATCTAAGTGCTGCAGCCACCATATCTGAGAATGTGCTGATCGACCCTAGTTTCAGTTTTTGCTTCACTATGTACTTGAATTCAGTATATTCACTGTTAATAGCCTCCATAGAATGTGGGTGGTGGAGAATGGCCTCATACTTCTTTGCCAGTGTAGCAATGTCTGTTGATCCATACTCAAAACTGAAGTCTGAGCTCAATGCTTCAATGTCAAATGCAGACTACTCCTTTAATTCATCTTCGGGAAAACGAGCATCCGAGTGATCACAGAGCTTACGAATAAAAAGAGTAATCCCACCGGTATTTCTGGCATCAGCTGATGAGGTCCTCATCACCTCTTTGACACAGACACTCCACTGAACCTCCTTCTCATCGTTCAAGTATTGGGAACGGAACTTCTCAATCTTTGCTCTTGCAAAGCAGTGTCCTTCCATCACAGTCAGGTTGTCTTTGAAAAGCAAGGCAGGGTTGTGCCAGCTAGCCCAAATCTCCCAGAGCAGTGAGAGTAACCTTGAACTTTGAATCTCACAGCTTTTTTGTAGCAGTAAATTGCCACTACTGGATCTCTGTTATCACTGGATTCTCTCTTGCAGTATTCTTCAAGCACAGTGTAGTTCCTCAGAACAGCATTCACAGCTTGGTGCCGTGACAGCCAACGCACTTCGCTCAGAGGCCTGAATGACAGTGTTTCCTCATCGAGGATCTTTGCTAGGTTCTCCATTTTGCCCCTCTTCACAGTGGACCGAGAGAAAGTGGAATAGACAGTTCTAAGAAGAGTTTCCATATCTCGCATCAAAGGCACATCTTTCCAGGCATCATCAATGCCCAAGTCCTCTCTATGGGCCACGCAATGTTGTTCAGTTAGGTGTGGTATTTGCCACTTCACTAAAGCTCCAACTCCGTTGTGCTTTCCTAGCATTACTGAGGCGCCATCGGAGGTCAGCATCACCATTCTCTGCAAGTCCAGTCCATGCTTGGAGTAAAACTGAGTGATTGCCTGCACAATATCGTGAGCAGTGCATGCTGTCAGCTGGATGATGCCGCCGAACACAGTTTTATAGTTAACGTCATTTTCCTCCCTGTATTTAATATATAGGACTAGCATTTTGTGCACTGTTATGTCTGTGCTCTCATCTACTATCAGGGTATGCCAGGGTGCATTTTTAACATTTCAGATCATCTCATTCTGCACTATCTCATTGATTGAGTTCACAAATTCAAAGGCATAATTTTTGCTTCGCCATCCTTCTGGTATACTCACATACTTTGCCATGTGATCTTGGATTTGTTGAACCGACAGCATTGATGCATTCATTTGATGGCGAGTAGAATATTTTCGATGAGTATTTTAACTTGCTCCAGGTTGGATTTATTTTTGTGTGACAGCTGAGCTCATTCCTCTTCTCTCGATCTTTTGTGCTCTCCTGCAATAATGTACCGATCCCCATTCCCATCTTGCGTCTTCGTACATTCCAACTTTATTCAAAATACTTTTCTGCTGATTGTGATGCTTGAGGTAGTCCAACTTCCATTCAGTCCTCATTTTTCCCTCCGAAAACTCGCTTGTTACTTTGGCTTCGCAGCATGTTTTGCAGAGCAGCCCTTTCTCGCTCGAAAAAGAAAAAATCTCATCCAATTTCACCTCTTGTTTTTCTGTTTGCGCGTATTCCGACAGCCATTCCATCTTAAAAGAACCGCATTTCTTTTTGACTGCTTGGTGAGTGGATGCGTCACTACCCGTTCGTTTCGCCATAGTAAGGGGTAAGCTAGCTTAACTTCGCCGCCGCACCGCCAGCTATACGCTAACCTGCTAAACAGAGGTATGTACTAGGGAATTATTTGCAATGGTTAGGCTACTTGTTTCGTTTTTGTTTTTTTTAAACCGTTACAGGCCTTGGTTCGACGTGATTTAAATTGTGAGACGCATATTTATTTTTGTGAGGAAAATGTGTTTTGAACGTTTGCAAAAATAAATAATGAATACTCTGATAACTCTGACTGTTTTGATGGAGAATAAGCATTACATGTTTGGTTGGTAATATTGCCGTTCATCTTTAGGGCTATTCCTGCTGCAGATGCGTTGCATTCTAAAAATAGATTCGATTAAAGGAGTACTCGATTGATCCTCGAGGAATTCCTTCGATCACTCGAGTTTGGAATTTACTACTCGTGCCCATCCCTAGTATGTACGCATAAAGCACTGTTAAAGACATTGCGTAAAGACGTGTGAGCTGCATCATGTCATTGGCTGGACACAGTGTTAGTCATTGTTTTACTGTCACCTGTCACTCACTGAGTTGCATTGCAAAATGGTACAGAATAAATTGTTATGCGTTTATCTTATTTGCAGTTCAGGTTGAATTTTATTTTATGCGCTGCATAGATTTGCTTTGCGCGGAGAACGCGGAAGAGGGAACATTGGTGTGAACGCAGAGGATTGTGGGTATTTTTTCTCGTTGAGGAACCACCGATGCATCTTTTTGAAAATTCAGTGTCTTTGCTTTAATGCACCTTTAACATTTTGTACGTATGATATGTGTGTATTATGTACATTTAATATGAATTATTATTCATTATTATGATTCATGGCATGTAATTATATATTTTTTCATATACTAGCAACCTTTAATCACATATATTTATCTTATTTCTAGTAGCTCTGTTTATCCAATTAATTTAGCACCCACCCACAGTTGATTCATGCATCATAACCTTTGACATTCACTAACAGGGAAGGCATAACAGTCCAGGTATAACTAGTGGTTCCGCTGTTAGTGGACCCCAGGCAAAAGGTTATGGGTTCGATCCCCACTGTCCACAGCAATTTGTAGGCAGCCTAGAGTTCGGAGCTCTAACCGTTACTTGCTCCTTAATGTATCTGAATTCACTGTTGCATTATATGACAGTGCCTGCTAAACGACTAACCAAGAAACGAATGCGCTGACTATACATGTGTTTATGGCAGATAAGCTAATTATGTTTATTAAAATATAAACATTGTCAACTTTGAGTCAATTAGTGATTCTGTTTATGACAACTTGCTTTTCAGTAGGTACTTTGGCCACAATCAGTCGGCACGGTGTATCAAACTTACAGTTGACAAAAAAACATATTTTACAAATGGAGAGGCGAGAAGAAAGGGGACAGAAAAATAGCCATATTTTTCTCACATTGAGTCACTCAATTTCATGCTCCATTGGCATATCTGAGGTGACACGCCATGAAATCAGTCCAATTGTGGGATTCCAGGGGAAAGGTATTTTGAACCCTCCTGAGATATGTGCTGGTAGTGGCTTCTCAACCTCCAGACAGATTACGCCATTATGTGGCAGTTACAGAGGTGAGCGTTCAGGTTTCCATTGCCAAAATGTTTTAAAAGCCACTCCACAGAAAAGCGGTTGAACAAACGATTTAGCCCAACGTTTCATCTCCACATTTCTTCCATTTACACTTAAACTTCTGCACTGGCAGTCGACGAAAAGCTCTTAACCGGCCTCAGTAACACACAACCTGGGAATACCAGGACAAGATTAACGTGAACATGATAACAACACAGCAAGATGTTCACCGCCACACCAAATAGGACAGCCATGTCATTAGCATAATTTAAAATCACCATAGCAACATCTACAGACATTTTCCAACACAGCCATGCTGCATATAGAAGGATTTCATCCGTAGCAGGAGATGTATATTTATATATATATATCCATGTATAAATATCCATAGATAAATCTAGATTTTTTATCCCACAGCAAACTTTAGTTAGGTGTGAGAACATTTAGCTGGGACATGATATACGGATATGTGAGTAGATGGTATAGTGTGTGAAAAGAGAAAATCCTTGTAATTGGATTGAGGGTTGTGCTTTCTTCCTGAGCTGCACAGGTATGTCAAGTTACTGTCACACCAAGAGACAGAGAGAGAGACAGCTTTCCAGCTGCATGTTCTTAACTGCATTTTCTTACACTCTCACTTCTTCTAACGAAATGTTGTTACGTTCGACATTTAAATTATTCACATCGGACGTTTCTTCATTGGAAACATTACAGACATTAATGACTTTACAGAAAGAGTTCATTAAGGAGCAGGTAGGGGTTAGACAGTACAGAGACTGGTCAGTAAGGCATTGGTATGCGCTGGACAGTTCAGACGTCATTTAAGGAGCAGCCGGTCTTAGACAGTAAAGAGAGAGGTCATTAAGGAACAGGTAGGGGTTAGACAGTACAGAGACCATTAATTGGAGTTGTATTGGTATCTACTGTGCATGGTCAACATATTATAAACATGCATAAATATATATCTATGTAACTTCGCCCTTAACGCCAACATGTGATTTATAGTGCAAGTGGTCTGCGCTATTTTGTACCGGACAGGCCATCGCCAAAAGGATGTCCTTCAAACAAGCTTATGACCATATTACTGATAACGACCAGTCAATCTCCCTAAAAATATGATAATGATGAGCAAACCTGGATCTTTTTGCGCAGCAATTAACATTTTAACAACTTTCACTCAAACTTCTCTAAATGCTTACTATCAACCTCAACCTTGGATTTATTGATACATTTTACAATTTTATTAGGAGACTATTTACATATTCAACCTGGATTCATTTCATCAATTTGTGTGAATTGTCTGAGAAGTCAACTGAGAATAACTGCTTTGAGATTATTCAAGGGTAAAGTCAAAGCCATACATCTAAGACTCTTTCAGACGTCTTTTAACAAAGTGGCACACATTAACATTAGGCATCCGAGCAGTGCATTTAGTGCTGTTCCCTAGAAAGGAGTTCTACTCTGACTATGGCAGCAGTCCTGGTTTCCCTTTTCTTCTTACAGATGTGAAACACGAAGTCAAACACTCGACTAATGCATGCTTTATCAGCCTCACCATCTGAGTGGGCTCATGGGGGTGTGTGTGTGTGTGTGTGTGCATCTGTGTGTGTGTAAGAAGGTGTATGTTTATGAGTGTATGTGCCAATTAGTTTGTACTGTGTGCCTTTGTTTGAGTGTGAGTACGCATTATTGTGTGCGTTTATGTGTCTGTGTCTGTGTGTGCATTAGTCTGTAATGTGTGTGTGGGGGAGTATACAAGTGTCCGTGGGTGTGTGTGTTGTCATGTTTATTTGTATAATATAATAATTATTCATACAGATTCACATATTGATGATTGAGAATGATGACATAATTTTGGGGGAATTTACTTTCCCCCAGTGTCACAAATTTCTCACATATTGCAGATTATTAATCCAAAACCTGATGGAAGACAAGCTCAAATTTAATCTTTTGCTTCACAATTGTTTCGACCAACCATGTTGCTGGAAGCGGGGATCTGTAAGTGCTTTATCAGTCAGAAATACTGACATGAAAAATAAAGGCTCTGTAACTGTTTCAAATCAACACCACTGTGTACACACTAATTAAAATTCCCTTCTGAAAACTACATCCTTTAGCTTGAACAAGTTTCTCTTTGCTAGTAATCTCAATCGCAATGATACAGAAAAAAAGGTGTAACTCTGCCCCTTTGGTTTCTAGTTTCCGGCTCAAGCTCTTTGCCCCCCCCCCCCCCCCCAAAGTTCTGCTATCACATAGTGGGACTTTAGGATCCGAGATTAACTTTCCCCTTATAATGCAGATGGCTGAAAAATATTTTGATCCAAGGCAAAAACTCTAAAGGACTCCAGTAATGAGAGTTTGTGTGTGTAACCCTTGCTGCACGCAGACTCAAGGCAGCGGGGAAATCTCCTCTGGCTAATTGGGACGCATGGAGAGACGAAGGGCCATTGGAGACCACATCTCTAACCACGGCTGGAGGCATCTCATCTATTTGGGGAATCGCTATAATCACAGCTATACTGGGGCTGGATCTTCTTACTTTTATGTATTTGAAAGTGTAGAACGAGGTGTAGAAAGCAGCACCAGAGTGTTTGTTGGTTGTTCAACTGCAGCTAGTAATTTATTTCCATGAATGTGCCTTCGGTAAATGCAGGTCATTATGAGGCCTGTGCAGAGCGTCCAACATCGTGTTGGTTTCGGAGGACCATCAAACTATCAATATTTTCCTGATATCGGCACAGACAAAGCACTAAGCTGTGTACAGTTTGGTTCGCCTTAATTCTTAGGACGGCTGATCGGTCAGCGAGACCCATGCCGTCTACTAGAACCATTTCTATGTCGATTGCAGGCGTCCAGGGGCGGCGGCTTTAGGAGAACCGGATGATGTAGTGGCTTGGGGTGAAAGCCGATACGTGCCTCCTATGGGCGCACCGTCCCCGTTGTGATTCTGCACTAATGCCCTAAGTTTGATAAGTGAAGGACAAATACTGGGCTCATGCTTTTTCATCAGCGGCCGCTGGACGGCCGGCTCACATTTCAACACCTCTGAGATCTGCTCGTCCCAGCAGAGTCTGGCTGGCGTGGGCCCCTGTCCATTATTGGAAAGTTGTTGGGGGGATATAGCACTAAAGACACACTTTAAACGCTTTAATGGGAACTCAGATACTCTGGGAAGAACTGCCGATAAGGGAGGTAGTGGCCAGCAGGCGACACGCTGCAGCAGAAGGCGGAAATGTCACCTTTATCAAGAATAAATAGCTGTCTGAGTCTGGGAGGAACGCTGTTTATGTTTGTAAGTGTGTGTGTTTGTCTGTAGTCTAGACTGACTGCAATCCAGAGTCTTTCAATCCCAACTTCAGCAGAAAACAACATACACATCAACATGTATACATATACTACAATATATTTAACATATACTACATGTAATCAACATATAAATATACTGCCACACACAAATAACTGTATAAAATAACTACCACACACAAATGCTAGATTTCCCCTAATATAAAAAACACAATATCACAGTTTATACAACTAGGAGTGAACAAATAGATAAACCCATCCTCACACATAGACACACATATCTAGAGCTGCTAGAGAATGCAACTAAATATAATAATACAACCCGGTCCATCAGTACCCCTCGACTTTATTCACTACAAACATACACACACAAACATACTCCTGCACGGTCCACTGTATACCTCCACCCTAAGCACTGCCTCTATCAGTAGAAACAGGTTTCTCCTGGATTCAGACTACCTCTTAGCACACAGCCCCTGCATTCACCTCACTAGTTTAGGAGAATAATTACACCTGTTTTTTTCCCCCTGACCTACGGAGATTAGAGCAATGCTAGCTCTCGCCACTTGCCTCCCCCACTATCTCGAGCTGCTCATGAGATTATCAAGAGCAGCGTATATATATAAATAAACAAATAAACTATATCTAAACATGAGTAGATATATAGAGACTGAATATGTATTATTCAAGGGACTTCACATGTTTCCGGTGTCTATGCTGCAAACCACGAGTGGAATCTTTGTGAACGTTGGGTGTGACTAAAGCTGGGAATATCAGAAGGAGGGAAACACAACCTCAGTCCCTACCCCAAAAGCACACTCCAGCTCAAGTGGAGCAACGATAATGATAACACTTCGTGCTGTAAAGTATTTTAGAAAGGAAACCTACTGGTGCTTGAAGTAGTTGGGGAACTCAGAATGAGTCTGAGCAGAACAAGCGCCTTTCCCTCCTTCAGCTTCAATACAGTCACTGATGCTGAATAGAAAAGAGAAATATTATTTCTAATACTTCTGCTACGACTGATAATAATACTACTGCTATACAACTTCTCGCACACAGCTTAAATACATTCACTAATGCTGAATACACAAGAGCAATACTATGTCTAATACTACTGCTAAGACGACTAATAATAATACTTCTACTGCTGCAACTATTCTCTTTTAAAGCTGGAAAACAGTCATTGATGCTGCATACACAAGAGAAATACTACTGCTAACACTATCACTAAGACGTCTAATCATAATTCTACTGCTACTGCAAGTACTTTTGCGACGAGCACATCAATCATACCTCTATTGCTGCTGCTACTAATCCTACTACTATTACTACTAACACTACTATTATGACTACTACTAGAATATACTTCAGCTACTACTCATACTACTGCTAGGACTATATTGCTTCTACAAATACACTTGATGAAGGAGGCTCACCGGTAGAGTGCAGACTTTGGAGTTCAAACACCCTAGCCACCACTCTATCCTGCCCCAGTCCGACATAAGACCACCACGTTCACGGTGAGTTTGAACTACCAACAACAGGGATCGGGTCCAACTCTGTCACCTGCCTCTGGCCCACTGAGCTAGGGCTCTCATAGTATGCATGCTGTAATTAAGAAGTGATGAGACGCTAAATGAGTGTCTGCGAGACGTACAGGGCCCAGGGGAGAGGTTTGCTCCCACTGCAGGTCTGCTTAGCCAGCCCACAATTCTCGTAATTGTTCAATATTTTCACTTTGGTGATTGTGTCGCTGCTACATGTTGTAAGCCAGATCAACTCTTAATCAAGGCCTTCTCTGAGGTCTGCTCTGCGTCTCACATATAATCATACCTGGACATGATTATTCTCTGTTCCTCTAATCAGTATCTGTCTCCGCTCCTCCAAAATCAGTTTTTCCAGATTACCATAATTATTGTAAATGTTAAAGGATAATTCAGCCCTTTGTACGATTTATCATCAATTATAAACATTTAAACAAAGTGTTGGTCGGTAAGAATTTCTTTTCATCATAATGAAATTGTACCGATCTCAAGAAAGTAAATGAATCATACGATATTATTACACTTGACTATACTATACAGAAATTGACAAATCAAGAAGATAATAATCAATGTATTTGCTGCAATTGCTGTAGATATGTCTTATATATCGCAGTTGGAAACACATTATAGTCTCTCAGTTTATATTAATACAATTATCTATGGATAAGTGTTCCCCCTAAAGGCAGAATTCCTAACATGAGCGAGCATTTTCTCTTGTTTAACACTTTGCGAAAATACTTTTTTAAAGTTATCCCACAATCTCCCCTGGCGTAAGCCATTAATAAGTGTTAATAGCTAGTCTTGCCTAAAGCAAGAGTAGATAAAGGGGCTTGAGCTGAAGTATCGCCTTTTAAGCTACAATATGCAGCACTGTCTTAGACTAGCATTGTGAACATGTGACTCACACTCTCCTCGTTGTGCACTCAGGAGCACTAACAGTCATCTGTATGTTTATGTCAAATCAGGAAGAATATGTATTTTGTAAAAGGTAAAAGGTTAAACATCCTTCCTGGTATTAAAGAGCCCCTACTTAAGACCTAGTGTGAGGGTTATAAGTCATTGCATGCCACTTCATGAAGTAGCCCCCTGAAGATGTATGATTAATGTAACTACATACCTACTAGTCCCTCTCACTGGTTGACTGTATAAAATGTTAGACAGGTACATCTAGCCATCATGTGTGTTATGATGTTGGAAATGGATCGATTTTTAAATGGCTTAGAACTTGCAAATTGCTGAATAAAGTTTGGACTCACACTGAAGCCACATTGAAATCGGACTAAAATAGAATGCAGACGGGCCCGAATTATTGGTTGTAAAGAAATTACCTGTGAAATTAATGTTTTATATTTCTTCTACTGTGTGTTGGAGGGTGCGTTTTATTCTGGCAGCTTGTGATAAAATATTTTGAGGCAGGAGTGGGACAAGTGAACATTTTCAAATGTCCAATCATCTTGTACTTTTCTTATAATGTTTGAACAGAAACATAAAATTGTATTTTATTTAATTTACCATGAATTATTATAACCCCCTTGGGAGAAACATACATTTGGTTGGATTTTCTTTAAAAAGAAAATGATTTTCATCCCATATTGCTGTCAAACCAATTGCTCACCAGACACTGTTGGTGACATTATAATACGATATTGATAACAGTTTAAACCTATTTACCAATATAATCGGGAAAAAGACAAATCCACAAGCATCGAAGGTTGTATGAACAATCACTTCTTATTGTAATTACCGGTTTACCACGCTTTGGGGATTTAAAATCGAATGTCAAGGTTTACTATTTGCCTGGTGGTTTGGGTGGAAATAGGCTCTGGAGAGAGAGAGAGAGAGAGAGAGAGAGAGAGAGAGGGAGAGAGAGAGAGAGAGAGAGAGAGAGAGAGAGAGAGAGAGAGAGAGAGAGAGAGAGAGAGAGAGAGAGAGAGAGAGAGAGAGAGAGAGAGAGAGAGAGAGAGAGAGAGAGATATTTTGTATTCAACATCATTGGTTTTACTTTAATATCTAACTTTTATACTTTCCATTTGTCATTTTTTTACTGGATTTTTTTTTCCCCCTGTGTTAGATTTATAAACGGATTGTAATGTAAATGTCGGTTTCCCATGCCGGTACATTCTCTTTTGAATTGAATTGAAAGTGAAAGGAAGGAAGGAAAGGAAAGTAAAGAGAATGCAAGAGAGAGTGTGTGAGAGCGAGAGAGGAAGAGGGAGGGAGAGAGAGAGAGAGAGAGAGAGAGAGAGAGAGAGAGAGAGAGAGAGAGAGAGAGAGAGAGAGAGAGAGAGAGAGAGAGAGAGAGAGGGAGAGGGAGAGGGAGAGGGAGAGAGAGAGAGAGAGAGAGAGAGAGAGAGAGAGAGAGAGAGAGAGAGAGGGAGAGGGAGAGAGAGAGAGAGAGAAAAAGCATTACAATAATCATGAAAAAAAACCACAACATTTATTCCCTGGATCCCTCTGTTGTTGTATCGCTTTGCATGATGAAGGTGATACTCTGAAGGTAAAGCTACGTTTAGCAAACATATGGATGAGATCATCACACCCAGAGGAACAATACACTCCCTGGCCCTGCTCTTAACGCACAAGAAACTAAGTACAGGGTCACACATATAGATTGAATCAATTGCCAATATTACTTACACATATAAAAAAAATCCTTAAATGTTAATAAGTTTGTGAAGAGAAGACGAAATACAAGCCTGTGTAGATGCTTTTAAAAATCCCCAGTCACCAGATCCTGACACACACATGTTCTTGCACCAATGTTCTCTCATTCCCCCAAACACGCTACCTTCCAGACCTTCTGGATTAAGATGCGAGAGTCTGCACCCTCACCACCCTCAGACTGAGAATAGTTTTCACTGGGTAAAACAACAACAAGGCCTCATAAAAGCACTGCACAGCAATCCTCAAGTCTTCTGCATTAATAATGGCTGGAGACCACACCCACCACAGATTACAATGGACAGATGAGTGTTATCTCTACATCTCAGTCAAGTGGTGACTTTTCTACTGAGTTTGTGCGATTAAGCTATGATCTGAAAGCTGCTTGGCAGAGAGAGGAGAGAGGGGTGCCACGTTTGAACATCAATGGCTCTATTTTAACAGTCTGAAACGCAAGTGAGAAGTGCAAAACGGAAGTAGATTTGTGGGCGGGGCCCTGCCGTTGTTGCTATCATACCGGCGGATAAATTACTCTTGTGCCCGACGCAAATCGAAAAACGGTTGCCCTGAAGTAGCCTAATTACCCGTAAGTGTGGTTGGGCGTACGTGCAATAAACCAATGAGAGTGCCATCTCCCATCCCCTTTAAGAGCCATGAGCGCATTTTAATCTGATGAGTTGATATTTTGACAGCGCGTTTACAGTCACTGATGAGACAGATGCAAGACCACATGAATTTCCAACTTCAAATGGCTCAGTTCATGGCCAAATAATAAGCCCTAATTCACATATGGAATAGTGTTTCTACTACAACTTGATGGCGAGTTGTAGTAGCTGGCGGCGTGCATAGCTCGCAAAGCCCTGTGTCTCAACGGATTTTGCAAAGTAGTGTTAATTTACTTGTTTGTTGTAAGCCTTTTCGCTAAAAACAGTTTAGCGTATACATCGTATAGCCGACAGGAACTTTTGGACATCTGTTCCTGCAATTCCATCAACTTTACGGACAAATTCGGTCTCATCTCGGAGATAGCCAGGACAGCGGAGCCAGCAGACAAGCGGAGCCGGAGCACCAACATGCGGCGGCGGCGTCACAGATGTAAACAGAGAGTTTGCAGACGACACTACGGTGATTGGTCTCATCAGCAACAACGATGAGACGGCCTATAGGGAGGAGGTCCAGCACCTAACTGCGTGGTGCGCCAACAACAACCTGGCTCTCAACACTAAGAAGACGAAAGAGCTCATCGGGGACTTCAGGAAGTCTAGAGGTCGCACACACACCCCCATCCGTATCAACGGGATGGAGTTTGAGCGTGTCACCAGCTATAGGTTCCTGGTTGTCCACATCTCAGAGGACATCTCTTGGACCCTCAACACCTCTACACTGATCAAGAAGGCTCACCAGCGTCTCTTCTTCTTGAGGGAACTAAAAAAGGCCCATCTGTCTCCTCAGACTCTGGTGAACTTCTACCGCTGCATCATTGAGAGCATCCTTACCAACTGTGTCACAGTATGGTATGGCAACTGCTCTGTCTCTGACCGGAAAGCCCTGCAGAGGGTGGTGAAAACTGCCCAACGCATCATCGGTTCCTCACTCCCCTCCATCGAGACTGTCCAGAGCAAGCGATACCTGCGAAAGGCGCGCGGCATCTGCAAGGACTGTTCTCACTCCAACCACAGACTGTTCACCCTCCTCCCCTCCGAAAGGCGCTACAGGTCTCTCCGGACCCGGACTAGCAGGTTCAGGGGAGGCTTTTTCCCTGCGGCTGTCACCCTTCTAAACTCTACAAGTGTCCCTCCATTAATGTTCATTGCCATGGACTGTATTATGCGTTACGTGTTTGCGTGTGTTTAAACAGATGGATGCACACACGCTCATCTGCATTCATTCAGTCTTTTTAACACTCACTCACGGTAAGACAATGTTATCTCACGATCAAATAGTCATCAATCCTAAAAGTTATGGGCTTGTACATGATGTCTGGGTCAAGAAAATATGTGTTTGCTGTACGCTGTTTGCAGATGCATTGATTTGACAGTACTGATCTGTAAGATAGCACATTTTATCATTTGCGCCGGAACACGCCTCTGCCTTTCACCGACACACCACTCAGGGCTCAAGTTTAGTGGCGCAGGTTTGCTGCGGGGAAAACGGCTCTGCGCCGGGTGCAAACTTGCAAAGATACATGCGTCGGTGTAGAAAGTCAATTGTGCTAGATGCAAGAAAGGGCCCAAAGTGTGAATTAGCTCTGCTGAAGTGCACTTCGAGTTTGAGCTGCAGTGGTGGTTGGTGTGTCCGGTGTGTTTGTGTGTGCTTTAGGAAGGTTCATAGGGCAGGGTTGCTGGGCTTGAGCATTGTCCAGATTAACCACATACTCTCTCCTACTCACCCCTTCAACTCCTCTCACCTCAACACCTTAGCTTATGCCGAGATCATAGAAAACTAATTCAGATTTTGCTGTCACAGACAATATTTGAGTGCCGGGGCCGATCAAACAGCTGTCGTACACCGTGTAGTGGGACATCTTGCTTTGTGTCGCCTGAGACATCTAGTGTTTTATCCTGCGATTGCACAACTTCCGTCTGAATTTGAAACGAGTTCTCGTCGTAGAGAATCTTCAAGCGTTCGGAACTGGCCGTCGTAAACCGTGTAGTCAGACATGGTCAAGAGGTGAGCCTGATTTTTGGAAAAGTCATGTTTGCTCACTTTTGAGTGGGACTTTGTCCTGAAAAGGAAAGCAAGCCTGTGATGGCTTGCTTTTTTAACTGTAAAAGCTGTGAAAGCTTGGACTACACAGGCCTGTCTTTCGTCTGACCTTTCAGTAAAGGATTTGGATAGTCCTTATCGTCCTTTATAAAACGATAAGCGATTTTTGGGGGAAATCTGTCACGAATAAGGTAAATGAACACTTCCTAAGATACAGAGATAAGCTTAAACTGAGACACAGACATAGTTATATATTGAAACTCCATATCTTGCATCTCATTATTCCTCAACATAGTTAGAGAGATAAGAACAAATAAAGGAACATAGAGATAGGGAGTGCAGAGAAACAGATAAAGATATATAGAAAAATAAGAGAAATACATATATATGGAGATAAAGAGACAGAAACTAACAGGGGAGATGGAGATATGGAGAGATAGAGTAACAGAGACAGACCGACACAGAGATAGAGAGAAACAGAGTTTAGGAGACAGTGCGAGATAGTGATATGGGGAGAAGGATATAGGAGATGGATAAATAAGGAGATTGGAAAATAAAGAGATAGAGAACTGATGAGATCGTGAAATACAGAGATAGAATTAGAGATAAACTCTTCAGCCTCAATGGGGGGAGACCTAACGGGCAAAACAGTTTTATACACATGTGAGATGCATACATAAACACACGCACACACACACAAGAACACAAACATGATGACACAAATAAACATGCAATGCATAAACACACCCAAACATACACACACGACATGCATACATAAACAAAAAACATACATAAACACACCAACACCATCTATCACCCATACACACACGCAACAAACAGACATAATGTGCAAGGACACAGAGACACACCGAATGACACTCACGTACACACATAAAGTTCTCAGCAGTGTATTCTGGGATGAGTCCACGTATAAAGAGTGAGTGTGTGCGGAGCCGCATTGCATTCAAATGAGCGCCTGTTTGCAGGGAGCTAAATTAATCAAAATATTAAACGCTTTTACCTGCGCTACATGATAACTAACTGAGCTATAGGCCAAATTAATCCCAATACAATACTCCCATACTTATGCCATGCCACAGCTAACTGAGCTATAGGCTAAATGTATCATAATATGAAACTTATATGAAGATATATACGATATAGCTAGCTGAGCTTTAGACTAAATGAATCGCAAGATGAAACACCCTTAACTATAGCACAATTTTGAAAACCGGGCTCATTTTCTCAAAACACTCAGAACACCTAAGATGTACTATACAATAATTCACAAAAACAACAATGGTGTCACGACATGGCACACACATTTAATAAGATGAGTCTGTCTGAACCAAATACCACAATCTAAAGGACTTTTAACATTTCTACTTTTCTAGTGATATAGTCTGTTTGATTATTGCTATATATTGTTAGAGTAAAGTTGATACATTTATGCACAAAAGATAACAGATCACTTACCTCCACATGATCATGCAAGGGTGTTTTACTCTCTCATTTCTTTCCTATGACCCTTGTTGTTTCATCTCTATGTGATGTTTTTTAAGTATTTGCCGCAGTGTTAAGAGAGAGACCTGATGGATATATTGAAAACTGTGTGGTCATTGAGGATGTTTGTTTGAATCTCTCTGAGGCGTATCCCATTACTTGCCAAAGCAATGTTTCAGGTAGCTCTCTTGACCCTGTGAGAGTTTGGGTCCTTTTCCTCCTTGACGTTCTTCACCCTCAATCCAATGTAGACTAATCAAAGCACATGTAAAATGTAACATGGTAGCTGCAAACCATTTATTCATATAATAATGAAATGCAGAGAATGGGGACCATGAGTGTGTGTAGCAGGCTGCGGTGTGTGTAGCAGGCTGCATTGTACTGATTTTACTGTATACATTATTAGAGAAAAGTTATTTTTCCTTTGTGCTCTTGAAGAAATGTCCAAATTACTGTAGCAACAAAGGCGGGTTGGCAGTGCCACTTAAGGTCATGCTGGACCCCTGTGGCACCCCTAAATATGTATTTCAAAATAATTAGTTGGTATCTTTTGGAAATGAAGATACACAGACTTATATTGCATCATCAATTTTATTTGCAATTAAGAAATATCCAACCTTATTTCATAATGGTTCAAATTGATATGGATGAAATATAAATATGTCCAATTCAGGGATCCCAATCAAGATGTAGAGGCCTGTCTGAGAGTCTTTCCGAAAAGGTTGTAATTTACTTCCCAAAGGCAAGTCAATAATTGCAATGTTCTTTGCTTATGGGTGTACCCTATGCCTCAGTCGTAAGTTATACTTTATTCTAACCTGTAAAAAGTGATGGATATACATTGCCATTCACCTTGAACATGGGTCTAAAATTACCCTGGTTCTAAAAACGTCAGGCCTAAGAACCTCTGACGTTGAATAGGACTTAACATGGTCTTATGGTCTCCAATAGAAATCTGACCCTAGCCTGGCCTGGCCCGATCTAATGGTCTAGAACTGCAACTAAACTTTATCTGCTGAGGTCAGGCCGAACCCTCTGTCCAGCCTTGATCAACATCAAGTTTGTCCTCTCTCTCTCTGTATAGTTATGTTATCAAAGCACTAGCCCTGCTTAGCTTGGGGAGATGTGGGCTTTCTATGGGAGTGTAAAACGTAGATCATAAACATTCAGACCCAGGAGATCATTTTGACCAAGGCTGCTAGCAGCACGGCTGCTAGTGACGCTTAGCGTTCATTCAACATGACGGACCGCTGCCTCACCTAGACACCAAGGTCATATACACCCACACACAAACACACATACACATATACAAACACGCATGCGCACAGACCTAGAGACCAACATGCAAGCAAGGTTGTTATTCAGCACTGTGCATCCCTACATCTCTTGTAGCGATGGCCTCACATCTGGGATCACTGGCCTCACACCCCAGGTCTCGTTTGTGCACTCAATCACCGAGACACACATATCCACACACATGAACAAGAAGCACGCGCACGCACACACATGCACGCACGCACGCACGCACGCACGCGCGCACGCACACACACATATATACACACACAAGAGGACATTCACACATAAACATGCACAAAAACATACACATTATATACACACATGCATACACACACACACACACACACACACACACACACACACACACACACACACACACACACACACACACACACACACACACACACACACACACACACACACACACACACACACACACACACACACACACATATACACACACACACACATATATACACACACAAGAGGACATTCACACATAAACATGCACAAAAACATACACATTATATACACACATGCATACCCACTCACACATGCACACATACATTCCCATATGAATGAAAACGCACACACAGACAGCTCTATATGTGAGAATTCAATGGTAGATGTAATCTCTTTCTCAAACTCCTTGAACCCGCTGTTACCATGACGAATGTTTCATGAGATGTTACATTTTAAATGGTGAATTGAGGTGTGAATGATGAAATAAAACCCCCTACAAATTACATCTCAATGTAATACTTTAAGGGTCAGCTCAGTTATTATCACAAAGTGAAACATATAATCATTATGCATTTTAATCCATAGAATAATCAAAGACATAACCTTAAACCTCTCAAGGCCGTAGAACTATCGTCTTGTTTGTTATTCCGTCGGTCCACTTCTTCTCCTCCCAGACTCTGTCATCGCTCTGTCGTGTTCCTCTGTCATCGCCTGCTACTTCCTGTCTGTCCTCTGATGAATATTTACGGTTTGACCTTTCAAACCTTCTATCTGCAGACTTCTCCCCTTCCAGAGGTGGAAGCAGGAGATAAATGCAGAAAAACAACACAGAACGTGGACTAGGGTGTTTCTAGTTCAGTTGCGTCACGAAGTCAGTGCCTTCAACATCATGCACAAAAATTCAAAACATGGAGGAAGAAAATAACAAAATGTCATTCAATTCTTTACATTCTTTGAATAACAGATGTATAGAATATTTTCATTACATATTAGAAAATCTATAATATTTAAATTGATCATGCAGAAACTGTATGGATTTAAAGACATATTAGATATATATGCATAGTATTTCATGGCTGCAGTTCAAACGAGTCATTGTGTTGTTGCGGATTGGAGTGCTGTGCACGTGGCCCCTTTCCCATCGTGCAAACGTTTACTTGTCAACGTTTTTCGACGGAGGCACCTGTGCAACCATCACCACTCCCCCAAGGAGCAGTGCAGCTGGTGTGGTAACTGCAGGATTGCATGACGCATGCCCGGAACGCGCTCCACCAGAGGGTCTGACATCCCCCAACAACCGCAGCCTTAATTGGCGTGGTTAAGTGTTCACATTTATGATCTTGAGTGGTTAATACCTGCACACCCTAATGTGCTGTGAAATGCTGGAAAAGCCCATTATAAACAGATGTCAATTCCATCTCAAAACGGTTTATCTATTGCGTAAAATGGGACTGAAGAGTAGTCATGCCTATTTATATTGTATAACTTTAAATGAGAAATAAAAATTTGTGTTGTATAAAAAAATAAAAAAATGAAATGTATTAATCAATCAATACTGATGCAGAAAAGGCGCAAAGTGGGGAACAAAATGTACCCAGATCGCAAGACATTTAGTGTTGGACACTTGAAAATGAAAGGCCTTTAAATGTCCCTGATCAATTAAAACCTCTGTATTAAAGACTGTATTTGCAAAGGTTTTTTTCATTGGAGTCATGGAATTGGGCATTATAAGCTCTTTCCCAACATTTCATCAAATTGCCATGAAAGTGATCAAAAATGCCCCCAAAGGTATATTGGGCAAAGAATTGCAATTGCTAAAAAAGGATATTTCCTATCCTGATACGCCGGTATGACAGAGAGGAGGGCTGTGTCAGCAATGATGATAGTGATCCGAATACAGCAGGAGGGCCTTGGTGGGCGTCGTAGTGCAAGCAAAATCGGCGTCCCCCAGGATGAGTCCGTAGAACGGCGCGGCGTATAAAATTGGATTTGATTTAGTAAACGGGCGCTTGGCAGATATTGTGTACCCACACCAGATGGCCTCCTTCTCTTATCAACCTTGTGAAGGATGCAGAGTGATTTCTTCATCTGTTTTTTTGTTGTTGTTTTGATTTGGTATTATTTTTTCTAGACCCACACACACAAACAATGAGCATGTGGACGCCAGCAGCACCAATTGCACAAGCTCTGTGATATTGGTTCCTCAAAGTGTTGTTATGGGGTGTCTCTTGGAAGATGGACGATCCCAAGTTGAATCTACATCCCCTAATCCTCTCCGCTCCTCGACTAATATATCCATTATATGAGTGATGCTCCCATAAGCGATGCCTGAGTTAGTAAATAACTCTGGTTAATTAAAGCTTGGGCATCCATCTTCTGCCTGGCTTTGTGTGTCATGGCTTTGAGCGAATGTTGCATTAATAAAACGCTGCTTATCACTGCAGTTTCTAACCTGCTAATTGGAGCAGAAATCTCTGACACAAAAGACGTCTCGTAGGGAAATTGGCAAGTTACCTTGTTGCGTCCTGCTGTTTGTTTTGATAAGCGGGATGATGGAAATTAAATAATTGTAATTATATTTAATTATGTGGCTGGACCATAGTTGACTAACTCTGCTTGACAAGGACGGTAACTGTATTTGTCTCTAGAAACTGAAAAAAAACTGATTACGAGACAATGATTTGTTAAGTCACAAAACAAAAAGGGTATTTTTGTTGAAATGAATACATTCACCCAAGGTATCTGGTTAACACATGGGTGTTTTATAGACATATTTTCAAAATATATCAAGAAAACTTTTCAGATATCAACATGATCCATCTTTCGTTTTTGTTTGTCAGTGTTTGAAAAGGGTTTTTCTTTTTTTGACAGTACACGATAGAGGAAATCTGTTTGTTCTGAGGTATCTACTCAATGCTCATTAGTGATGTTGAAGCGGAATAGTGTCTTTCAGTTCAGTCTGCCTGTCAAAACGTTGTTATCTTTATTTAAAATGCACATGTTCATTTATAAATATTAATAATTAAATAGCCATAAAGCCATAAATAAATAGGATGAGGACATTATAATGAACGATGATCTAGTCATCAATATCAAAGGACACTTCAATGTGTAATAAAATATTTTATTCTTGTAGGAAAAAATAATACAGGTGCTATGATAATATTCCAGGAGGCTTCAACATCAAGCAGACCCATTTCAATACCTAAGTGAAAAAAACGATGTAAATGTAATACTTTTTAATATAGTAAGAGTGTTTCTCAAAGCATATATATAACAGGCCAATATTTTTCAGGTTTTGTACGGCAGGTTTGGCAAGAGTGTTCAAACTCAAAGACATCATGAACTCTAAGTGATGCTGTTAATCGCATCTTGTGTGGAAATAGCCGTCTGTTCCGCTAAATACTTATTTTTATCAGCTAATTCCTTGCCAAGCTCTCAACGCGCCTCCTCCTGTTCCATATATACTCTCCTCTTTTTCCCCCTTTCTACCTCTTCTTTACTGAAAATCCTTACCATTTTCTCCCTGTCTCTCTCTCTGCTCCTCCCCTTCTCCTTTCTTCTCCTCTCCCCTCCCTCTTCAGTATGAGAGTTCTGACGGTGATCTAGAGATGGATAGAAATTGGTTAGTAACTGTACTGCTATTTTACATCCATGTATGGTCATATACTCATATAGGTACTCTGATAAATACATGGGGGGAATACATTCAGGGGGAAGGCCATGCTTCTCAATGTGTCCCGGCATTCGTTGTTCCTGCCAAAAGGGAAGGAGAGCACCAATAGAGGGATCAGCAGCCTGTAAGGCCATCAATTCAGCATTTGACCGTTCTGGAAGAGCAGAAATGGCTGCCTGGGTTGCTGTGAATGCTGTCATCTCTCGTGCAGCTTGCTGTACAGCCAAAGGAATCAGGGTTCCCGCGTGTGCAGCTAGATCCCTTGCAGCAGACGGGTTGGATTGTCTGGACAGGGCGTCAGCATTCTGGTTGGTTCGTCCCAGACGGTAACGGATGGTGTATTCAAACGCAGCCAACTGGGACACCCAGCGTTGTTCAGTGGCAACCAGCTTGGCGGTAGGTGGCTTAACGGGTTGTTGTCTGTTCAGAAGACGCCCTTCTGGCCCAGCAGATACTCACAGAATTTTTCAGTCATGGCCCATTTCATCCCCAAGAACTCCAGCTTCATAGAACTGTATTTCTTTTCAGCCGGGTGCAGACTGCGGCTGGCGTACGCGATTGGCCTGACTTTTCCCTCTTGCTCCTGAGAGAGGATTTTCCCCAACGACTGGAACCACCTCTAAAATGAAAGGGAGGAGAAAGTGAGCATAGGCTAGCACAGGCGAGGACATAAGCTTCGCCCTCAAAACTTTGCTTGCACTGCTCTGTCCATGCCCCCTGCAAGGCAATCCCAAAGCCCTGCCGCTTTTTGGTCGCCATTAGGTCTGCTACCAGCCAATGGAGTGGTGATGCCAGCTTCCCAAATCCCTCCACGAACCGCCTGTAATAGCTGGCGAAGCCCAGAAAAGACCTCAGCTCGTGGACGTTGGATAGGATTGGCCAGTCAGCAACTGCCGCAATTTTCTTTGGATCTATGGAGACCCCTGTGGAAGCGAACACATGCTCCAGGTACTGTACCTCCTCTTTAAAGTACTGGCACTTCTCAAGTTTGGCTTTGAGTCCCTCCCTTTGCAGGCAACACAAAACCAGTACTAACCAGCTAATGTGCTCGTCTACTGTAGAGGAGAAAACATCAATGTCATCCAGATAGAGCAGCTGTGAGCGAAAATGTTGGACCCCAAACAGCCTCTCCATCAGTGGTTGGAACTTACTGAGGGCATTGCACAATCCAAAGAGCATTCTGTTAAATTTAAGGAGGCCAAAAGGGGTACAAGAGGTCTTATTTTTATCCTGATCTGTAACAGGGACTTGGTGGTAGCCTCTTGCCAGATCCATGTTGGAAAACCATTTTGCCCCAGATAGTGCATTTAGAGACTAGAGACTCCTCGATCCAGGGAATTGGGTTGCCCCACCATCCGCTGGCCTGGTGGGGCAGTTATACTATTATCACACTCTCATAGTGACCTGTGCTGTGTTCCAATATCCATACTTCCATAAGTACACTTAAACGTAGTACACTCCTCGCACTCACTAAGTGCGCTAATTTGTCAGTGTTGTTCCAAATCGATTACTCTGTGGTGCACAAACTGGAAATTACGATCACGACTGCAGCCGCGGCTCCTCCCCCGCAATAAACATTCCGCTTTGAACGGTGAACTCTTTAGGCCTAGCAGCTATAAAAAGCTATGTAAGCTATAAAAACTACAAAATGAATATTAATGCAGGCTAAATGGAAAATGTGTCGACTTTGGCTCAGCCTGGCTCCGCCCTCGTCCACTACGTAGCTAAGATGGCTGCCGTTGAGTAAGATCGATCCACATTTCGCGATTTGACCGTTTTGAGTACACCATCCGGGTCCTTTCAGTACACTTATTTTCGCCCGATCTGATTCGGAATGCCCTACGTACTCAAACTAAGGCTAGTAAGTACGGATAGTATGGATATTGGAACACAGCACTGGTCTTTTGCAACGCCTGCATATGGCTTGGCCTGGATGGTTAGATTGGGGGGGTCTAGGGGCTGCCTGAAAAGTTAGGAGACACTGCGTAAGTTGTTTAAGCTGCTCCTGCTGTTTCTGCAACATGTTTTTAAGCTCTGCCATCTCTGCTCTAGCAGAGCTACTAGGGGGCACCTTATCCACATGCTACATGGCACATAAAGCGGGGAGAGAGTGGCTCCTACCTCTGTGCTCATCTGGCCGTCCCTCCCGTTCCCAACACAGGGCTTCAGCCCTTATTTCTAGGAGTGAAGAGCCAGGATGTTGACGGACAACACCCTTCAACTTCCTGCGAAGGTCTGAAGCACACACATGCTCAACAAACTGGTCACGCAAAAGGGTGGAAGAATTAGGGATCCCATTTGGGGAACAACGTTCAATCTTTTCCATTAGACAGTACAAAGCATGTGTGTGTGTCAATTACCGGGGTATCACACTTCTCAGCCTCCCTGGTAAAGTCTACTCCAAGGTGCTGGAAAGGAGGGTTCGGCCGATCGTCGAACCTCAGATTGAAGAGGAACAATGCGGTTTTCGCCCCGGACGTGGAACTACGGACCAGCTCTTCACTCTCGCAAGGATCCTGGAGGGGGCCTGGGAGTATGCCCATCTGGTCTACATGTGTTTTGTGGATCTGGAGAAGGCGTATGACCGGGTCCCCCGGGAGAAACTGTGGGAGGTGCTGCAGGAGTATGGGGTAAGGGGGTCTATCCTCAGGGCCATCCAATCCCTGTACTCCCAAAGCGAGAGCTGTGTTCGCGTCCTCGGCAGCCAGTCAGTTTCGTTCTCAGTGGGTGCTGGTCTCCGCCAGGGCTGCGCCTTGTCACCAATCCTGTTTGTGATATACATGGACAGGATATCGAGGCGTAGTCGTGGTGGGGAGGGGTTGCAGTTCGGTGGTCTGAGGATCTCCTCACTGCTTTTTGCAGATGATGTGGTCCTCATTGGATCATTGGCCTGTGACCTTCAGCACTCACTGGATCGGCTGGCGGCCGAGTGTGAAGCGGCTGGGATGAGGATCAGCACCGCTAAATCTGAGGCCATGACTCTTAGCAGGAAACCGATGGATTGCTTACTCCGGGTAGGAAATGAGTCCTGAGCCCAAGTGAAGGAGTTCAAGTACCTCGGGGTCTTGTTCGCGAGTGAGGGTACTATGGAGCCGGAGAATCGGAGCAGCGGGGGCGGTATTGCGTTCGCTGTACCGCACCGTTGTAACGGAAAGAGAGCTGAGCCGCAAGGCAAAGCTCTCGATCTACCGGTCGATCTTCGTTCCTATCCTCACCTATGGTCATGAGGGCTGGGTGATGACCGAAAGGACGAGATCGCGGGTACAAGCGGCCGAGATGAGTTTTCTCAGAAGGGTGGCTGGCGTCTCCCTTAGGGATAGGGTGAGAAGCTCAGCCATCCGTGAGGAACTCGGATTAGAGCAGCTGCTCCTTTACTTAGAAAGGAGTCAGCTGAGGTGGTTCGGGCATCTGGTAAGGATGCCCACTGGGCGCCTTCCTTGGGAGGTGTTTCAGGCACGTCCAGTGGGGAGGAGACCTCGGGGAAGACCCAGGACTAGGTGGAGAGATTATATCTCGACACTGGCCTGGGAACGTCAGAGTTGGTCAATGTGGCCCGGGAAAGGGAAGTCTGGGGCCCCCTGCTTGAGCTGCTCCCCCCGCGACCCGACCCCGGATAAGCGGACGAAAATGAGATGAGGGAGTACAAAGCATGGGAAAACTCTTGTAATGATTATCCCTCCAGCTGCTTCCAAGGCTTTGTTGAAGAGAGTAATACGGTTTAGAACAGCCATACAAGTCTTGGAGAATAGTTAGGATACGTTCTGTGTCTTCCCTATCTGCCCTGGGCCTATACCTGATCTCTTCTTTGGCCTCCCCCTCCAAATGATCGCAAATCAAATATGCCTAATCAAGTGGCCTCAGATTTCTAGCTCTTATTGTAGCCCTTACCTCTTCAACCCAATCTTCTACCGGAAACCCTGTGGTTCCCCTAAATAGTGGGCATTTCCTTTCCCTAGGGATAGAAAGCAGACGTTCAGTGGGTAAACAGTCAATGTTGCCGTCATTACATGGAGGAACCACCCTGCTGGGCCCAGGTGCCGACTGGGAGGAGCGGGCCTGTGCCTGTTCACTCAGTAGCTGCTTCTTGTCAGCCAGCAGTTGCTGTACCAAGTCCCTCAGTTCCTGGAGCTCACTGGCCATGGCAACACAAAGGAAAGTCAGTCCAGGCACTTGAGTTCTGATCCACCAGAGTTCATAGAAGGAAGTCAGCCACGACGTTCGTAGATCCCGTGGAGCGCAAACTGACTTCAGTATACACAGAGCGCCAACTGCTGCTTTGTTTTTCTTACTCGAGTTGTTTCAACAAACAGCAAGACTACTACACGTCTCTAAGCCTCATTGAAATCTTGCCGACAACACCAAAATGTAACCGGGGCGTGGCAAGGAGTCTAGCTGCAACTAAAGATGTCGACTACGCCACCTTGAACATTTTATGTTAATGGACTACCTAATAAGTGTGTTTTATTGTAAAATTAAAACCAGTTTCCCCAAATACGCAGTTTCGCCAATGAGACGGAGACGTGAGTTTCCCCCAAACAATAATTTTTATTTACAAGACATAAAAGGTGTCATCCAAGGAGATGGCTGGCAAGTTACCACAACCGTGGACAGGAGGGGGGAGCTAGCTCGCTAGGCTACTCACCCTTTGCGCGGCCAGTCCTATAGTCCACACACACAAACACAGCAAAATAAAAGAACGGAACAGGTGGTATGGGGAGCCCTATAACCCCCTGTAGCTGGCTGGATGCCCCACTCGCGCCCCCAAAGCCGGAGCCACGAAAAATGAAAAAAAGGTTAGTGTTTGAGAAAATAAGGACAAAACGAGCAAACACAAAAGAGAAGGAAATCAAATAAAACGACCCAAAACAAAGCAGCAGTGGCGAGATCTAGGGGAAGGGGTAATAGACAACCGCTTGGTCTCATCAATAGGCACGCCGCACGGGCCACAACTTAGATCTGGCAATGTAGCCTACCTCGAGTCCCACCAGCCGTATCCCTCACATTGCTCTCCCACCTTCAACCCTGCGATCTCCCCAGCACTGAAACAAACACCATCCGGCACGGCTACCCAGCATGGTGCCAGGCAGACGTCCGGACGCTTAAACAATAATGTGAATCCGGAAGTCATTCAAGACCGGCCACATAACCTACGTTGGTCCCAGAGGTTACAATTATGACCGGCTACACATGGTAGGGTCTACATTTTCTAAAGCACTACAACTATGTTCAATTAAACAGACAGAAACCATTAGCCAGAGGGCAGGAGGAAGCACTTGGCTGCCATTCAACTTCTTTATTTCATTTCAATGACTCTGACACGCTTCACTGAAACTTCCCTTAAATAGAAGTTTCACTGAGAAACCTGAGAACTCTAGATATAAAGAAAGTGTCTATATATCATATATACGTCGGGAAGTGGTCCTCCTCGTGCGGAGAGGGGTATCACACCCACTTTCAACAAGAAGGTTTTGCTGATTGACAGGAAGTTGTTGCTGATCGATGTTCCTCAAGACATTGTTCTGCCTGTTGGCTTGACCAACTTCAGCCAGAATGAACTGTAGGAAGGACAGAGGAAACTCAAATAAGGATACAGTGAAAAGCCTTTAGAAGAACTAAGAAGTAAGACCTGGAATAAAACATGCGAGTGTGAACGCTGGAGGAATTGCACAATGGGGTTGATTTTTTTGACTAACCCAGCAGACTGATTGCTCCTCTGGTGTGATGGAGTTTGGGTTCATGTTAGGCAATGTTGGATCCAGAAGTCCTACTATGTTATAAACAGAACTTCTGGGGCAAAACGGAACATGGTCTGGGCTAGGGACCATCCTTTTTCATTACGCAGATATGCTACCGAAGAAAAATGTGTACTCAGAAGTGGATGACTTTACTGTATGTCTAAGGTCAGTACTAGTATGACTTGCACCTCTATACAACATTATAGTGTTTAGGGATCTTTCTGATGGTATTTTTCCTTGTTGATACAGGTCTATTTCAAGTAGGTAGAGAGCATATTGCTCAAGGACATTGGGGTTTGAACCCAAACCTTTTAGCCAGGAGTCAAATACCATACCCACTCTTCCTTTTCCTCTTGGTAATTAAAAGAAAAATTACTTATTTACTTTTATTAAGGCTACAACTAGACCGTACATGCTAGCAAGAGAGCTAGGTGTGACCAGCTGTGACTCTAGCTAGCCAGACAACCTTTTAACACATTTTATAACCTTTTATCTCCCGCTTTCAATCTTCACCTCACACCTTTCCCGCCTCTCTACATGATGAGTCATAATAATGAGCAGACACTGAAAACCCACCCAGAAAGCTTTTAGTGAACTTCAGCTCCGTCTAACTGTTGGATTTTTCTGTGTTAAAGAAGCAAAGGTTATAACAGAGTTTCTTCCTCCATCATTAAGCCTGTTGACCCCCTTCCCATTGACCAAAAGGGGGATTCAGATAGACATGTACCCAGACAATGATTTCATCCACTCTGCTTTAATCTCTCATTCTCTTCCTCCCTCTTATTCTCTTCCCAATAACCTTTCTGTGTTCCATTCAGTCTCCTCATTCTCTCCCACCCTCTCCCACCTTCTCTCCCCCCTAATTCTATGCATGTATGTATCAGTCTCTTCATCTCCATGTATCTCTCTGTGTCTCTCTCCCTCCTTCCAGACAGCTGTGAAGTGTCTCGTTAACCTATCACTGATGGCCACAGCAGAGACGGTACCTATGACGTTCTTGCTAGTGATCCATGCTGTTGCGGTGCGACAACATGTAACCTGCTAGTAAGATTATACTTCAGCCAGCACCGCTGTTAAAGCACAACATCAACACAACATCTAAACAGAGGAACAGTGCCCTCTTTTGGGCAAGCATACTGCTGTCTCGAAACGGAGCCACACAGCAGGTAGTTGATGCCCTAGCATCAATTTGTGAGGATTGAAGAGATCTGCGTTATTTCTTTTTAAATATTTATTTTTGCAAGAACCCAGGACGCTACGTTCAGGACTGACCCCATATGTTACGCGCTGTATCTGATGAGCCACCGGGGCACCCCAGAGATCACTGTTTATGCAAATCTATATCTTATGGTCCCACTATCCATATTTATCTATTGTAATTATGTCAGTATTATCTGTGGTTTGCTGGAGATGATATAGATACAATCATAGGATCTAAGAATCTGTACCCTCCCATGTGTGCATAAGAAAGATGGGAAAGCACTCAGCAGAATATGATTCTGAAGAGTTTATTGTTCCCTCTAGAAATAGTTACTGTTAGAATTGCTCAACTCGAGATAATAGAAAATAAAAATCCTTTAAGTAAAACATAGAAAACCCATAAAGTATGGTAAGAAAATAAGTATGTCAGTAAATGAAATGTGCAAAGAACAAAATGAACACACGGTATGCATGAATATATAATAAAGTGTATATATATATGTATAAAATACATATAAAGAGGCAGATAAAAATGCTGAGTTATTGAAGTAGTTCATGGACAGGTCTTTATGCGATGCTGACTTGCACTGCATCTACATCCGCATGCCAAATCAGCCTTCGAAAAATTATGTATTACTTTTTAAATAATAATAAGATAATATGAAAATGTGTTATATATGCTGCACATCTCAAAGCTTTTTACTTCCAGGGTCAATGTTGGTCTGTCACACTAAAGAAAAAATAAAGGTTTCCAAGAGTAATAAAGGTGCGCCCTGTTCCAGTCTTCTAAGAGTCTGTTAACATCAGTGCTCTCCATGTCCTCCTTTATGTAAGCACTTAATGGAGGTGACGGCGCTAGGACGACTTGACATTGTGTGAGATGCTATCCAAAATTAGATAGAGAACAGGGGATTCAATTTACGGCACTTTGAGACATCATAAAGAGCACGGTTTTGCCAGGAGCTAAATGCTACTCTAATAGAAACACCAACACTCATCCAACCAGCCCCCCATTCACCCACACCTCTGTTCAACCATCCACACAGCTCATCCAAGGAACCACCATATCCAACCATAAAGTCAACCATCAACACCCCATCCAAACTGCCACCATCTATTCAACACAGACCATCGAACCAAGACTCTATCCATCCAACTCATGCCCATACACAGCCGTCCAGACAGCCACCCATCCCAATACACAATACACATCAAACACAGACCATCCAATAATCCAAATACAGAGCTATCTGACAATAGACCATCCAAGCAGCAATCCATCCCAATACAGAGCCATCCAACCAATGACCCATCAAAACTACAGACTTTCCAACCAGCCATCATTCGACCACAACTCCAAACACCAGCGATCCAGACAGCCGCCAACCAACCGTCCATCATGCAACCACACTCAAACCAACCAACACCATCCCAGCTCTCCCACCATCTTATCCGTAGTAATGACCGAGCCACTGTAGCTAAGCCTCTGCCAAAATGTCCTCTCTGAGCGTATATCGCGTTGCAGCATGGTAGATAAGCCACAATGCAGTCACACAGCATCCTTGAAGAACAATGCTAAGGAAGTGCCAACAGTCACCATCTTCAACATCTATGTATAATCATGATGAAGATGGTGGTTTTGTCTCTCTCTATTTGTTCTATTTCCCTGCATTGGTGAGCATGTGCCAGATTCTAGAGAAATAGTTTTGCTGCTACAGGTTATGGCTTCTTGGGCACTACTTTAAATTTCCAGATGTTATATGACACGTTCTACTCTATGTTAGGCTCTGCCGGCTGTAGTGAGTGACAGCTTGACAAAAGATGTTTCAGATGAGATGTTCGAACTCTCTCCTTATGAAAAATTAGGACAGGTCTAA
This sequence comes from Gadus chalcogrammus, assembly GCF_026213295.1. Lineage (NCBI taxonomy): Eukaryota > Metazoa > Chordata > Actinopteri > Gadiformes > Gadidae > Gadus > Gadus chalcogrammus. Next base: position 13,346,707 of record NC_079425.1, on the reverse strand, counting down.
AGATTGCAACATCCTGTTGAACGGTGCTGGTTATTGTTTCAAATAAAAGATGGTCCAAGTTCTTATTTGAGGAAAGAAACTAGAAAATAAAGACATTTGTCTGGGAGGGCAAAGTTTTTGGGACATCGATTTTTTTAAACATATAATTCCTCACACAAGCCGTGGACATTTTTGATGGGTTGTGCTTTTATAACAGTAACCTTTTTACCTGGTGCCACACAAAAGACAACCATCACAAGTATCCTGAACAAAGCTGGTATCTTGACAGAAGGCCAAATACATGAGTGGATAAATGGAATATAAAAATAACTCTACCGTCAACCCTCAACACACAATGGCATATTTCCTCGAAACCGAAGAAAAGAAAATAAGGACTTACACTCAATCCAAATTCAGAAAAAAACAACAGTTGGGAGGGACAAGGCCGTACATCGACCAACAACAAGGTCATTCTGCACTGCGGTTGATGAATAACCTATCATGGAAACCACTCCTTCTGAGAGTCGGAAGGGATCCCTTCAGATCCCTCCTCCGCTGTCATGCATGCGCATGACAGATCGGTGAAACAGGCCTCGGGAACGCGTCAGGCAGCGCATGTGAGACGCCGCATCTCAGGGATGGCATGTCAAGAGCCCTTGATGGAAATGCCTCTTTAATAAACCTTCCAGTCCGGATATTACATCCCAAGAAGAACAGTAGATGGTTGTCATGGTGACTCACTGACTGGCCTCCAACCATCACTTAAGCTCCAGTCGGCCTCTGACAACCTCGAAGAGAACCTCCCGTTAGGCGTCCACAGACAATACATGGCCCTGCCTCTTTTTCTCTCTCTCGCCCTCTATGCTCGTCTTTACCATTGTCTAGATCTCTTTCGGCTTGGGCTCCATGTTTATTCATATGGTAACCTTTTAAATATTACCAAGCACCCTCCATCAAAGACCTCAGCGGCATATTAATACCTCATCTGTGTTTCATTATTCTCTTCCTTGGCGCCCATCACACTGAAGAAGCCCAACGTCCTTCTTGTCTATTCTCTCAATCTCTCTTCCCCCGCTGGGCTCTCTGTCATTATACCTCTTTTATATGTCCTCTCTCTCTCTCTCTCTCTCTCTCTCTCTCTCTCTCTCTCTCTCTCTCTCTCTCTCTCTCTCTCTCTCTCTCTCTCTCTCTCTCTCTCTCTCTCTCTCATAGGTTACTACTTTACTACAGTAGTAAGAGTAGCCACGTATTGGCTTCGCTCTGTCTTCTTCTCTATTGGTGTCGGTACCTTTTAACTTATTAAGTGTAAGTGCATCCCCTGTTTTAGCTGAA
>NC_079425.1:13335396-13342896 GCF_026213295.1 Gadus chalcogrammus | reverse complement strand
GACACAGAGAACACTTAAACATCCATTTGGAATTTAATACTTTTCAATTGAATTTGTCACTCCAGACATAAAGAGATATAAATGTGTCGTGGCCATGGTTTTGAACACCATAATTGAGGTATTGCAGAGTTAATAATTTTATCAACGCAGATGGATTCAGCCATTGGTTTCAGAGGATGTTTCATCCATTCAATAAATAAGCAATCATCCAATTAACCATCACACAAACAACATGCACGGAGACAGAGACAAAGAGAGAGAGGAAAGAGGGATTAGCAAGCACACAAACTCAGATCATTCACAACTCTGCCTTTTTCCTTTGCACACCCATTACACTAGTCATTGAGTGTTCATTTAATGACAGGAAAAAAAGTCTGTGTCTATAGCCCATTTTTACGGGTGATTTTATTTGTTAAACTGACGTTGTCGTGTGTCAACAAACCTTATAATATCTAAATTAATTATTTGAGGTACCTATAATTATATATATATTGGGAGTTTCTACTAAGTGCTTATATTTTTGTAATGTTCCAGACCTTTGTTAGACAGTATGGAGACTGTTCCTGCTACTGCCTTTGTTTGATCATCAACATTTATTCACACAGGGATATATATTGCATAGATATCAACACGTGACTTTAACATGAAATTCCATCACACTCGAACCCCTGATTATACTGTCTGTTCATATATACTGTCTGCTTGTATACCTCTAATCCTATTCCCCTGTATCTTTAAAATAGGAAGGGAAAGAAATTGTAAATATAGTTTAACTGGTTTGGAGTGGTTTGTAAATGACCACCCCTAATCTTTTTTAATCTTTAATCTTTATATTTATGTCAATGATGATTGATGAATGATGAATGATCAAACTCTGAAGGGACTCTTATCTACAGGTATGTGTGTTGTCTGTAAATCTGTGTCTAAGATTGTCAGTTTGTTCTACAGAACAGATTTTGGCCGCCTTTCTATCAAATACTTCTTTGACTTGGATATAGAGATAGCCTATAAGATAGGTCCATGGTTTATTTGGTGATGACAACGGCCTATACCTTTTTTTCATTGATCCATATTCTCCAAAGTGAGTCTGACTAATGGTTTTTCATAACAGATTCTCAGTTATATTATTAAATTCCTCATAGTGGCGTTGCAATCGCTGGGTCACATCTTTTAAAGAAAATGCCTCAGCCTCGTCGACGTTCGATGGGAGATTCTACTTCAAGGGCAATGCTGAATCACTCTGAGAATACTTAAAAGTTAAGCTGCATTAACACACCAACACTGTCAATTCAATTACAATCGCACTTTATTGTACAACTTGTAAAGGTTATGGTTACCATTAATCAGAGTTCAAGAATTTCTTCAATACAAAATATTCACAACATTGTATTACAAGTTTTAGCTCACAATAGGCAGGCTTTCGAATTCACAAGTATGAGTCATTAAAAGATAAGATAAGATAAGATGAGATAGGCTAACACTTCATTCATCCCCTGGTGGGGAAATTCAATTGTTACAGCAGCTGGAGTAAGAGAGCCAAATCGAGATATGAGACAGAATAGTGCCCAAATAAAGATAAACAGAATATGAAAGTGACAAAAAAGTAAATCTAATGTATTATTAAGCAGCTTTGTTGAATTCTCAATTAGGATTTTTGAATTATGGCACTCAGAGGACTGTTATTTATGTTCTTCAGGCACTCAAACAGAGCATGTTTTGCTCCTTGGGGGAATGAGCCTATGGCAAAAAAGACTCCCCAGCTGCCACAACTAATCAAAGAGGGGATGCTCCTCTCCTCCTCTCCACTACAGCCTGCTCTAGCCCAACAACGGAGAGGGCCTTTCACACCGGCTTGTTGAGCTAGTGAAGCTCTCTAGCCTTGATACCACCTCCCCAGCAAGCTGCCGTGTGCTGTCTATGCTTGGGAGGTATCTCTCTCTCGGTCGTCCTCAGACGTCCTCAGAAGATATGAAAATATCCATATTTTCATATCTTCAAACCTTAACGCAATGCAACAGCAAACATTATGGGATCATTATTTTTTAACACAACCACAGTCAAGACAGTCTTTGAAAGCACCTCTAAAGTTTTCTGACATAACCAAACAGGAAAGGAAGTGTGATCAACATTGTGAAAATATAAACCGGTAGAGCAGCCAAATGTGTTTGGTTATCCTTTCAGAAAAAGTTAACAGTTGACAGTAAAAGATTAAAAGGAAATAATTAACTTTCATAAACCTTGAAACTTTGGATCACACTTGTCCATGGTTCTGTCATTCTAACTGAATTAAATAAGTCAAAATACAGTTTTTGTTGCCAGATGGGAAATGTTCAAATATCATACGAGAGACTTAAGCAAATCGTACTTGACCAAGGAACAAATAGAAGTAAGTGCATTATTTCAGCGGACGTATTTATTGAGACAGAATACATTGGACCTCATTTATAAATCAAAAAATGTCAGAGTAGCTAATGAAGTTATATGACGCGTGGGAGGGGGTAATCTTTCGGGACTCACTCAAATAAAACTCCAAAAAAAAAAATAGCAAAATTTAAAACAAAATGAAGGTTATCCTCTGAACTATCACAATACAGGTTGCAGCCTGTTCAGCATCTGCATGGAAATTATGCTTATGAGTCGCATCCATAATCACAACAAAGATTGGTAAAACGACGTCACGCGAGAAGAGATTCGTGAATATGGACGTAGGGAAATTCCTGTTGTGAGAATTCTGGCATTATTATCGGACATCCTACAGAAGACAAAATGTTCGTACAAATCCGATAATAATCGTACATCTGGCAACGCTAATGCTGACGGAAAGTTGAAGGGCATCTGCAAAGTCCTGGTTAAATGTGGGAAAGTTTTCTGCTTTTAGGTTTGGTTTGTAGTTTTGTTAGTAGATCATAGAATTATTATATAAACTTTTCTCACATACAATTGAGTTCTGCTTGAATGTTCTCAAACCAAACAGATATATGGTAGACTGCCAAACTGATGTGTAACTGAAAAGCTTTTTAGTAACTGCAAACATTTAAGATGTAATTGCAAATTAAATCGAATTGTTATCGATAGTTTTTACCCATCTGAATGTTTTCGCACAAAATGTTTGGACACATTCAGATATGATGATAAACATCTTTTGACCCTATTTTGATTCAATTGGAGTCTTGTAAAATGTAAAACATTGTCTAGCCCACAATGCTTGATACCTCATTTACAGTGAGCCTACTTTGTCAAGACTTGCTGGGTTTAAATACGTAAGCCAGGTATTATGCATAGGTATGAAATACAGACACTTCTTCCTTAGATTCTCGCTGGAGAACCTGTTAATAGTTGACGACACATCAGTGGGCTGTACATAATTTGTTTGTTGGCAGAATCTCACTGTTCTTCTCGGCATCTCCAGGTTTGAGTTGGGAGTGGGACATCCTTTATTTTTGCTCCTACAAATTCAGGTCTTCCATAGATCCTTTTTCAGTCTCAGGGAGAGGTTGAAGAAGTGCTGGAACACTCCTGCAAATGGTCCGGCACACGTCCGAAGCACCCTTGTGTTTTGCTCCCGTCTCACCTGGCTGGATCTGATGAAGGTGCTGGTGGAGTTGAAGGGTGTTGTCAGGATGTCTTCTGGCATGAGGGACAGGCTGGTTTGAGGGGAGGGGTCAGGCACAAGGTTGTCTCGTGGGGAGGGCTGCCGTGCCTCTTCTATGGTACCCTAGTAGAAGAGAGGGGGGGGGGAGGGAGGCATGGTTCATCGTTCGGAAAACAGTCGACCTTCTTGGTTACACATTGGTGCACAGCAAATCAACATTTTATTCTCCCTTGTTTTGCATTTCACACATTGTGTAAAGTTTGTCAGAGTGTGGAGATGGAGACATGGTTTAATTCCCAGTTGTTTTTCACGAAGGCTCTGGGGGGAGGTGTCTGTCATCCTGTGACGGCAGAATGGATGTAATAGGCCAGAGATGTACACCGAGGCCTGACCAAGTCTCTAAATGTAAAAACAAAATACCTTAAAATAGATCTTTAACATGATGGGAAGCAAATGCAATGAAGCTTAGATGGGTGTAATGTGAGTTGTCTTGCTTGAACTAGTCTTTAGCTTTCCTGAAGTGTTCTTGACCATTTGTAGACAGTCAAGAGACGTTTTGCAGAGGCCGGTAAATAGGGAATTTCAGTGTATCTGAAAAAAGGGACAGAATCTTTCAGTCCTGTAATCTTTAGCTTGAAAAAGTTGTTCACCATACTTAATGAAAGTGAGAAAATTGTGGAACACATCAGGCTAATAAGTGACATACAGCTCGACAATATGAGCTTTAAATTTGCTAACAATACTACCTAATCATGTACAAAGCACATAATAGAAATAAAGATAGAACCTTGTTACACACCACAGGAAAGAGCAGCTGTTTCCAACAGGTACGGACCAAGAACCAGATAAGGGTGCTACCAGAGACACTGTCCCACTGCCTTAGCCTTTCCGTCAAGATGCTGTCTCGTTGGCCAGCGATCTCGAGTTTCCCATTACAATCGATGAAAGGCAAGGTTTAAGTCATCCGTTCCTCTCCAGGTTCTGCTTGCCTTCGCAGCGGCTCTCGTCCCCGGCCTAGTCGCCATAGCTCCGCTGGTATGTGTACCACTCGAACCCCTTCTCCAGCCTGATTCTTCACTTCTCAAGCATAGGCGAACTTTGTATACTCAGTCCTGCCTAAAACACACAAAATTCCAGCGCAACAAGCAACACAAACTAAACTAAAAATATCTAAACTAGTTATCAAAAGTATAGAAAGGAGGTATCCATAGCATAAAACTAATAATATTATTTAACAAACCAGCTACATCTATAAATACTCAATCTATATTACATAATATGATTCAATCTACATATTGAGAGAGATTGCATTTATATAACATATTTCTCTACTGAGAAAGGCTCTCTGATTCATGTTTTAAAGCACACGTAATGAGAAACACAAGTTGGTCTTAGATTTCCTCAATGGTTTGTAAATTGGCTCTGCGTACAGTGGGCTTTTGCACTGCAGAGACCCCTCCGAGAGGTGGGAGAGCCAGGCGGCTCAGATGTGTGTGTGCAAGGGGTTTCTCCATCGTCAGCTTCATTACACCAGCGAACATCAGTGTGGGTAATATTCAGCCCATGTTCTCTCAGGTCTCATGCACGGAGGAACGCTCATGGGGCCGCTCTGTGATCTTCTGCCCCTTTCATGTGCATCTTCTGGAACTTAACGCTCCCAAACTCTCTCCGCACCAGCGTTCATCGCTTTCAACATGGGCATTGCAGGAAGGAGTGTGCTCTTGGTTTTTATTGGCGTGAGACTGCAAGCGTAACAATCCATAAATGATGTGTGGTCGGCTGAGGCAAATGATGCATTTTGGAGGAGAATAGGGGAGCAAAGTTTTAAGGAGAGGAATTCAGAGGAGAGGAGGGAAGCAGAAAGGACAGGAGAGGGGAGGATAGGAAATAAGAGGTGAGGAAAGAAGCAGAGAGGATAGGAAAGGAGAGGGGAGGAGAGGAAATCAGAGGAGAGAAGGGAAGCAGAGGAGAACCCAGAGGAGAGAAGCAGAGAGGAGAGGAGAGGAAAGCAGAGGAGAGGAGAGAAGCAGAGAGAAGAGGAGAGGAAATCAGATGAGAGGAGAGAAGCAGAGAGGAGTGGGGAGGAGAGGAAATCAGAGGAGAGGAGAGAATAATAGAAGAAAGGAGAGGGGAGGAGAGGAGAGAAGCAGAGAGGAAAGGAGAGGAGAGGAAATCAGAGGAGGGAAGTGGAGAGGAGAGGAGAGGGAATCAGAGGAGAGAGGAGAAGCAGAGATGAAAGGAGAGGGGAGGGGAGGAGAGGAAATCAGATGAGATGAAATAGAGCAGAGAGGAGAGGAGAGGGAATCAGAGGAGAGGAGAGAAGGAGAGAGCGGAGAGGAAATCAGATTAGAGGAGAGAAGCAGAGAAGAAAGGAGAGGGGAGGAGAGGAAGTCAGAGGCAATGAAAGGAGCAGAGAGGAGAGGAGAGGAATCCAGAGGATAGGAGAGAAGGAGAGAGGAAAGGAGTGGGAGCAGAGGAGATCAGAGGGGGAGAGAGGAGCAAAGAGGGGAGGAGATGAAATCAGAGGAGAGGAGAGAAGCAGGGAAGAAAGGAGAGGGGAGGAGAGGAGAGGAACAGAGCGGAAAGGAAAAGGGAGGAGAGGGGAATAGAGGGAATCAGAGGAGAGGAGAGAAGCAGAGAGGAAAGGAGAGGGGGGTAGAGGACATCAGAGGGGATCCGAGGAGCAGAGAGGAGAGGAGATGAAATCAGAGGGGATCCGAGGAGCAGAGATGAGAACACAGCGGAGGAGAAATGGACCAGAGGTGATGTGATGAGACAAGAGAGGTGGTCTGACTGGTGAAGTGGGGCCGATTTAACTTTGATGATTCTAATCCCAAAGAAAGACAATAACACACAGGTATAAAAGTCACACACACACATGCTTGCAGGTTAACAGGATTGAAAAAGATTATGATTTTATTGTTACTCTTCAGTTCTGCGGTCAACTACAAACATAATATTGTCTTTCATTCTCAAAACAACAAAAGACGTACGACGACTTTGATCAAAAATCTTTGAGATCATTATCTTCTATAAAAGTTAAATCTTGATGTTAAATGTTTGATGCAATTGTATCGTATATATCTTGCGTCAAAACCTTTTATTAAATGTCATAACCTTCTAAAAGTGTTAAATCTCCAGTAATAACCTTCTATTAAAGTTAAGCTTAAATATATTTTGTTACAGCCTTATATTAAGGTTCAATCTTTAATATCTTATTTCATAACCTCATAGTTCAGGTTTATAATGTAGTTCAATCTTAAATCTCTGGTCATACCTTCTATTAAAGTTAAATCTTATCATGTCATAACCTAATAGAGTTAAAACGTCTAACTCTGCTATCTTGTATTGTATACATATAAGAGCTAACATTTCAAACAGCCGGGACCGCTCCCAGCCTGTAGGTTTTTCTGAGGCTTTTAGTATAATGTCTAACCGTCATTTGCAATGAGCGCATTTCTCACACTCTGTAGTAGGTTGTGGGGCGGTGGGGGCCCCCACCGGAGAACGTGACAGATGAGGAAGAGGAGGACGCAGCATGAGGCGGTGGCGTGCGGCCTAGCAAGGCGTGGCGCTACCGCTCGCTGGGTAAATAAAGCAGCCGCGTTGCTGTCAGCAGAGCAGAATATTCATCAAGATAATGCCCACCTTGGGGTTGGCTAAATGTTCCAAGGAAACATCAAGGTCAGGCTGTGTTCTCTAATAACATCATAAACTTTAGCAGGTGGCTGATTTGTGCTCTGCTCTGTTGTGCTAGAAGACCCCTGGCAGCTTACTGAGGAAACATGTGAGGCGTTCTCTGTTGTGCTGGAAGACCCCTGGCAACCTATGAAGGAATTATGTGAGGCATTCTCTATTGTGCTGGAAGACCTCTGGCCGCTTATCAAGGTATTATGTGAGGTGCTCTT
>NC_079425.1:13325396-13330396 GCF_026213295.1 Gadus chalcogrammus | reverse complement strand
GTTAATCACTTTTTAAAGAAAATTAAAAGTGACTGACCACTGTGATTCTAACCATCCAAGAAAAACATTTTTGGCTTTGTATTTCTAGAGTGAAATCCCAATAGTGGTGGGGAACAGAAGCAGGCTGTATATTAAATCACGTGCGGATTCAGTCATCTATGCCATCTAAATTGATAAGCTGGAAAAGACTAGTCAAAACACAAGGCAGAGGCAGAATACATAGACCCCATGGCCCAAAACATGTGATACGCTTCAGCTCCGTCTGCGGTGTTGAACCGCTCACTGATTCAAATTGGGGCGGAATGAGTGCTGAAATACATGTGCGTTCTATCAGTGCATGCAACACTTGAGCTTCGGTGTGGGGAGGGCTTTAGTATATTCCCCATGAGGCCCTCAGAAAGAAGTCCATTGCTGCCACTCGAGCCAGAGTCGAATATACGCAAATGAACCAACCTCAAATGCTTGCATAGCACTATCACTCCAGCAATCAGAAACAGGAAGTGGAAAGAAGAGGAGAGGAAGTCGTGGTGGGTTGAGAGGTAATGGCTGTACTGTACACCAAAGTCAATGCTAACATATTTTCCAATGTGTGGGATTTTATAGCTGAAGGAGAGTGATGTTTTGGGCATGATGGAAAGCTTCTTCGTAGTGTAGGTTGGGATGTACTTCATTAATCCCACACGGGGGATGTTCATCAGCCCTTACTGTTGAATGAATAACAGAAAAGCATGAATGTGTCGTGGAAGTTTAAGATCTTTTTAGTAAAAGGGCATGCCCTTTCTCCCTCTCGGAGAGGCGACAAGTGAGGAGCTTCCCTTATGAAGAGCGTGAGCGGGATGTCGGGTCATGTCATCATCTCGACTTCAACTGAGAAGCATGTGTCATAGCGGGAGGCTGTGGAGCATGTGTTGATTTCAGCAAGCCGAAGTGCACCGTGGAAACCAGATAAAAGCAACTCGCTCAGCTGACTGATCCTGACATCAGCAACCGCTTAGGAGGAGTATGATGATGAGGATATGGATGATGATGATGATGATGATGATGATGAGGAGGAGGAAAAAGTTCTGAAGATGATTGGGAACATGGCCTGCACATCAAAAGGTATCTTGTGGAAGGAGAGATACTTGGCGAGTAATGTTTAACGGGGTCCTTCCTCCCTTATCCCAGCACACTAAATAACTGTTGTTGTGGGTCACTTAATAGAATTAAGTGACCCACCGAAATGTATTGTGGTGCAATAAACTGAAAATCAGAGCCATAGTGAGAAGTCATCCCTATGGTGATGGCTGATTCTGGCTCACGCTTACATTTATACTATGTTCATGCACCCTTCTTTTTAGTATCTTACTAGCTACTCATTTTAGAGGCTTTTATCCAAAGCTGTGCTGGCTGGTCCTGATCGTTAACCATGACCATGCCGATGTCCTTGGGAATGCTGTGACATTATGGGCTCTTCCCAAATGTCACCAACTGTTTGCTTCAGTAGATGGAAGATGCCTTTCTGTAACTGCAACAGCCATGGCCTACAAATCACTGCCTGAGTATTATTACAGTTTATCCTGAATGACCTTCTCCTCAGATCGTTGGCCGAACTCATTTTACTGTCGCAAGGGCCAAAACACTTGAATAAAAGAATACACACATTCAGCAACAATCCATTTTGATTTGCTTTGATTTGCTACAGCTAGGCAATGACTACAGGCCAAGATACCAGGGGGCACAAACCATCACAAACCGGCCATGACATCACAAACCAGCCGTGACATTACACGTCTGCCGTAACATCACAGCCCCCTAATGGGCTCCACATGACTTTTCTCGTCTTTTTTTTCCAATGCAATGGTTACATTCTAAACACTTACTCTGCAGCTCTGTCATACTGTTTGAGTTGAATTGAGTTTACGGTCAGCAAGAAGTTAAACGGGGCTACGACCTGCGGTAATCCTTTTTGCTATTGATTTTATTCCAAAGAACAAGCAAGGGAGTTTGCTGTCCTTTACTACTGATTTGTGATTTCTTTCCGTAAAATGTTGTCTGCAACGGTGAATTGGGAGAAATAAAAGCAATGTGCTTGGTGACCTTGAGTGTCTTGAAAGGATCCAAAAATGTATCACTAGTGTGTGGGGGTCCCCATATGACATCAGAAGGACAACCCCTCCGAAACCCCCAATACCCAGGGAAGATTTCAGCCCAACCCAGTGTGTGTTGTTCGTATACATTCCTGCTGAGCTCACACCCTCAACAGACCCTAACCACCGACCGCATGTCTGCAGTCTGACTGCTGTACCAGCCGATGCTTAATTCATACGGACGGAGAAGAGGAGATTGGACGTTTCTAATTACGTTGTGTAAATGACAAGGTCATTAACAGAGTTTCTATGGTTACCGTGACGAGTGTATAGGTAGGATGCTGACCTCAGCAGTGTTGAGGCTGACGCAGCTGAAAGCAATGGATTAGTAAGTGACTTTTTAAGTAGGGTGGTGGGGCAGGGGGTGTTATGCAGACAATAGCCAGCACCGGCCACTTGGAAACACATCCATCACATAATGAATGTGGTCCAGGAATCACCTGTTATAAAGGTCAGACTCCAAGGATGATTGAATGCTGTTTTGTACGATGGTGGGTGAGGGGGGGTTGGGGTAGCCAATCACAGGTCCTCATTTCCAGGAAGATACCAGTCCCTGTTCTGGGCTGATGTACTCATAGGTCATCCAAATATTTTTTTTACATTTTTACTTTGTGACATCAAGTACGCTTTATTCATGCTTTTATGTTTATTTTGTGTTTTCACGTATGATTTATTTATGCTTTTAGTTGTTGGTCTTATTTATTTCTTGAATATAGCAAATGACTGATTTAGACAACATAATCTCATGCAATGCTATGACAAATGAATAAACAATGTTTAAATTGTCTTAGGATACACAAACATAAACAGTTAGATTTTATTGCACATGGGGATCACATCAATCTGAATGAAATGCCTCAAGGACAAAGGTTTTAAACAGTGCTCTGAACTTTACATTTTTTTTGCAGTTGCTGTGCAATCACCATATTGTAGATTCCGATCAAAAAATATAAAACAGCTCAAAATGATGAAATGATTCTTTGACTCACAGCTTTGTTTACACTTATCTCTTTAGTGACCACACCTAAACTACACAGACCCCCCAAAGCAACTCAACCCAAATACACAGACTGACCCTACAGTATCTCTCCCTAACTACACAGACCACTGTCCCCACCATAACTCCCCCCAACTACAAAGAGCACTGACCCCACCATAACTCACCCCGATTACAGAGGCCACTGTCCCCACCATAACTCCCCCCAACTACAAAGACCACTGACCCCAACTACAAAGAGCACTGACCCCACCGTAACTCACCCCAACTACAGAGGCCACCGTCCCCACCATAACGCACCCAAACTACAGAGGCCACTGTCCCCACCATAACGCACCCAAACTACAGAGGCCACCGTCCCCACCATAACTCCCCCCAACTACAGAGGTCACTGTCCCCACCATAACTCCCCCCAACTACAAAGAGCACTGACCCCACCGTAACTCACCCCAACTACAGAGGCCACTGTCCCCACCATAACTCCCCCCAACTACAGAGGCCACTGTCCCCACCATAACGCACCCAAACTACGCAGTCCACTGACCCCACCACAACTCCCCCCAACTACAGAGGCCACCGTCCCCACCATAACTCCCCCCAACTACAGAGGTCACTGTCCCCACCATAACGCACCCAAACTACGCAGTCCACTGACCCCACCGTAACTCGACCCAACTACAGAGGTCACTGTCCCCACCATAACACATCCAAACTACGCAGACCACTGACCCCACCGTAACTCGACCCAACTACGCAGACCACTGACCCCACCGTAACTCGACCCAACTACAAAGACCACTGACCCCAACTACACAGACCACTGACCCCACCATAATTCACCCCAACTACACAGGCACCCGACTCAACCCTAACAACAGGTGTTTGCAGGTTTTTGATGTCACACCTAGTTTGCAACAAGGGGTTGTTGTCAGGGGAAGCGTTGCAATGTCACGATGTGTGTGTGATGTCAGAGGGGTTGTGGTGGGGTTGTAATGCCATAGCCACTGCTAAAGTGGGTAATGGTGCCTAAAGTTTAACTATGCAGTCCCCCTGTGGGCTCTTTTATATCATTCATTTAAATGTTAAGTGATATGTTCATGTTCTGCAAGCGTGTTCTGTGCAAAAAGACAAGTTTTCCCCGGGGACATGGTTTTGCTCGGTTTCCATGGAAACCCGTCCACGTTTCTCTCCTTTCTTCCCATTGTGAACAGGCTAATCTAAGCCAACGAGACGTTAATAAAGAGTAATGCTTTACCTCATTTGGTTAAATATGAAATTCATTCTGATTAGTCTGTGGCTCTGCAAGGAGCTTTATAACCTGCTCAGCTCAGCCGTCGGCTGGTCTGGGCACCTCAGGTAGCACAAATCACGTTAACTTACAGAACTTCTGTCCTGCTCTGGATTCATATCTCACAGTACAACACCGTTAACTCTGACCTATAACCAGCAAAACTTCTGTCAACACAGACTCATAACTTACAATACTTTCGTTAATGCTGACCTATAATTACAGCACTGTTAAAACACTGACTCAAAAAAACCTAAATAATTAGATCCTCCTTCTATGTTGTTGATAACCATATGCTCTATCTTATCTTCTATCTTAGACCTCTACAGCTGTTTGAGGAGTCATCGGGACCTGGGGTTGTTATTTCACAGGGACGGGGGATGGAGGGGGTTGGTTAGGGATGTCACCACAGGTGTGTGATGTCACAGGCAGAGGGGGTTGTGTGGTCACAACATATTTGAGATGTTACTTTGGGGTTTGCCATCAGACAGGGGAGTTCCCGATGCCACAGGGGTTTTGTGGTGTCAAAAGGAGTTTGTGATTTCACTGAGAGAACTATGTAGCCTACTTGTAGCAACTTAGGATC
>NC_079425.1:13252896-13320396 GCF_026213295.1 Gadus chalcogrammus | reverse complement strand
GTCGTAGGCTGTAGAGCAACTTAATAGTTTGACAAGACTTATTATGCAGTACATCCCAGAAACAATCTATAAAAAAAATAATATATTGTTATCACATGAGTGAATAGAGTTTGGATTTTTTTTAATGTACAAACATATATAAACAATTACAAACAACATTCAACTTGCACTGCTTATTTAAAAAGAGTGTCTGGTGATAAACAAGGTGTCATACTATCATGAGTTTTCTAGCACATATTACACAGAGCAAGTGTTGTATTACTGCATTGATGGACATGTTGTTACCAACATCAGCAGCGACCAAACCAGAAACAGAGCCAAAAGACAAAAATAATTCTGGCATTTCTGCCGGAGATGGAGTGGCTCATTGTTCTTCACCGTGGCATCATGGTGCAATCACAGAGAACCAGGATTATATCGAGTTACAAGCGGAGACAAAACTACTTTGAAAAGAGCAAGATGTGTGATGCAGCAAGCTGAGCTGTCAATCTTAGTTTCACGAGACACTGTATCATCATTGAGGCATAGCCAATGACCAGGGGCATGATGATGGAGGGGGCTGCGCAAACAAACACCCTCCGAAAAATTTGTATTCAGGTTTCCAGGCTGAAATCTACAAATACATAAAAACCATTGATGTTAGAATATGCGTCACGGAGATATCCTGGATTTCAACATGGAGCAGCAGCGCCATGTATCATAATCTGCAAACCATACAATAAACTTTCAACACCCCCACTATGCATCCTTGTGTTTGGAAGATCCCCGTACATTTCAACTAGGTGGAGTGTGGCAGCCACTTAGGTGGTGTGTAGCAATGGACCTTGCTATAAAATCTCCTATCTTATCCAATATATACTAAGGACTCAAAGGAGTGTTGGTCTTTTGGATTTCTTTGACATTTGTTTGATTACAAATGATTAACTTCACAATTATTATTGAGGAGGCTAGAAGTTGAGTGTGAGCTCTTGAGATCACAGTACATATTTCTGAAGAGAGACTGAGGTAGTTATGATGAAGGCAATTTAGAAGACAGACATTAGGAATAAGATGTCACGTCTTATGGCTTGGGATAGCATTATCCGCCTGACTCCGCGTTACATTTGTTTCCCCCCACACTGCAGTTAGCAGGCCAACATTAAAATGCAATCTAAAGTAGGAACCGGATTCGAAATGTAATCTGTGCCTTTTACTTCTTCAATTTTTTGTACTTTCCCTTTGTGTTATGAATATATAAACAAACACGGATGGTTGTGAATGAGAAATAATTGAATTTAGAAATCAAGCATATCACGCAAAATTCTCAACTCAAGTCAACACGTGTGGCCTGTATAAACAGAAAACCCTGGTACCGTTGCAATGCACTTTTTTGAGCATACCGGAAAGTTTCTGCGTTAACAGATTTCCAACATCCTCCTCGAGCATTAATTTGCGCAGACACCTACGCAGAGTTATATGCTTTAGCCCCCTGGACTAAAAGAGGGGCTGAGTGTTCTCTGCTGACATCTGGTCAGCATCTGGTTCCTCCTATTAGCAAAGCATCATTTCCAATTTCTTACTTGATGGGAGCTCTGTCGATTAACAGTTCCCCGTGAGACACTAAATACACAAGCAAAAAAAAGAGGAGTCGACAGAGTAAAAACAACAACCAGGAAAATAATTGTGCGGTTTAGGCCCAATCCCATTTCTACCCCTTACCCCTTCCCCTTCCCCCTCCCCCTTGTTTTGAGGGGTAAGGGGAAGGGGTAAGGGGAAGGGGTAGAAATGAGATTGGGCCTTCATTTCATGTAGAAGTTACCAAAGCATTAACGGACACACGCCTTCTCTTGCCTTTCCGCACATTCAGAGCATCCCATTCCATGTGTTTAGTGCTGCGACGAGAACGCCTGGAAACACGGTTACAGATGACCTCCACCCATTGGCTGATCCCTTTGCCCGGTCCCCTCTCCCTCACCCCTCCTTACCCCTCACCCTTCACTCCTCCCCTCTCCTTACCCCTCATTCTTCCCCTTGCCTCTCTCCTCCCTTCACCTCTCGCTCTCCGCCACCTCAACCATCAGCCTCTCTCCCCTCGCCTTACCCCCTGCCCTTACCCCCCTCTGCTTGCTCAGAGCGGCGTATCGATCCAAACAGTTTATCCGAGATACGCCGCAGTCGCTTGCCGTTGTTGTCTCTGCGTGGAGCTCTCCCTCCCGTTTCACTGCAAAGCAAACACACAGACACACAGACACACACACACACACACACACACACACACACACACACACACACACACACACACACACACACACACACACACACACACAGTTTACTTTCCGCTACGAGAGCCATCACTACCCACTGGGTGTTTGTTGAGGCGTAGAGCAGGGGATATGAGAGAGAGAGAGAGAGAGAGAGAGAGAGAGAGAGAGAGAGAGAGAGAGAGCGATAGGCGGCGGGGAGAGAGACGGACGGAGAGGGGATAAGAGAGACAGAGAAAGAAGGAGAGAGGGATGGAGAGAGAAGGAGAGAGGGATGGAGAGAGAAGGTGAGAGGGAGGGAGGGAGGGAGGGAGCATGGGAGAGAAAGAAGGATACGAGAGAGGTAGAGATGGAGTGAGGAGAGAGACTGAGGAACGGAGAGAGACAGAAAAGAAGTGAGAGAGATGGAGAGCAGATAAGAGAGACAGGGACACACAGAGAGGAATACAGAGACAGAGGAGGGAGAGAGCGGGGAAGGGACTGAGAGAGAGAGGATGTAGAGACACCGAATGAGGAATATGACAGAGGAGGAGAGAGACAGATGATAAGGAAATGATAAATCAGCAGGCTGAACAGAGGCTCACAGTATTACATCCTTGGAGCGCTCCTCGCTAAGCAAGGTTAGCCTGTCTGTCTCTGGGCGCTGGCGGCCACTAAGCCTGCAGGAGAGCCTAAATTAGGCAATTAAACACAAATAAATCTTCCAGTGCGGCCTGGCAGTGGTTTTCTGAGGAGGTGAGGATTGAGTCGGGGAGCATGAGGTACATATGAGAGCGTGAATGAAGAAGCAGGGTTTGAGCAGGCACTGTAAGACGGTGGCAAGTAAACCCTAGTTACTGTTGGCATTGTCTTGATTGACAACAGAAGAAGCCAATTATAATCGCGTATGCATTGCACCCAGTGTAGCAAAGAATTGTGGAGGGAAAGTAAGAAATGAGTGGCCAAGGTGTTTGACCTTGAGCTGCTCCTGAGTTCACCTTTGAAGAAAACATGAAATCCTTTGTGACCTCTGGCTCTGGTCTGCTGTGTGTGTGTTCGTGCAATCAGAGAAACCACCACTCATACCCGAGCCCCTGAGTCATGAATGAATTGATGGCCAGATTAAAACACATTTCGACAAGTTTTCAAAATGGGAGAGGATGAGGGGAGAGGGGATTGAGTTTGTTAAGTTAGTTAAAGTATTGAGCACAAAGAGAGAAGGAATAAGGAGGTGGGAGGGAGAATAGTAGATCAAAAGAGGGGGATACGTATGAAGAAGGTGCGGCCGAGGAGTTGCAGGTACATGCAGGGAGACTGGAGGTGGTGGAGAATGGAGGGAGGAGTCGGGGAAGAAGGAAGCGCTGGGATGATGGTGGGTAGAGGGAGGGAGAGGAGGGGGCAGGGGGCGGGGGAGATGGAGGTACATGCGGGCCGAAGAGGTGGGCAGAAGGAGTAGGCGGGAGGGAGTGGGGTGGGGTAGAAGGGGATGGATGAGGAGGGGGGCGGGAGTGGAGGTGGTTTATTATGTTTGGGAGCTATAAACATGATGCCCTTGGCTCTCCCTGAACAGACGGACCATGGAGGATTTTACCACCTCCATAAACCATGTTCATCTTCTGCTCTTCTACTCCCCCCTGGTCGCCTTTTCTTTCTCTCTCCCCCTCTCTCTCCCCCTCGATCTCTCTCTCTCTCTCTCTCTCTCCCCGTCATTCTAATATTCTACCTCTTTTTGTGTCCCTTTCTCTCCCTCTCTTTCTGTTTTTCACTACTTCCCCACCTCCCTCCCACCGTTCTCTCTCGCTCTCCCCTTCTCTCTTGCTCCCCCCGATCCAATCTCTCCCTCTCTCCTACACATATTAATAACCACACCTGTCTCCATCTTCAGATTCATTAAATTCAGGACTTCTACAGGTTCTGTTGTTGACCTATAGCTCTGTTTAATAATACATCTCAGCATCGTTGTCCCAAACATAGACTCCTGAGAAAAACAGAGGAGAAACATGCATACATAAACACAAACACACACCCACCACACAAACACAGATACACAAACACAGGAGTATAATTATATCATGCTAATCTATACTTAACCCAATATTAATATAAAGAACTCACGAAAAAACATAACCTTAACCTCCCCCCCTTAATATAACTAAGGTGAGAATTGTTTTATTAATCCCAAAATATGGGTGTCACAGCAGAAAGTACATAGATATAAATGAATAAATTAAACAAGGTGAATGACAGTAAGTAATATTCAGAAATAATCATAATCATCCAACTCATGCATAATCACACAATGAAGATCTTTCCAGGAAGCTCTCAGAATCCACCGCCTGCGGTTCCAACTAACTAACTAACTAACTAACTACATTTGAGCACCCTTTTTTGTTTGGTCCCATGTGACTAAAGTCCTCCAATCACATACTGGCATCGCACTGGAAGGTGTCCCATGGCCTGCGGTCCCAAGTAACTAACTAACTCCATTTGAGCACCCTCTTTTGTTTGGTCCTATGTGACTAGAGTCCTCCAATCACATACTGGCATCGCACTGGAAGGTGTCCCGTGGCCGCCCGCCATTGGTGGCGCCGTTTGTTGTGGCTTCTGAAGCTCTGTGAGTGCTGCGCTTGAAGAGGCTTTGGGATGGCGTTGTGGCGGGCTGGGGGCAGTAGCCCTCCACCCCTGCTACACTGGCAGTACATTCAATCATTTTAGCTCCACTGTGTAAAGTAGTTGTGTTTGATTCATTTTAGCAACACGGATTGTGAGTAAAAAATAACTATTTTAACATTCAATTTAAGTTATTGAAGAAATGCATTTTACTTTCAGATGTAGGCCTATCACTTGAGTTTGAGCAAAGCGATGCATTATGTTCCTTGAATTAGAAGTTAACGCTGAACAAAGCAATGAAAAGCTTTGTTTCAAACAAGACCACCACTGTCCTGTCGGAGGCCACGCTGCGGCGGCGTATTCTCCTGAAACCCCCGTGACTTTCCCGGGTTCGGCCGCACGCCACCATTGTTCCGATCACAAACAGACAGTTAGAGCCGCTCCAGCGCCTGTCTCTCTGCATCAGCCCGGGAGCGCTTCGGCTCCAACACGAGCACAATGGCAGGGATGAGAGCATAATGCGGCCTGCGAAGAGGCATTCTCTGTGTGCCTGGCTGTCAGAAGAGAGGCAGAGGGGTCACAGACGTACAGCGGAACTGTCAGCCACAGCAGGGGGTGTCTAAGACTCTAGCAGGGTTTAAATCCCCTCCGTGTGCTCACATCTCTCCCTCCGCTGTATGCGAACGTCCATCAGATGTCGTCTTCACTTTGCCTCTTCATCCCTCTCCTCACTTTCACAGATTGAGTGAATTTAGCAGTCAGATGATCCCGGATATACACACTCAACAACCTAGACCAATGTGCCCCAACCTGTTGGCTAGGAAACCCAAGTAGGTCGAATGACGTGCACAGTCGGTTGCGGGGGACTTCGATGATAGCCAATGATATACTGTTTTTCCCTGAGCTTGTCTTATATATACTGTATTTGATGGAGCATTTTTATAGAAAATAAATATATTTATCGATAAATCTTAAAATGCCCTGTAGGGCCTATATATGATCTACCTGCTTGATGATTCATAGCCATGAGCCATATTACTACTTATTAGTTAGTATGGTTCAATGCACATTTATGTTCAATGGGACATTGATATAACATTCTGACAGGCTTAAAATGATGTGTGGGGAAACAGTAGTATTTTCCGACCTAATGAGGGGTCCCAGCCCCAAATATATGTAATGCGATGACCTCATCCCACCAGATGAACGACTATAGGTTTATTACACGCAGTATATACTTGATGACCGTGATGTTTTTTTAATCCCTCTGAGATCGTAAAATAACTGCATTAAATCAAGAGCATAAGTATTTCTAATCGGGAAAATAGGGATAGCAACTAGAAACCATTTGCAATGCACACAAAGTCAGTCAGAATGAAGATAGATAGAGTGGCGCCCTTAGCACTTTCGTAAACGCTTTTCAACTCAATTTGTAAAAAACTTTCAATATTAGGAAAGCTCTCTCGGGGTGTTTGATCAGCAGTTCCTCCCCAGGCGTGCAGTCCTAAATATTGTCTGTGTTGTATAATGATTAAAACAGCCCTGAGCAAGTCTGCCGTGTCATCTGTCCTGCTGAGCCCTGCATACGACCGGGAGCTGCTGTAAATCTCCTTCACTAAGTTACCTCGTGACTAATGGCTGTGCATTACAACGGGTAAAAGAGGCTTTTAAATGGTGGAAGGACTTCATGAACGTGTTCTAATGTGGCTGCTGTTGGATACAAGAGTGTATGTCCCTGCTGGTAGAAACCTTAGGTTTGGAGGATCCATTCAATGGATCAGATACGATGCAGAACTACTTCATTTATTGAAATACCTGTGAACCCGAAATCTTTGTTTTAAACGTGTTAGTAGGCTATGTCTTCTATGATGTTGGACAAAGTACGGCTTTTATCATTGTCGCTTTAATAATACGTTAAGGATAACAGGTGAAAAGGCTATGTTTGGTACATTTTTTAACATTCAGGTTGCCGTTCAGGTGCCGTTCTTTCCATGATGTTGAATTGCCTTTTCTTAGAATATTCAAGAGTATGCTTATGCCAGGGATGTGTGGAGCTCTATTTGGTTGACGGTTTGCTGCATCCGAGTCTCCGAGAGAAGGTTAAGCTTCGAGACACATATATACACTTATATAACACCACCTGTATGTATTCCAAAATTAAGATACAAGATTGCGCAGTATAACCCTTAGTCAACTGCTTGCATGAGCATAAAAAATAAGTATCACATAGTTGCCGTGGGTCGTAGCCATGCGGATGAAACCTCCCCTATCCTTAATTGAACTCTCAAAATGTATTTTCTAGTTTACGAATTTTTCGCTGAAACAGGGACTTTGATCCTAGACGGGATGTTCAGGTGTCAAAGCAGAAAGTACAGGACAGCAATATAAATGAACATGTTCACACGGTCAAATTGCTGTCGATGCTACCTTGCACACACGCACACACACTCATACCTGTTGTGCAACAAGTTGTAAACAACAAATGAACATGCACATGGGAAATGGCCCCAGCTGATTAAAAAGGTTTGTGTGTAAGACAGGCGCATCATATAAAAACACAGAAAAAAGACGTAAGAGCAAAGGCAAGTGAAGGATGTAAGTGCACTTAAATATATAGGCAAATGTGCAATATGTGCATGTTTGTCTGTGAATGATTGCATGTTTGATTATAGAAACTAGATAGGCCTACATTGGAATAATTTTGTTTTTATATATATATTAACATTGTTCCCATCACAGTTCTTCTCTCTGGATTCATTTTGGGTCGTCCTCAAAGAGCAGAACTTCAAAGAGGAGAGGGAAGGGGGACTTGGATCAAACAACCTGCCGTACGGGTGGGGACTGGACACACACCGCTCGCTAACATCCCACCTCTACACCCTCCCTCCATCCATCACGACACAGACGCCTCTCTTTTCATGTCAGGACAACAGTGGAATGATAATGTGCATAAATCAGGCAGGAAGCATGAGCATGTGCTGGCGAAGCTCAGGCGAGGGAGATGGTGCTTGTTGGATGCAGGGTGACCCGCCACCATTCTAAGGCAACGGGTAAAATGTGGGTTCATTCTTGTATTACAAATCTAATGTACCTTTTTTTTTGTTGGGTGAGGAGCTCAGTGGCTAGTTCATCTTCATATTATGTTCTGTAAGGTCCTGTTGGCAATAATACTTAATTAAAGCTAGTTTAGGCAAATGTTTGTAAGCAAAAGGCCTCCATCCAAAGCCACTCCTCGACTAGCTTAACAATGTGTAGTCTACTTTGTGGAAAACTATTGTCATGTGCAATCAGTGCATTGGAAGAGAACACACTGATAGGTGGGTAGACAGACCGTAGGCACTTCGGGAAAAATGCAATTATTATTCTTTAAGCAAATCCCAGCTTTTCATTTATTTTTCCTTTAGTATTTATTTGATTGATTGCTGTGGGGATTTTAAAAGATTTTGCTTATGAATGAGTTCTGGCAATTGGTGCACGACCTGATTGTGCCAAATATGGATAGATACCATAAGAATGTCGTAATTAAACCAATGAATAACGTCAGGGACAGTACGCAAATATTTCTAACTGTGTGTGGTATAAATTAGCTGAGATTATAGTTGGTGGTCTACTGGACTTAAGAGATATCTCTTTCACCTCCTGGGGAAACTCCTATGCTCCTATTTCTCTTTTTTAAAACCTTCTCTCTCATAACGAGAGCAGGGGGGGAATAAAATCGCAGCAGCCTTGACAGCTGATTGGACATTGAAGTGTGACAGGCTTTTGATTGGCTGAGATGCGGCCTCTATAATCACCATAGATAAGTTGTCCAGACACGTACGCGACAAGCACGTCATGCGTGGTGACGGCTGGCTTAACGGGCTGCTGCCGTTTACACGCTGGTTATTCTGAGCTACAGGCCCTTCAGAAGAGCATTTCTATAAAGAGTTTTTTTCTTTTGGGACAGGCGAATATTCAAGGTAGCTGAAAGAGGGACATTATACGGTGAAACTGGTGTCTGGCTTTGGTTCAGCACCACCCCAACCGCCTCCTTGTGGGTTTTATTAAAGTCTTTATTACTCTGGTCAAATCACTTTCCACCTCCTCCTCCACCTTGATTCCAGGAGTTTGTCTCTGGGGCCCATTGGCCTCGAGATCACAAACACTAATGTGAGTCCCCCCCTTTTCCTTAGACCCCTCACCCCCCAACCCCCCCCTCAAACCCCCCTCACTGCCATCCTCGTCACCTTCTCCTCCTCTCCCTCTCTCCTCCCCCCATATCCTTCTCCATACTACCTCCTCTTGCCCTGGCCCAACTTGATCACCTTCTTCTCCACTTGTCCCCTCCCCCTTCTCCTTCACCTCTCACCTTTCCCCCCCCCCTTACCTCCTCCACTCCAACCTCACCACATCCTTTCGGCTTCCCCATCTCCTTCTCCATCCACCTCACCCCCCCCCACCTCCCCCTAACACCTCCCCACCTCCTCTCTGCTCCCTCATCTCCTTCTCCGCTCCCTTATCACATCAGAGGTAGTAAACATTAACTAACAAGTTTAAAAACATTAAAAGATGAGCTCTCCCTCTGTAAAAAAGCCTATTTATCTGTTAGTCAATGTTAATGGACATTCGAATGACATTAACCCTCCTCCAGACACTTACCCGATAAATATGTTTTGATTAAGGCTGCTACTAATGCTAATTTCATTTTCGATTCATCTAGCAATTACTTTTTCACTTAATCGATTAATCATTTAGTCTAGAGAATGCCATCACAAGTAAAAGTAAGAACGTGATTTTCCCAAACTTCTTTCACGCCTGATACACGTATGAGGTCATGTG
Organism: Gadus chalcogrammus; assembly: GCF_026213295.1. Classification (NCBI taxonomy): domain Eukaryota; kingdom Metazoa; phylum Chordata; class Actinopteri; order Gadiformes; family Gadidae; genus Gadus; species Gadus chalcogrammus. The sequence continues at coordinate 13,310,749 of NC_079425.1, read as the reverse complement.
AGTTGGCAGACATATAAGCAAAATATATTTGATACTAGTGATATATGAACAAACTGCCTATTTATTCATAGCCAAAGGGGAACCACTTAGGGTAGCTGGATGTTGCGAGGGTGAAACGATGTGCGTGGGAGGCGATGCAAGTTTTTTTTAGTTAAAATGTTTTGCATGAAGAGGGGAGAGCGTTCAAAAAGCCTATCCGATTTACATGAGAGGAAATCAGTTGATAAGCTGGCCGCTTAACAAGCTGTAAAACAACCTCTCAATGTGTTTATTGGATGTCTTCTCTCACCTCCTCATGTTTTATAGGTAATAAGAAAATATCAAGCAGCACAGGATAACCAGGAAACAGAGCAGCAATATGCTGAATTAAACATGGGTAGGTTGTTATTTGGAGCACCGTCCGGCAAAAGTAAAAAAATCAGTGAGATCTGGTGATCTTTGTAATATGAACATGATCTTTGGTACACATGGACATAATTTATGTTAAACTCCTCAACTATTCTTTCATGAATGAACCGAAAAATGCAATGACAATGGGTCGTTCTACATATCGAAGAGTGTGTGTGATAACTTTGTTCACGTTAATGATGGTAAGATCTTGTCAAAGTATTATTCCAAGCCAAACCAATTACTGCCACCAGTCTTTCTGCAATTTCCTGACAAGTCCTGGTTCCAGGCTACTGTGACGCTCGTACCTGTGTTTTATCACGTACACCCCGACCACCGCTACTCTTTATGGGACACGGAGAGCGAGTCGTCCTCTCGGGACATTGTGGCGTCCCTCGTTCCATTACCCCCACGCTGGGCAGGCGTCCAGACTCCCAGACACACTCCTCTATGGGTCCCGCTGTAGGGAGGCTGGATGAGGCTAACGCGACCGGAGACACTAATTGATCACAGGCTGTTCTCTGTCTACAGTGCTGCTATGCAGACGACCGCTATGAGCAGAAACCTTTCTAGCTCATTGACCTGAGAAACAGAACATTATAATAATAAATTGTGGAATACCTGTGCTCTTCAGAGAGATTAGGGGACAATCGAGGACATGAGGCGCGACATGTGCACACACACACACACACACATCACGAAGGCATGCACGCGCACACACACACACACACACACACACACACACACACACACACACCCACACACACACACACACACACACCACACACACACACACACACACACACACACACACACACATACGCACACACCCACACACACACGGACACACTCACACAGCAGGGATTTTTGTAGAGATGCAATTCTCCTGTCAGAAATGAAATCACAGATGGATTCATCATCGCCATTGGCTATCAAAGGGTGAACAGTGTTGTATGTTCACCCTAACTGACATTTTGAAACACTAGGCAACGCAACTGATGCAAGCGTTTGCAACTTTTAAGGTGAAACATAGAGTTCGTCGTCATCAGTTAGAGAGAAGCATGCTGGGCCTATTGAAGGGATATTGTAGGATACAGAAAGACGAAGGAAAAAAGTTGAGGATTTAGAAATGCATACGTATTCTCTTGGAAGAGAATACGGCAACAGAAAAGCAAACAATTACAAACTGAAACACAATACCACACAGGCAGGACCACACACACACACACACACCTGCACAAAATAACACACTAGCATCCTATATACACACACACACGCACAAACACACAAACAATGCCACACACATATATACACACCCAATACCACACACACACACACGCACACACACACACACACACACACACACACACACACACACACACACACACACACTCACACACACACACACACACACACACACACACACACACACACACACACACACACACACACACACACACGCACACACACACACACACACACACACAAACACACACAATAACACACACACAATAACACGCACTTTCACACATACATGGCCACACACACTAAATCACTAACACACACTAAACAATACCACGCTAAGACACACAACACCACAAGACAGCAGACTGTGGAGCCCAGTGGCGGCAGCAGGGAGCAGCACTAACCGCCGCAGCACATCTGCTCTCCGGGCCAGAATAGCAGACCCATGTTGTGGTAGATGGACCTTAGCGTCTCACACTGAGGACAAGTAACGTGCTCTATTTAAAGAGCAGTTAACACACACACATACACACACACACGCACGCACCTACACACATTAGGATCAGGCATCAGGTGGGGAACGTCACAAAGTCAAGACGGCTCTACACCTGTCCTCTAGTATTCTACACGTCTGTAGTAAATCTCCTCCTTCTGTCGCAAAGACCAGTGTGATATGCTAGACGTTTCCGATCGTTTGATAGCGTCTCAAGGGTAACAGTGCTTTGAAACTAGAACCAAAGCACCTGAATGGAACGGACCACCCATGGAAATGTGTCGATGAATGTCCCCCCAACCCTAACCCCGAACGCAAACTGCCTAACCACACTCCAACTAACCCTCCCCCTCCAACACTGTTCCTGCGGAGCACGGGGGTTAGTGTGTGAGGAGCAGGGGGGGTTAGTGTGTGAGGAGCAGGGGGGGTTAGTGTGTGAGGAGCAGGGGGGTTAGTGTGTGAGGAGCAGGGGGGGGTAGTGTGTGAGGAGCAGGGGGGGTTAGTGTGTGAGGAGCAGGGGGGTTAGTGTGTGAGGAGCAGGGGGGGTTAGTGTGTGAGGAGCAGGGGGGGGTAGTGTGTGAGGAGCAGGGGGGAGTAGTGTGTGAGGAGCAGGGGGGAGGTGGATGGGGGAATCTCGGTTGTAACCTGGTTACTACTGTAAACAGGTTAACCAATCATGAAACTGGAACTGCGCCACGATTGGTCCTTTCGCTCACTGCTTCATGTCATCATTCTATTACAGAGCAGGAATGTCTATAGAATATTCAAATATGTTTCACATTTACCTTGGTTCTTGCCCTATGTTATGGTTGGATTTAGCGCATCATAAGAATTAAATTGAGGTTAATCCCTCACCTGGATAAAGACCATAACCTGGTTAACCTGCCTAAACTGGAGCTTCACTGCACAAAATGTACAATCTTGTGAATTTAATGACTAAATAATTGAGCTGAAAACGACTGACATATGCTGCATTCACACCTAACTAGTGTTTTGAAGACACAAATCTAAAGATGGAGAACAGATGGAGTTTCGTGATACACCCTGCACTCACAGGAGTGTAAAATGTTTTGACAACATTTTTTACCTTTGTCGCAAATACACACCTTTTGTACTGCTGGTTTGAGCTGGCTTGAGCAAGAGAGGAGGAGGAACAGCTTGGAACAGTCAAGTTTGGACTGGTTTCATGTTCGTATCTTATAGACCATGGTGATTAGAAGGCGTGCAGTGTTTGTGTGTATGTGTGTGTGTTTGTGTGTGAATTAGTGTAGACATCAGGTTGAGACGCACACAGAGAAGAGCTTGAACTATACGATGAAATACCACCTGCTGACGCTGTTATACAGGAATAGACACTGGGAGATGTGTTCGCGCACACACATTGATATACACACTCACACACATACATAAAACACCACAAATATAAAGATGCACTTTTACACAGACACCCACAGACACACAGCATGCAACGTGGCCGCGCTGTCAGTGCAAAACCAGCCTTATGAGATGTTTCCATGGTTACATTACTGTAAACTAATTGAAAACTCTGCTATCTTCCACCTGTCCCCTCCTCTTCCTGTCTCATCTTATCACCCCCTCTTGCGCTCTCTTTCTCCCAGGCTCTCTCTCGGGCTCTCTCTATCTCTCGCCCTCGCTCTCCTTCTTTACAGCCATCCTCTCTCCTCTTTTCTCCTACTGCAGAACATCTTATCTCCAGATACTCCTTCAACCACCGAGGAGAAGTAAGGAGGTCAGGTGAGGTGGTGAGAGTTGAGTTTTGATGAGTAGGGAGGTAAAGTTTGAGGCGGTGCTGATAGTGTTTTAGGGGGGTGTGATGGGAGGGGGTAGGTTTTCTGACTCTATAATTGAGGGATTGTGTAAATTAATCCAGGCTGTGACAATGAATTATAGCAGAGCAGAGGAACCTCCCAGCAGACACGAGGGGGGCTTTGTGAGATCTGATCTCAGCTGCTGTCCTCCATGTGGACCACTGGAGGGCGCCAGTCTGCGGGGCCCTCCTGAGGTGTGTTTAAACAAGGGAAACCGGCCCGTTATACATTTCTTCTTCGCAAACAAAACTATTTCTGTCCCAATTTTCCTGATCAAATAAGCACTAAAAAACAACACCATGTCAATATAAACAGAAGGTAAAGAAGGCCAATAAAAATACAAATACAGGATCCACAACCTGTGGTGTAATAATCTGTTGAGAAACAAGACCTTGCCTCCCACAAGAAGGGGATCAATACCCTTCCACAATTCCTTCTATGCTGGAGGTTAATTAAGTGACTAAACTTCAAACGTTTTTTACAGTGCAAAATGGATGAGGAATTAGAGCAAGACACTGTCGGTGCATAAGTAGCTTGATAAGGACATATCCCTTTTTTTAAATGAATTAATATTAGCACTAATTAATTAAAAACATGATTGGCTGTTCTCTCACTGGTTTGAACACGCCTTTACAACGTTTTAATTGTATTTAATTGAATTAAATCAATAGCCATTACTTATTCAAGCTTGAAAGAGGCCAATACAATTTATTTAATATCAAACATTGAAAGAACTGCGAGACAGACTTATTTCAGCACAACACCCTGCAGAGTTGAACGAACCTCAAAACCCAATGACAACACCATCACGTGGTCAAGATTCCAACGCCCTGCCCTGTCTGGTCTGGACTCCAACACTTAGCCCTGCCCTCTCACCAGATGCTCAACTCGCACCAGGCCTATTAGGCAGACCCTATTCAGTTCATTCAACAGACGATACACAATACACAGCATGACTTGAGGATTAATGACCCCAAGTAGAAAGCACAGCAATGTGCACGTTGTTGTTATGTTGAATTCACAGAATTCACTATATTTAGGGTTTCAAGATTTCTACTTTCTCAAAACAAATTCAGAGATTCAGCATGACAGCGTGACATTGACAGAATAGGAATTAATTGTGGATGCTAGTGTCTGTGAAGATACTAAAGAGTGTGAAAAAAATGTAAGAGAGGGAGAGAGGGGAGGTGAGGGGGGGGGGGGGGGGCTGAGAGAGGGAAGGAAGCAGAGAAAGAATGACGAGAGAGTCAAAGAGAGGGGGAGGGAGTGAGAGAGTGGGTGGGAGACAAGTAAGGACTATAGAGAAAGAGGGAGGAGAGAGACAAACAGAGGGGGAGGGAGGGTGCGAGAGAGAAAGGGAGGGAGAGATGGAAGCAGAGCAAGAAGGACGAGAGAGTCAAACAGAGGGCGAGGGAGAGTGAGAGCGAGGGAAGGGGGATGTATGCAAAGAACGAGGGTGGAGAGTGACAAATAGAAGGGGAGGGAGGGGGAGAGAGAGGGATGAAGGGAGAGATGGAGGCCGAGAAAGAGGAAGGAGAGAGCCAATTAGTGGGCGAGTGAGAGTAAGAGAAAGAGAGGGAGAGAGTTGGTGAGAGGGCGAGGCTGAGAGAGGGAGGGAGGGGGGTGTAAGCAGAGAAAGAGGAATGAGAGAGTGAAGGGAGAGGTAGAATAAGAGAGAGAGTAAAGGGAGACATAAAAATAAAAATCTTGTTTTCCTTTAACAATCTGTATGTATGTTTCCCATGCCATAATAAATCCATTTGAACTTCAATCTAATTGAATTGAGAGAGCAAGACAGAGAGAGAGAATGGGATATTAGGGTACATACAATTTGTAGATGAACCTAAAAATCAATTGAAAGAATGAAACAGAAAGGTGTAAACCCTGTGTTGATCCCAGAGAGAGGAAGAACATCTATACATATAGGTGTTGGGTGTGCGCCCTGCATCATTCCCATGAGCTGGGCATTCGCTCAGGACCAACCACATCAAGGCCCTCTGCAATTCGAAGGCTGTATGTGCATCAGATGTGTTTGAACACTCCCTGTTATTATGGTTACTATTTCAAACACGTTCAAAAGGTGCTTCGAGGTGAGTTTATTGCCTTTGTCGTAAGGTTTGATATTGAGAGAGCGAGAGCAAGAGCAAGAGCGAGCGCAGGGGACGGAGAGAGAAGAGGGGGGAGGGCGAGAAGAGGATACATACAGCGAGAGGGTTCGAGGGAGAGAAGGAAAGAATGAGAGGGATACCGACAGAGAGGAGTCTGAGTAAAGAAGCAGGGAGGAGGGACGGCGGGAGTAAAAATGGATGGAGAGAGAGCGAGATGAAGGAAGAACAAGAGAGTAGAGGAGGCAGAAGAGTGGAGAGGATTTTACCCAACAAATAAAACCTCCTCATATCTCAAGGCGTCTCCCCCTGACCCCCAGAGTGGCACCTACGTACTTCACAGGCGAACACAGCGGCCACATGTAAATGGCTGCTTCACATCAACAAGGTGCAGGCTTTCATGTTCCGCCTCACACGCGCCCACACGCGTGCGCCCGCTCATGACCGCGTGTGTCGAGGAGTGAGGGAGCATGCAGCACAACCTACATCCCAGTGTGTGGGTGAGATGAAGAGGAGAAGATCAAATGGAAAAATAGCTTAATAGGAGCGGAGAAGAAGGACAATTAGTATTATGTAGAGGATGTTTTGAACGAGACACTGGGATTTGCATGCAGGCCATTTCATCAAGTATTCACAAACATGCATGACCACACACACACAAACCTACACACACACACACACACACACACACACACACACACACACACACACACACACACACACACACACACACACACACACACACACACACACACACACACACACACACACACACACACACACACACACACACACACACACAAATAGAATCAGTAATCTGGCTCTCAGCCCTGTGCAGTGGCATCGAGGGAGAGGGGAGGGTTGTGGTGGGATTTTGGCATCTCTCTGATCATCCACATTGTATTTTTTTTCCAATTGCAGGCAGCCGTGTATTGGGGGGCAGGTGAGCAAAGATCAGGCAGTTCGGCAGAGCACCCTGCGTACACTGCAACGATCAAAGCCCAGTGTGGTTTGGACGCAAACCAGCCATTTTGTCTGCGGGAACTTGCCGCACGTTGTTTTACGTGCAGCCTTAGTTGTCTCTCTCCTTCCCAACTATGTACCTCCACCATAACACTCTCCTTCCTTACCCTCCCTCTCTCTCTCCAACAGAACTCTCTTCATCCTAACCCTCTTTTCACCCTTACTCTCTACTTCCTAGCTCTCCCTCTCTCTCCAACATAACTCTCTTCATCCTCACCCTTTCTTCACCCTTACTCCCTCCTTCCTAACCCTCCCTCTCTCTCGCCACCCTAACTCTCTTCATCCTAACCCTCTCTCTCCACCCTTACCTTTCCATTCAAACACTCCATCTCTCTCCAACATAACTCACTCAATCCCAACCCTCAATCTCTCTTCCCCCTAACTCTCTTCATCCTAACCCTCTTTCTCCACGCATACCTTTCTATTCTTACACTCCATCTCTCTCTCTGGCACAACTCTCTCGCTTCATCACCCTAACTCTTCATCCTAACCCTGTCTCTCTCTCTCTCTCTCTCTCTCTCTCTCTCTCTCTCTCTCTCTCTCTCTCTCTCTGTCTCTCTCTCTCTCTCTCCCTCTCTTAGCACCCTTAATCTCCATTCTAACCCTCCATACCTAACCCTCTCCATCATAACCCTCCCTCTCCCCACCTCTTTTGCTGTCCTGGCTCTCTCTTCTCCCCTCCTCTTCATCCAAAATCAAGGTTTTCATGCTAACGTATGCGTGGTCAGCTGATTCATTTCATCATTGATTGAGAATTGTAATTATCATTGTAATATGGACGGACAGATTTTTTAGGGAACATTTTCCTTAAGGGTTCCAGTTTGTATTTCCTACCAATCTATGTGCAAAGGGTCTTTAACCACACAGGAAACACGTTTTTTACAACATGCATTCAGCCTTTACAATAAAAGTACGATAATAAATCATAGAGCAGTTTGTTGCTCCATGCCGTGGATAGAATGTTAACAAATGCCAACAAGACTTGCTTTCCTCAGTGCAGCTCTACCGCCATCTACAGTCAGAATCATACAAACCTTTTCTCTCAGGTATCCTATTTGACGTGATTATTGCGTTGCCGTCAATAATCTAAAGGGGGTTGATGGAAAACCTATCAAGGCAATATTACATTCGACAAAACAAAGAAAGGCAATAAATGGCGATGAGCATCATTCAATGGCAGATTCGTTTGTCTTTCTTCCAGGGTTTTTTTTCAGCTAGAGGGGGTTGTGAAACACAATTAATCAAATCTTCGTTTAATACCTGTCCGTAATAAATCACCCCGATAATTCATTAACCGTAATTGCAGGCATTTGAAGAAATGTCTGGTAAAGGCTTCTTTTAAGAGAACCTTCAAGCCAATTCATTCAGTATTGATCAGCAAAAGACCGCTGGCCAAACCACAAGTGAACCATTTATTTTTCACAATCTACTAACTTTCATTCTCTGTCTACCTCCCTCTATCGCTCTCCTTCTCCTCCCCCCACAACCACCACGTTAATTAAAGTAGTTCAGCAGTGGTCTGCAGAACCATTGAGCTCTCCCCAGGCTAATCTTAATCATTTAGGCCTCCACATTAATTAAACATGCTTTCGGCATCTACCAGGAAAATACACGGTAGTCAATGTATTCAAGTTAAACATGCATCCGGATCTCGGTTAGACTGTATAATGTGTGCAGCAGTTAGTCTATTAAACTGTTGAATATCAGGCAGTTTTCTTAAAGCAGCTTATTAAACATGATAAAAGAGTCGGTCATGTTATTTTGAGCAACAGAACTTTCAACATCCGTGATATATTTACTGATGTATAGGCCTAGGTATTTGAGCAAACACACACACACACACACACACACACACACACACACACACACACACACACACACACACACACACACACACACACACACACACACACACACACACACACACACACACATGCAAACGCACACACACAAACACACACACACACCCACACACAGACACATACAAACACACACTAACACATACACACACATGCAAACAGACACAAAAACAGACACACAAACACGCACGCACGCACACACACACACACACGCACGCACGCACGCACACACACACACACACACACACACACACACACACACACACACACACACACACACACACACACACACACACACACACACACACACTCGTTTTATCTGGCAGATATAAGGGAAACTGATTATAATCCCTTTCTTAAACAATACACATAGGTTAAAACAATTCACCACGTTGGTTGGTCTACACACAAAGAAAACAGACATTTGTCCGAAAGAAACAAACAGAGAGAACCCACTTTGTAATACAAAAAATACTCTCTTCAACTTAGCTATTTATGTATAAAACAACAGAATATAAACATTACATGATGTAAATGGGGGGTAACAAACGTGTCTGACCCTTAGTTTGAAGCACTGATAAAAATATTAGATTCATCACTAAATATCTAAACTCTTTGGCGGAGACCATTACTGTAGATAACATCAACGAACTGACGAACAACAAAATGAACGATAAACAATTATTCGGAGAGAGACAAAATGATAAACACGTTTTTGTCATAATTGACACTTAAACTTTTCTCACTGTCATTGTTTTTGGTGAATGAATATTCCTCATGTCGCTCCATCCTATTCTGAGAATTTAAAGAGTTCCACAAATAAACAATTGGTCAAAGAGAGTAAATGTTTGAAAGGAAGATTTAACAGGTTTCCAACAATTTTGGTCAGGCACACCATTTGGCAAAATAAAGGTCAAGCAATGATATATACTAGATCTTCTTGGGGGAGACAGCATAAGGCCTGGGGCGGAAACAAACCACCTCAAGGGGTGGAGTAACGGCATGTTTCCTGTTTTTTTTGTTTCTATCGAAGAAACCCAATCACGCTAGTTGATGGAGCTTTCAGGGCATTTTAATCACTGATTTTCTCCAGTGGCCAGTCAACACTGTTGGTTGAAACCTTTAAAGATAGTTTTAAAGGATACTATTGCTGGCCTAGTTTGGGTTCGCCAATTACGTGCCTACATATCGTCGCCTTGAACAACATGACAAAACAAATATGAAGCGAAAGAAAATCAAAGTCCCCGTTCAACCAGATTAGGGCTTGTTTGCCATCAGACTTCAGATAGTGATCTAAGTTCTAATATGTCTGACTAATGAGACCCCAACATCTTTTTCCCAAGGTAACATAAATGAATGCAAACAGAACTTTACAATCAAGAAAAACTAAATCGCATGAAGAATATGTGTGTCAAAACGAAATGTAATGATTTAGACGACTACAGTTGTGAATACAATCATGGTACCATGCCAAATTCTGTGTTATCTAGGGGGTAGGATTTCGAACTGAACTATGTAAAATATATTTTCTTTGTATTCTGACAACAACAAGAAAATGATATAAGAGGAGAATAGACAGGTTATAGCCTGCAGGATTAAAGGGCTCTTTGCCAAACTCCATGTAGGTCTATCCTATATACCTAGATCACTATTATGAAGAGAAGAGATTGCTTGTAGGCATAATGGATTAGAGGGCTTCATACAAAACTCCATCTAGGTCTGCATACCTTTTGCTACACCTGTACTTTTGACCCAGTTGTACCTTCTGGTGGGAATGTGGAACGTGACCCACTCTGTGGACCAGCAGACCCTTCAAAGCGACGCTGGGTAGAGAGTAACCAGGTCAACGGTGCAGCCCTGAGGGAGACATAGAGACGTCGGGGGTGCCCTCGGGACCAATATTTTAAATAGATGTCAGGCCATGTTCCAGTTAACGTCCACTGGGCTGAAACAGAGCAGGCCAGAACACCTGGAGTAAGAGTTTAAAGAACATCAATTAGACTGAATTCAGCTTAACCACAACTTTAACAGAAGTTATGTTCAATATTAATCAAACCGACTTCTTTAACATGACTTAACAGGACTGAAATAGATTGGAGCTCAAGTAAGCTAACTAAAATTAACTTAATGACCCCAGAATATTGAAATAAAAAGACATTGTCTAAGAAAATGTGTCCTTCAAGCTGATGCTGTGCCTCTTTCAGTGCAATTTTTTTCTTGCATTTGGATTCATATAGGTCAAGATAGGTACCACATTGCATTGATTGATGTCCGTCCATTGATCCATTTGAGTCAGAAAAGGGCACATTCTTACACGCACACACACACACACACACACACACACACACACACACACACACACACACACACACACACACACACACACACACACACACACACACACACACACACACACACACACACACACACACACACTCATCATTTAATCTTCAAAGACTGAAGATAAGACAGGAGCCTATAACTGAACCCTAGGCCTTCTCAAATTAGAATTTAAGCTCTTGACTAAAAGCCCTCACTGTGGTACGACCAATTAGTCAGGGAGGCCATTTACAAGATGAAGCGCAGCCAAGATCTAACAGTTAAATGAGAGATATTAATGACATCACACAGAGTGTGTGAATAACTGACCTTTATTATGGCGGTGGAGTCACTGATCATAAACACCTTTAATGGCGTTTCTGCCCTGCCACCATCCTTAATGACACTCTCTCCCTAGACACCTACCGTCTTGCCATTTCATTAGGACAATACATACCCCCTCCTCCCTCCATGTTTTATTTGACCTGCCTCATTTACCGTCCTCTTCCTCTGCCTCCGATCCACCCAGCCTCTCACTGATGCGTCGCCCTGTGGAAGGACGTAATGGACCGAAATATCTCTCTCGCTCGCTTTTCACATTTCCTCACATCATGCCGGTTTATGTTACGCTTCTTGGTTTTGTTTAATTTGATTAAATTCTATTTGACTCCAACTCAATAATGGGCCATTTATTTAATAAAGCGTGTAGGAGTGTTTTTATTGCCTACTTTCATCCTTTTGCAAATAGTGATGAATTGACTGTATACAATGTGGGCTTGGTTATACACATTTTTGCCGCATGGGACACAGCAGCACCACACTATGATTAAAAACCGTGCAGTGAAAATGTACTGTTCAGAATTGCTGTGAAACTTTATGAAATAGGTAAAAAAATATGATTTGTTTGGTATCAAATAGGCAAAAATATATGATTTATTTACGTTAAACAACATATATATATATTTTAAGAAGAAGATCTTAATTGTTTGGTGGATACAGAAGTCACATCAGTGAGGGAACCCCTATGAATCATATTGATGGAATAATGGCACAGCTGTTTACGTTCTACATAAATATTGGCACTTCTCCTTCCCACCACTTAGGGGCGCCAAAGCGACTAGACTTCTGTCGTCTTGAAAGGCAGCCAGCCTCGTCGCGCACTGATGACGTCGCTGCACCGTGTTGTGTGGCTTTAGCGCTAGCAAGCTAAAGTTTATGTTTGATTCCTGAATAATGTAGATAAAAAAACGTATGTTCTTTGTTAAGAAGTGCTGCATTTAAATATCGCTTTCTTCATTTATGATACGAAGCGTTTCGAGAAAGGGAGAACGATGACAGATCTGTCAGGATCTCTCAGCAGAGAAGGATGGTATGTGCTTCTAGAGCAGACTGGCTATGTACAGTGCTAGCTGTACTATAATAATGCTGTTTTTTAATAATAATAATGAATACTTATCATTATTATAATGTTGTTAGAGGAATATAGTTGTGACTTAATTCAGATTATTACCAGATATGAATATGTTCATATATGTAACATTGTCTTAGTGTACTATTCTTTTGCAATATTGGACTAACGTTATTTCATATTTTAAAACTGAAGCCTGCACTGTTGTTTCTCAATGTCTTTTTCCCCATGTATGTTTTATCTCTATCCTATGTATTTTTGAACTTGTATTAGTTAATTATTACTTACAAGGTGCAGGATCCTGACATCCAAGGATTTCATTTCTATGAATAACTTCTACCACCATTGTACTACTACGTTATACAATAGCATAGCATAGTTGTGTTCAACTAGATTCGATTAAATTAAGCAAACTCATCGGTCGAAAATGATCGTGTGATGACTTAATTCAGTGAGACATTGTGTTGAACACCGTCAACTCAACCTGTTCTATTACTTAACCTTAATAGTTGCATGGGAGTATGTTAGACATCACATTAAATATCCAGACTTTGGCTTTTTGATTCATTTATATGTTCTGTTTTATCCAATAAATGCCAATAACGCATTCCTTCTGTAGTGTTCAAATATAATAGTACATTGTATTTTGATGTTTATTATTCACTTAGAAGAGGCTTTATTCCCAAATGGTTCAGTATTTATTCAGAAGAAGCGTAACGTAGGGTTTGGGTCGTTGTTGTTTCTGAATTCTGAATTATACGCAGTCTACCTGTAGGCAACTCAAGGTTGGCGACAGGTAGATTATTTCTTACCGTTCAGTCAGAATAAATCACCATGATTTTAGATATGACTGGATGTTATGAAAGCATGGTTTGTAACAATAATTAGATTTGACACAATAGTAAGGTATAGATCTACTTATGACCAAAGATATGTTGAATAATTTGCCTTAGATGCATTTCATAGTAGTATACACATTTTAAGGTATGTCCGAATAAAACCTTGTATCGTGAATAATCCAATACCATATCTGATATATATCCATTTGTCATGTTGGACATATTTGTGTAACAGAGCTTTTTGGCAGTTCATTAGGCATGTGTTTTAGTAGTCACAATATAAATGATACACTGTTATTGATATGCTAACCGCTTCTGACCCCACTGCCGTGCTCCTCCATGCAGGCACCTCACTGATGCTGGGATAGCACAACTCAAAGGCACGAATGAGAAGGCTTCCCACAATGACATCATCCGTATAGCGCTTGATGTAAGTTATTTTTCAGAGAGTTCTTGCTGCTTTAATTTAAGATACATTTACCACAGTTGTCCTGCTTCTTCTCTTCATGTAAGTTAACATATGGCTTAATGTATGCCACCTGCTCTACGCTTTTATCTATAATTGATACATACTTTCTTAGTATGGGCCGTCCCAGTGGAAATGGAGCCCCCCGCCATTGCAGTGTTAGGGACATGCTCTCCCAATGGAGCTGGTAGAGCAGTGTCTTGTCTTGTCCATGTAGATCAATACAGGACGACTCGTCCTGTATTGATCTACATGGAGCAGGTGTCTGTGTTTCTCAGTATAAACAAACATCAGATCAGATTATGAAGTAGTTGCAATCATCCAACAAAAATGTTACCTTTTGGAAACATAAAGCAACTAAGAAAGACATTGACAACAACTTTTTTTAAAGTTTGATTTAGTCGTTGAAACACATTATTTGTTAATGTTCGATAATGGTCAATGATTAGTTTCAATGATGTTGCATATACTGTGTGGTGTCGACCTCAACTGTATTTTTTTTTATTTCTACTAATCATTGTGAATATAGATGTATTATCTCTAGTTTTTATCTACTGTAGGTTCCATTCTGACACCAAAATGTCTCCTCTGGGCTTATTAATTACCATCTTATTTTTTCAGTGTCATTTACTATACTATGCTTTTATGTATAGGCTGATGTTCGCTATGTGTTTATAGATAACATATTTATTTATAGATACAATATTATTAAATTTCTATACATGTCATTCGTATTTACTCTTCTTCTCTTCTACTTTTCTTCCAGAGTGATCTGAGACCGATCGGCCGGAAGGTGCTTCCTTCAGAGATCAACAGTGGAAAAGTTGACAAGGTGAATCCAGCGGGGTCTGGTTCCCTGGAATATACTTTCCATTCTGCATTTTCCCTTAAAGAACAACGCTGGTCTGGATGATAATAACTTTGTCACCTTCTCCACTAGCATCACTAAAACATCCGTTGGCAATATAATTGTTCCAATATATTAGCAAGCTTTCCACAAATTTAAACATTAGCAATATATAACTTTGGTCTTTGTCATAGAATGACTTTTATGGTGATTCACTGTCCTTAAAGAGTAGATCTGGCGATATGGTCCCACTAATACACCAATATCTATTTAACTATATTTAGGGTTGACTATCATTGAACATGGATTTAGTAATGGGGCAATGAGTAAGTATTTTAGATCATGTTTTGTTAGTCAAATAAACCTGAATCTCTCTATTACAGCGTGTGAGACCAGGAAAAACCTCACTTCACATCCGACTTTTAAGCTCCCTTCAACAAGATGTGGCTACAACGTCTATTCTTTTTTTGCCAGGCTCTGTCAAATCTAGGCAAAATGTTCCCAGAATGTAAACAAGGGCACACACTGGCATTGTTGCTTTTAGCCGCTGTTCGGGAATAGTTAAGAAGAGTAACAAATATGATAGTTTTATGTTTATATTTATTTTACCAGCGGTAGATCTATGTCAAAAAGATTCCCTGTGAGTGAGGCATGTATGGTGCTCTGCTTTCAACAGTTAGGAAATAAGAATTGATTAAACCTGATCCTGGGGAACCTGAAGTTGATTATGCATGCAGCAGTTCTGAACCAAAGCATACTGTTGCTCTGGATGTAGAGCAGCACTGTGCCATCCCTGTGTCCTCCATTGCATCGTGCACGCCTACATTTTATCCCAACGGCCATGGTTGGATTAGTTCCCCCAAAGGGCCCCTGGCACTAAAACTGATAGCCCCCCACCCCCCCATTACAAACGCATTGCAATTGAAAATAATTGTGTATACATTTTCCTACATCTTACATCTAAGCATTTTATGTTATGTTGTAGTAGTAGTAGTAGTATGTGTTTTTACATAGTTTTGAAGCAGGATATATAGACTTTGCCTCAAAGCATTGTTACTTTGCCAACGTTTGGTGGCATCCAGGCAATATATCAGAAACTTGTGTAACAGCATAGCCCTACTGTGGTGCTGTTTCTAAATAATAACCCATATCTGTAGCAGCTTCTGCAGTTAGAATGTTTATCAAGAATACTAGTTAATTAAGATATTCGATAATCCACAGATATTAACACTCAATTAGTGGTGTGTGACGGGGGCCCAAAAACACGAGGGCCAGTACGAGTCCCGTCTGTCTAGCGGTGTACACCTGCAGAAGAGGCAGCCCGGTCAGCAGCACTCCTCTATAGAGCTGACGTTTGGTCAACATTTTTATCCAACCTGCGAAATTACAAAGTAGCCTACCCTTCCCCCGTCCCCAATGGATCTAACATTAAAAATGTCGGCATAGAATTGTATTATGCTAGGTCTACAACAGTAAAAAGCAGGTCAAAACTGCGTGACCAGCCAAGCTCTTGTGTGGGTGGACATGGACTGCATAAAATAAAGATTAAAACTGATATATATCCAACCGATTTGATCATTAGGAATATCAAGAGAATGGGTCAAGTGCTGTGTCATATTTCTGTGAAGAATCGCATAGTGGAGGGCCCTTTGGTGCCTAGGGACTCCTGGGCACGTGCCAAGATTGCCCATATGGTAGATCTGGACTTGCCGAAGGCAACATTCAAAATAGTGAAGTTACTAAGCAACTAGCATGCAGTTCTCACCAAGCACCACTAGATGGCTCTCACACACCGAAGGAGCAGTGACCTGAAACCCCCCCCTCCCCCTCCCGTTTGGCTCTGAGTCTGAAGCGCTCTGTAATTAATCAGAAAGGAAATGTCCCAATGCATAGCAAAGACGAATTAAATAGCATGTGATGCTAACAGCCTGGTGTTCCCAGCGTGGTAGTGAGACTATTTATACACCATTATTCCATCCTAGCACCTACCCAGTGGCTGTTCAATGTATGATTAAGGTTTCTTAAAGAAGGGGAGTATCAGAGGAAAGTCCTCTAATCTTCCGCTGTGTGTGTGTGTGTGTGTGTGTGTGTGTGTGTGTGTGTGTGTGTGTGTGTGTGTGTGTGTGTGTGTGTGTGTGTGTGTGTAGGTAGAGGGACCATGTGTGCTGCAGGTGCAGAAGGTGAGGAACATCGCGGCCCCTAAAGAGCAGGAGCATTCCCAGGCGGCGCCCCGCATGCTGCGCGTGCACATGACAGACGGACACACCAGCTGCCCAGCGCTCGAATACAAACAGCTGTCCAAGATCAGGTAGGTACGCGCACACACACACACACACACACACACACACACACACACACACACACACACACACACACACACACACACACACACACACACACACACACACACACACACACACACACACACACACATTCTGCTGTCTTCATCTCCTTGCCTTCTCGTCGCTCAGACAGGGAGCAGGTTAGTGTGGTCAGGACTTCCCAGACCATAGGTTCTGGGTTCGATCCCCCAACGTCCGCAGTCTACCGGTAGGCATCCCTACGAACCCAACCCCTACTTGCCCATTAATGACGTGTGACTGAATTCATTGTAAGTCAAAATGGATGCAATCATTTAGCAAACACTTTGGAAGTGTCTGCTAAATTATTAATTTTTTAATTTTATTATTAGCATTTGCCTAAGTCATGTTGTCCTCTGCACATGGCTAGCATAAAAGAAAGCGCAGAAGAAAGAGAGCCCATTTACGGGACACTTTTATGCGATGGGAACCGCATGTGATGGGAAACCGCATGTGATACTGCTCTGCAGCTAAACTAAGTGCTTGCTAAATTAGCTGAATATATAATTTTTTGCACAACGACGAAAGTCAAGCAGGTTTTTGCCTTGAATGAGTGTGATGTGAGAGGTCTATGCCACCACTCTTCTCCAAGTTGGAGAAAATATCCATAAAATATCCATAATGTGGGCCATGGGATGGCTTGGGATGATGGATCATCTAACATGGATCACATGTTAGATGTTCATGTTGGTGTGGACTAGTAATCTCCTAGTAAACAGTTATGTACTAGTAAACTAGTTCATAACTGTACAAACAGTTTCCATCCATGGGATGGATGAGGTGGGGAAATAATATTCATAAATAATAGCTGCATACTGTTGGACTAAAAGTTAACTTTTGTTGAGTTTAAGTAGAGGCATAAGTAACATAATTATATAAAAAACACTTTGGGAATTGGATCCCATGTGTCCTATCTTAAAAATATTTGGAGCTGGTACAGGGACATCTCTGAACTTTGGGGGGGGGGGGTTCTGCCAGCTAGTTTTTAGTAGTACCGATCTCTGTTCATTGAGAGTAGGCCTATTTCCATCGCAATTATATGAGCTATGCAGAAATGCATCTCTCCCTCTCCCTTCTGCACACAGGAGAACTTCTACACATGTACATATGTTTTATGCATCATTATTGTTTTTCAATATGATGTCGGGTTCATTGCAAATTGCAGACAGGAGTCAGGGTATAGGGAGAGCCAACATTGCCTTGGTAAAGAGTGTGCACAAGTAACAAAAGCACAGCAACCGCAACCACTCTAGCTGCAGTACTGTGTTGGCGTGCAAAGGTGGCACACTTGTTCCAGCTTCCCGAGCTAACCTCATCCATCACGTCTCTGAATGTCTCACCGTTCCCTGCACTCTAACCCTGAACGCCTATAAACTTGCGCAAAAAGGGAGGACATTCAAGGACAGAGTGAATGTATATGCCGGCACCCTAATAGGCAGACACTGTAAATGTTGAGCACGCGAGTATGAAAACATAAGCAGCACTAACCCCAAGTATCAAACTTAAATATTACAAATATACTATAGTACTTCACATTAAATGAAATTTTACTTGCATTGAAAGTTCAAGAGCGGCCCTCTATAAGTGATGAGGGTAATGTTAAGACTTGCACTGTAATGTATAATACTACTTTCACTAGGATTCTTTTTAAATAGTCACCATTCACAATAGTTACCAATGTTAACACTCACACTCTATATAGTTCTTTTACTCAGATTCTTTGGAACTTTTAGGATTCATTATGGTTACTAATATTAAGACTTCCGCTATATATTTCATACTTTCCCCTGTGTTATTTTGAAGTGTTGTGATTAACAGTGGTTTCCTCTATTTTAACGCAGACGCTCACAATAAACATTGCCGCATTTAGCTGTGTAATCAGATCATCTTAAACATTGTTTACCAGTCCTGTCTGGCGTCTCTGCTGAATTTCAGCTCTTTTTTTTCATCTGCAATCTCCGCTGTTCCTCTGTCCTCAATTTCCTGTTATCCCTCCTCCAGCTTGTTTCACACAGATAGCCTAACTCTATCTCTCACACATACAGACACACACACACACACACACACACACACACACACACACACACACACACACACACACACACACACACACACACACACACACACACACACACACACACACACACACACACACCATCTCTGAAACACGCACACCCCTTCTCCCCTCCTTGTCAACATCTCCTCTCTATTTTCCCTTTATCTGCTGTTTCCACTCTGTGGCAGCTGATCTACTAACCACTTCCCTGGTAATGACATCTCCATCCCGGCAGCGGTGGCCGCAGCGACCGCTGCCATGACAACCAGTGCAGGCTGTACAGGTGGAGGGGGGGAGAGAACAGAACAAAAGCTCTCTTCATGAGCTGCATACATGCAGAGACACAAACACCACGTCTTACTGTGTGTGTTTGTGTCTGTGTGTGTGTGTGTGTGTGTGGGTCTGTTGTGTCAATTTGTATGGTGAGTCAGTGTGTGTGTGTGTGTGTGGTGTTTGCGTGTCTTGCATTTGGGTGTGTGTCTGTATGGGTAAGGATGTGTGTGACTGAAACATCTGAAAGTCAGGGAAAATAACAGTGCATTAAGTAGCAAGAAGGATCCAACTGTGTCTGCTCTCTGCGGGAGTCCGTGTGTGTGTTTGTGTGTGTTTGTGCGATTATGTGTATTTTGCTGTGGGTTTTTGTCTGCATCTCTATCCATTTTGTGCGTGCACGTGTTTTACAGTGTGTGTATGTATGTGCGTGTAGGAGACCTTGCTGACTAGGACAGCCCAGTGTTTTAGATTGAAATCCATTCTAGCCACGCTGACATCTGGTGGCTGGAGCTCGGTAATGAGGGAGGGCCTGATGACGTATGATGAGACACACACACATGCACACACATGGGCCTGGCCTCCCCTGGACCTGCTCCATGTAATTTAGAGAGTGGTGGGGGGAGGGAGAAAAAGGAGGCTGGGGCGTAGAGGTGGGAGGAGATTGAGGGGAGAATTTTGAGGTGGGGGGAGAGTTGACGGCAAGGGTATGGAGGGGTTAGGCTATCGAGTTGATTCCGAATTCATTGTATTTCATTTTTTTTTTACTTTTTCTTCTATTCATGCTACTGTCCTGCACTTTCTCCTCTGACAAACTCATGTCCTCCTTTTTCTCAGTTTGAACACCCCTCCTGGAACGAAGGTGAAGCTACTTGGTACGGTCCAGGTTAGAAATGGCTTCCTGCTCCTGGAGGATTCCAAGATTTGCGTCCTGGGAGGGGAGGTTCAGTTCATGGTGGAGAAATGGGAACTGCAGAGGGTGAGGCTTGTGGCTCGCATGTTTTTTTGATCAAGTCAACGGGGTTACGGGATGTCAAGCCCGACGATCATCCACACGCCAGTTGGTGAAGTGGTCCGTTGTCATGGTTTCAGAGTTTGGCCAAACACAGCCGGAGTAACATCGGAGCAGAAGGAGGACCTCCGCCCTTCGTACCGTTTGGACAGGTGGGCGGAAAGATTAGGACAACACAAAATACTATAACAATCACCACAATACCACTGTTACCACAACAATAAAACCTCAATCACCACCACATCCTCAACAAACGAAATACAACAACTAAATAACAACTTCAACAGTGCAGCTGCAACTTCCACTACTACCTAAACAATGAAACTACAAATTCCAGAATTACCTCAGCCACAAAGTTAAAACTACCATCTCATCGCAACAATAAAAAAAAATAGCGCAACAATAAAAATCACAACAAGCACACCAAAATAAAACAACTACAATTACACAGCCACAACACTATATCAACAACGAAAACAACCTTTAACAAAATACAACAACCTCAACAATAAGAGCCCAGCAAAATAACTTGGCACTCACCACAACGATTAATGACAAACATATGACACAATCACCATCACAACAACACCACCTACCACAGGAGTGCCGTAGTAACCTCTGTCTACCGCTACAGAAGTGTGTGAGGCAGGAGGTGGTGGACAGTAAGGCCCTGGACCGGAGGAAGACCCTTCAGAGCCCCACCCCCCTCAAGCCCGAGGAGAACGAGCAGTTTGAGAAGCAGCGCACGGCCGCCATTGCTGAGGTTGCCAAGACCAAGGAGGTGAGGCATTACGTTTCCATGTTAAACCGTCTACACCTGACTAGAGCGCGAGACCAAGGACTGTATGGCGTGTTCGAGATGCATCGTACACCACCTGCACGAGTTGCAAAGTGGGAAATCTCCCAGCTCTCTTGTGACATTTCACCGGAGGCACGCCCCTTGAACTCGTGCTCCTGAGAGTCCACCGAGTTCAGCGAGGCTAACCGTAAGACTCGACAAACAAAGATGGCTGCAACCATAATGAGATGTATTTTCTTTATATTTGTGCCATGTTGGCCTAAATGCTCTTATCCACTTGATTACATTGCTGCTTTAATCCGGTCACCAATTTATGCGTTGCACGGTCAGGCTGCGTGCAATACAATGTCAAGTTTTGTTGTTCGGGCTGGTTTGCAAAGAGGCTAATGTAGCTACCACTAACAATGACCAGCCAATGACTGTTCTTCCCGACTCGTCATGTAGCGATGCCCACAAAGTCAAATGGGAACGCCATAAGTGCTAAATACATGAAATAATGTCACAAGAGCAAACCAGCGAGTGGTGTATGACGTATCTCAAACGCACCATTAGTTGGCTTTTGTACATTAGGGCGTG
This sequence comes from Gadus chalcogrammus, assembly GCF_026213295.1. Classification (NCBI taxonomy): domain Eukaryota; kingdom Metazoa; phylum Chordata; class Actinopteri; order Gadiformes; family Gadidae; genus Gadus; species Gadus chalcogrammus. Next base: position 13,288,856 of record NC_079425.1, on the reverse strand, counting down.
GCATCTCATTGCACCAGGCAAACAATCAAGTGTATAATCAAGCCATTATAATCAATTAAGATCCGTTCTTCAATTATTGTTTCCCAACTCTCAGTCACCCTCTAGATAATTAGATCGGTAACTTGTGTAACTTTCCAGTTGCCCACCTGTTCATGCCCACCTGATCATCATGTTGTTACTTGGATTGGTCACCTGTCTAATAAACCTATCACTCTGGCTAATTTGATTGGTTACCTATGTAACTTACCTGTTGCTCACCTGTTGGTTTCCAGCTAGCTAATTGGATTAGTTACTTTTGCAAATAAACGGTTGCTTACCTGATGATCTCCTGCTAGCTAATTGGATTGGTTGCTTGTGTAAGTATCCTGTTGCTCACCTGTGGCTCACTGGTTGGTTACTTCTCATGTCTCTGTGCTCAGGCTCCTCGCACATTTGGCGGCGGGGGAAATGCTGGCGGGAACCTGATTAGCAGTGGCTCCTCCTACCGCGGCCGAGACTCCCACGCGTACCGCCAACGAGAGGATCGGAGCGAGTGGACGGAGAGGAGCGACAGCCGACAAGATGGGAACTACAGGGAGCCAGGGAGGGAGAGCAGACAGGATGGGAACTACAGGGAGCCGGGGAGGGACGTCCGACAAGATGGGAACTACAGGGAGCTGGTGAGGGACACCACTAATCATTACATCCCATTACATCCTGACATTACATCATTGAGCTCTTAGCACTTTCTTCATTAGCCAGAGGTCAGGGCAGGTTGGAGTCTAGATGGGCTGCTGGTTAAATCATTGATCCTAAGAAGGGTACAATGATTTAAATCCCTCCCAGCTCTCCCTCCCTCCCTCTCTCGTTCTCCTTCTTGCTCTTCCTCCCGTTACTCCCTCCCTCTCTATAGCTCTTCTTCTGCCTCTTCCTCCCGTCCCCTCTCTCTAGCTCCCCTTCTCACAGTAGCATGATATAGCCCTCAAGTCTCAAGTTCATCCTCAAGGCCTTTGATAAGAGATATTATCTGTGGCTTGGGACTGGAAAGAGAGCAGCCCTGGTCAACATAACCCTCTGCTTTCGGTTCATATGAAGTGCTGAAGTGTTTTCAGGAAGCCCTTTGAGAGAGGATTGCTTCCTTTTTGTTAGCATGATGGCCCTCTCTGAAGTATTATTGGTTGCAGTGGCACTATGACTAGCCCTGCTAATTAGAAAAACTCTGAAGAGCTTACCTAGCTCTCTCCTCTACGGACACCACACACTCATGTTGTTTCCCAGCGAGATTCCTGTTTTGATTGGCTAATTACGAGAATGCTTGGTGGTGCCAGTACTGGGCATACTGGACGAGTGTCTGGCTCGGAAACCGGCCGGACATGACCAGTGGAAATTCACAGCCCACACTATCATCACCAACACAGTATCATCTCCAGCCTACGCTATCACCATCAATACATTAATCAGCGACACACTATCATCATGATACACTTATCATCACCAACCCACAATCATCCCCAATACATTAATCAGCGACACACTATCATCATGATACACTTATCACCAACCCACTATCATCCTCAATACATTAATCAGCGACACACTATCATCACCAACACACTATCATCGACAAAACACTATCCTCACAGCAACAACACCTCGAAGCTTTTTCATAAGACCATGATTTTAAAAGCACAAATAGAAAAATAACTTATAAAGACGAATTAACCCTGTTCCAACTCTACCGATCCCTCCTCCCAACCTCACTTAGTACCGTTCTCAATCCTTCCCTTGATTTACACATTCAAAGAGAAATGAGGAGGGGTCCATGAAGTTAGCTGTGCGGCTAGCGAAACATTGGGCTTTGAATCTTGTCTAATGACCACTGATTATATTCTGCTCACTCACATTCACCTATTCATGTAAAAGATTAATAATAATGTGATACAGCTGATTTGTGTGTGTGCAGCCCAAGGTTCTTTCTTCCTCAAACTAAACAGGGGTCTAGTTATAACAGATAATGTTTAAATCCGCCAGACACTGATTATTAAAGTTAGCAAGACTATTTCTGACCTTGTGTATTTTCCTAAAATGCATAGCTCTGGCTATGCCATGTACCTTAAGGCGTCAGTGTTTCAAATTATTAAACGTTTCATTATACAATAGGAATGGATGCGTTGGCATTTATTTGCAGATTGAAAGACAAACGCATTGATGTCAGAAGTCAAGCATGTAATCCTTGACTTCATCGCCGGTTTAATAGTAACAATCATTTGTAGCCTACATGTTTATTTTAATTTTTCAAAGAAATGTTGTTGTTCTCAATCTCATTGACATTGTAGACTTTCCTTTTTGTTAGAATAACTAAACTCATAGATCTAATGCAATCATGAACAACCGACATTAATGTGGGCTTTGGACGTCATCGTAGCAAGAGTCACCATTCCGAGAATCCTTCTATGGCCAATTATACGTTAACAGCAAAGGTTTCCGCAATTGCAATTGTTTGTCCGTGCGTTTTTATATATTATGAGTCGATGTTGTTGTACATCTTTAAAACTTTTTTAACTGTGATTCTTGTAGACATCCTTTAATTAATCAAGTGGGCTGGGAAGGCTTCACGCTAATCTTCCAGTTTTGAAAAGGACAATGAACTGTAGGAAGACTTCCCTCCCTGTTCTGTGTTATTCTATCAAGAATTGACATCCCCCTGTTTCCTTCTTTATCTGGTTCTCTGATAATCCCTCCTCCATCTCCACCTCTTTTCTCTCCTTAAATATTCAACATTCATTCATTGTGTTCGTTGTTTCACTCATCCTATCACATCCCTGACACATACTTACCTACCTGACCTTCCTCGAACAAAGTACTCCTCATCTGTTCTGCTTCCTCAGAATGGGTTTTTAATCTCTCTCTGTGTCACTTTCTCCTCTCTATAACCCCCCCGCCCAGCTCTTCCTCCTCTCTCTATGTATCACTTTATATCCTTCTCTCTCCTCCCTCTTCTGTCTCCTTCTTTCTTTCTCTCCTTCTTTCCCTGTTTCACCCTCTCCTCTCTCTTTCTGAGATCTTATCTGAGATTGTGGAATAATAATATTTTGTCAATAAATGTAAATTCCCCCTCCGTCTCTCTGCCAGGTGGATGAGCGGGCCCTGAAGGACATCATGGAGATGGGCTTTGATAAGGAGGACGCTCGGGTGGCTCTGATGGACCACAACAACAACTTGGAGGCTGCTCTGAATAGCCTGCTGACTGCAGCCACTAGCCCTGCCCCTAGCCCCACCCCTAGCCAGGCCCCAAGTAGACACGGCTCGTCCTACGACATGCACGGGTCCGACCCCGGCAGGCCCCCACCCAGGGGTATGTACACATACGTATACTCTTCAAAAGGCACACACACACACACACACACACACTCTTGCACACACACATACATTCAACCACTGCATGAAAATTATACCTTTTATTCACTCTCTACAAAATCCCAAGAGGCGATAAACAGTGTTTTTCGAGAGAGATATAGATGAGAAAGTTCTCCTAGACTTACGCGCACAACAAAACACATCCATAAGTGTTTCTGCGTGTGTGTGTGTGTGTGCACAGGCAGGGGCAGGGGCAGGGGCAGGGGGAGAGGGCGGTCGAGGGGTGAGGATGAAGAAGATGGAGAGGGAGCAGGTGGAAGGCCGTCTGGACCAAGCACGCTGTTCGACTTCTTGGAATCAAAGATAGGATCGTTCTCCATCAATGGTTGGTGTGCTTTCTGGTCATACAGTCTGTCTCTATCGCTGTCTGTCTGTCTCTATCTGCACTGAACTGTGGCTTCAATACCTGTATGTTTAATTTCTTTAATAAAAGTCCATTCTGAGAGACTACGTTGTTTAGAATATTAACATTGTGTCTATGGCTGTGTTATGTGTATATGAATGTGGTGTTTATCTGTGTGTCTATGTTGAGTAGTTTATTAACATTGTGTTAATGTGTAGTTTATCAATTTGTGTTCATGAGTTTGTTTGTTTATGTTGTGTAGTTTGTTGAGTTTGTGTTTTTAGTTTAACAACATATTTAGTTTATTAAGATTCAGTTACGTTTTTTTAACTTAGTGTTTATGTGTGTGTTTATGTTGTGCAGTTCATTAACATTGTGTTAACTGTTGGTGTGTAGTTTATTAATATTGTGTATTTTGTGTTTTGTCAGATTCTAAGCCCCAGGAGCCAGCAGGGAGGCCCCAGGACGGGAGATCTTCCTTCTCCTCCTCCTCGGACTTCCACTCCTCTTCCAGAGCCTCTTTTTCCCAGCGGACCCCCAGACCCCCACGCTTCAACAGGGACACAGACTTCCCCCGGCCTGGCCAAGACCCTCACGCCACCTCCACGGCCCACCAGGGCTCCACCCACTGGCCTGGCCCCGACAGAGGCCCTCGTGGTGGGACCGACCGCTTGCCCAGCGGCCGCAGGGACTTCCAGAACGACCACAACACCAGCACCTCTTCCTTTTCATCATCCACGTCTGTGCTCGGCCAGCCCAAGGTTCCCCCGCCCCCACCAACCTCACGCTCAGAGAGCTTCCACCAGCCGGCCCCACGCTCAGAGAGCTTCCACCAGCCGGCCCCACGCTCAGAGAGCTTCCACCAGCCGGCCCCACGCTCAGAGAGCTTCCACCAGCCGGCACCACGCTCAGAGAGCTTCCACCAGCCGGCCCCACGCTCAGAGAGCTTCCACCAGCCGGCCCCACGCTCAGAGAGCTTCCACCAGCCGGCCCCACGCTCAGAGAGCTTCCACCAGCCGGCCCCACGCTCAGAGAGCTTCCACCAGCCGGCCCCACGCTCAGAGAGCTTCCACCAGCGCAATGCTCGCAATGGAGAAGTTGGCGCAGGGGAATCGAACCACCGAAGAGGCCCCAGAGAGAACTCTGCGATGCCCAAGCTCGGTGAGCCACCAGCGCCTGAGGGCAGGGGGGCGGGAGTGACGAGACGCAGCGACTACAGAGCCGAAGATCCCGGTAGGAGGCGAGCGGGGAGGGGGGACCGACCGATCTCGTGGACGGAGACGCCCGCCGCGGTGACCGACCAGGACGTCGGGGGCGTGTCCCGGGACACACGGCCCAATAGGGGTGCTGATCCTGCCCTCAATGGGGACTGGGAGCAGAGGAGAACCGGGCCCATCAAACCTGACGTCACGGCGACGCCCTTCCGTAGAGAAGACCCTCCCCCCCAGGCCAGGAGGATCCCCCCACACACGGGACCCATCAAACCCGACATCGTCGCAGCGCTCCCCAGAGACGCCCCTCCTCCCAAGAGAACGGCCTCCCAGAGAGGGCCCAGCCAGGGAAGGCCAGGCCAAAAGCCAGTCCAGGACAAAATCCAAGGTCCTAAGGGGTCGGAGAAAGGTCACACGGGGGAGTCATCGTGGAAACCAGGAGACCAGTGTATGGCACCCTACTGGGAAGATGGCAAGGTAAGGAACATGTAAAGAACCTGGTTCAAACCACCAGGCACTACAGCCATTACAAGCCATTTTTTTATTGATTTGTTCAAGGTCCCACTTGCGATGTCGCAACTTCTATAGTGACATCGCAGGTTGGGTCAGAGATATGATTGATGGATCAGATTAGCAGTTGGTACAGAGCAATGGGAAGGCTGGTTGGCTCGCCACCCGGGAAATTCACTTGGTGGAAAACTAGGTGGTGCCCTTAAAGGTTCATTAGCACCAAAAGCAAAGCGAATATCCTACTCACGTTTCTCGGACAAGTGATTGTGCATCGACCAAAATCCGCGGGAAAGGTCAAATGTGAATGAGTGAATTGAATGAATTTGCATCGTCTGCATGGGTAGAATCGCACATAACAAAAGGGTCGCGTCTGCTCATTCACGTAATCGATCAATCGTGCGCAAAATACATTTCAAAGTCCATTCTGCAGAGCAAATTCAAATCACCGGCACAATGGGCTGGGGGTCTAACACCATTTAGTATATATAAACTATAACTGCATTTCACATTAATCGCAAATATCTCGCTGCTTTGGGTTTTCCTTTGTAGACGCATTGAGAGGATGCGCGGAAGAATCCGCTGTCAGTGCGTGTGCAGTGTTACAGTGATACGAGGGTTTATCCAATAAGTGGCAGTGTACCCGCGCACCATTGGCATGTATGCGCGCTTGTCTGCATGTGTGAACGAGAATGACAGGGAGAAAGAGTGCTATGCGGAGATGAATGAACAGAACGATATTTATATTTCGAAATCGCGAAAAAAAATAAAATGCTGATCAATTTGTGGCGCTCAGTGTTGATTCTGTGGCGCTGTGCCACACATTGGTCTGTGTATGGGAAACACTGACTCGCTCTGCACCTTAGCTTTTTTGAACGCACGGCAAGATGTGCTGGTGAGACATGTGGATGCGATAGGTGTTTAGCAGTTACACACAGAGCTGGGATGGATGGGTGTTCAATGTGTGGGTATAAAACAAAAGGTAATAAAATGAACTTAGATGTCTAATTTGTTTATATGTGTGCGATCTGCTTGTTCAGACAATCTGCATTAGAAAACACTTCCAGCTGCTGTCCATTGTATAACTAATGCATCAGTGCTTGTTGTTAAAACCACTTTATAGTTTGTCCACAAATGCATTTGGAACACTCCAGGTGTTACACGCAGGTGTATTTTCAGTTTTTCTTTGAAATGATCTCATCAAAGACGGTGCCATGTAAATATTATCCTTTAACGAAAGGGACTTCCCTCTGTGAAGAATACTACATTTTATTTGCTCTCTCCCTCGCTCAATCTCTCCCCTCCCGTTATCCCTCTATCTCCCCCTTTCTCTGTCCTGTTCCTTTCTCTCTCCCCTTTCACTGTCGTTGCTCTTCCTCTTGGACCTTCCTCCTTCTCTCTCACTGTCTTTCAATCTGTCCCATCTCCCTGCTACAACCTCAACGTCAATGTCTCCCTCTTTCTCCCTCTCCCCCTCCCCCTCCCACTCCCCCTGTCGGCCTCAGTTCTACCGAGCGAGGATCGATGCGGTGCACGCCTCCGGCTGCACAGCGGTGGTGGTCTTCAGCGACTTCGGCAACTGTGAAGAGGTCCTACTGCACAGCATCAAATCTGCAGCCCCGGGCCCCTGGGTGAGGAACTAAGGAAGCCTTTAGGAACCAGTTAGAGTGGGAGATACGAGACTAGACAGGAAGTTGTGGCTTCTTATTTCTGACCGATCGCAGGTATCTTTAGGCGTAAAAAAACCCAGTTTTTCATTGTTGTGATCACTCTCTGGGTAACCGGTTACTGAGAGATACACCTGATTGTTGATGCAATTATACTACAACTACTACCAATGTTCTTCAACTAGTCACTTGTAGTCAATAGTTAGAGCAACAGAAAAAGGCGTAATATTGTCACATCCATATGAACCCAATAAAACATTGTTGATGTAAAGTGTTGTGAGTATCGCACAGATGTAGAGTCACTTTAGTAGCCTCTTTCCACTTGACTAGTTTCATCTTCCTTATGCCTATATCATATAGATAATATACTTATGATTGCAATACATACCCACTTTAACCAATCAATAAGATCAGTAATTAGATGGAAGAATCATCAGTGTTACTTCTTGGGCTGGTCAGGATATTATTACTTTGGTGTGACTCCCAACTGCAAGGTTCTGGATTCAAATGTCCCCCCAATGTCCACAGACTACCTGTAGGTATTCTGGAGCTAGGTGCTCCCTACCTGCTCCTTTATGACACGTACCAGAAACACGGCGCTTTGGTAAAACGTGTCTGGTGATTGACTCGGTGGGAGGTGGGGTGGGGGAGGGGTTCAGCATGCTGGCTGCTGTAAAGTGGCGGTGGTTTAAAAAAAGAGGAAGAGGGAGAGATAGTGTTAAGGTGAAGCGAGGTGGAGAGGCCTCCAGCATGTATGATGGAGGATCGGTGAAGGGCTGAGGGTTGTCCACTGGGAGGGGGTTAAAAGTTAGGGTAATCCGGGTTGTGGGTAATCCAGTGTAAGGCCGCGTTCACGTCTAGCGTTTTTTTAAATCTGCCAGCGCTTGTTTTACATTATATTCCTATGGAGCAGAGCGTTTCTGGAAAAAGTCACGGCCGCTGTTGTAAACGCCTCTCCCAGCGTTTTTTTCTGCCATACGGAGCGTTGAAAAAAGTTCAACTTTCAGGAAGAAAGCGGCCGACGTCAGGCGTCTTTTGGGCAACTGACCAATCACAAGCGGAACATTGACACTCCGTCACGAAGGAAACTCTCAACTGTCAAAACAAGAAACAATGGCAGACAAATCACTCGGGAAAGTGCCGGTGGAGCGATTAATAGTTTTAATTACAGAACATGTCGAGATCTACAACATGTCTAATGGGCTCTAGCCTGGATAGGTAGTAGGCGAGTAACGTCGGGTCTAGAATGGATTCGTTGCTAGGCGATAGAAAAAAACGCTCTCGGCGCTTTTAGGGCCAAAAACGCTGCCAGCTTTTCTTTTTGTTGAAAAAACGGTAGGCTCAACTTTTCCCTATTACAAAAAACGCTAGATGTGAACGTGGCCTAAGGAGGTAAGGGTAATCCAATGTAAGGGGTAAGGGGGTTGAGGGGGTGAGGGTAATCCAGTGGGAGGGATGAGGGGGTGAGGGTAATCCAGTGGGAGGGGTGAGGGTTATCCAGCGGGAGGGGTGAGGGGGTGAGGGTAATCCAGTGGGAGTGGTGAGTGGGTGAGGGTAATCCAGTGGGAGGGGTGAGGGGGTGAGGGTTATCCAGTGGAAGGGGTGAGGGTTATCCAGTTGGAGGGGCAAGAGGTTAGAAAGGGATGAGTGGGAGTAGTGGTGGTAGTCCAGTGGGAGTAGTGGTGGTAGTCCAGTGGGAGTAGTGATGGTAGTCCAGTGGGAGTAGTGGTGGTAGTCCAGTGGGAGTAGTGGTGGTAGTCCAGTGGGAGTAGTGATGGTAGTCCAGTGGGAGTAGTGGTGGTAGTCCAGTGGGAGTAGTGGTGGTAGTCCAGTGGGAGTAGTGATGGTAGTCCAGTGGGAGTAGTGGTGGTAGTCCAGTGGGAGTAGTGGTGGTAGTCCAGTGGGAGTAGTCCAGTGGGAGGGGGGCTGAGGGGGATAGGGAGTAGTCCAGGTGTGGGGCAGGGGTCTACCTGTTCGTCGTCCTGTCAGTCGCTAACACGCGTCGTGTTACCGTGTCTGCTGACAGGAGGAAGACGACGGTTGCTATGACGACTCGATGGAGTTTCGTGACGGCGGCGACGGACAGATGCGGACGGCTCGACCCACGCAGCAATATTACCAGCCCCCTCGGGCGCGGGACTAGCCACGCCCCCCAGCTAGTCAGCCACGCCCCCACCCCGAAAGCGCCAGTAGGTTACATAAGGGCTGAGCTCAACACCTTGTTAAAACAAGACACGATCACAGAACTGTTTGCACGTTGGCATCCCGGGTGGGGAAAATATGTAGCATTATTAAAATGATAACTCGTTTTTGTGATGTGTTATTAAAGTGCACGCATAAACCAAAAAACTCACTTGAACTTGACATAACTGAAGCCAAGACAAACTCTAGCGAGTGGAAGTGGAATCAAAATTTTGCCACATATTTATTTATTCTCACCTTCAAGTTGCACTTGGAGGTTAGCTTAATGTGTGCTACCATTGTACCAAACGTTTCCTATCCATATGGTAGAGAAGATACAGCAGGTAGGAGCTTCTAAAGTCCCCTCTTGTGATCACCTGAAATGCAGACAGGGTACCAGGTGATTTCTGACTATTAAGCTCCATATATTTGATGAAAAATAGTTTGAAAGGTCTTAAGGTTCTTTATGTACAAGCAGATGTGCCTAATGATTGGTAGGCACAGGATAACCACTACTAATCCCTTAGTGCAGTACGATGCCCTGACATCCACCGGGACACAGATATAAAAATCTGCTTCAGAACTAGAAATTGCGGTCTAAAACAGGTCGGGAGCCACTGTTTTAGTGTATGGTCAACCAATAATAATCCCAGCCCCCACCCACACAGCTGAGGCTCTTGGGATGCATTGGGGCACAGACTTGTATAACTTCACAGAAGTTGACATTACAGGAGATGGTTTACATGGAGTAAGGACGTTTTTTAAAGAAGCATTTTATTGTGTGCTTAGTAATCACCTGTTGTTTTTTTCTATCAATCTATATCCACACTTGTTTCAGTGAGAAAGAAACACTCTTTCCTCGATGTTCCCGAGTTCTTCCTGACTAACGAAGGCTCCGCATCTTCCCAAAGATGGAGAAGACTTTTTCAAAGGGCTTTGGACAAGAGCTAAACTAATAACCTGACGTCAATTTCCAAGGACTTTGTTACGGACTCTTATCTCTTGTAAATTGTATGCGGGTTTATAGACCGCCTGCATCATCATGTTAATAAACTACAGTTGCAAATATCTGCCATGTCTATTGTTAAGTTTCTGTGCCCTATGGAATCCGCCAGGTTTTAAAATGACTGCCTTCCTCTTTCCTTCTCGGGGTCGGGTAGATAAGCTAATGAAGTTTTGGAATTAAATTACCACCTCGGATAAACTAAATTACTCCATCAGATAAGGTAAAATCCATCCCAAACTTTGGTCGAAAAAGATTAGACTATAAAATAATGTCTGCGGTGCATTTCCTAATCATTCACAGCCTTAAAGATGTTCAATGGTTTTATATATACTCCCAGCCATCTAATGACTTATTCATTGGCTTTAAAACGCTGTCGCCGTTCACGCCTAGAGATCGATTCCCCGCGCTCATTTGTCGTGTTCTGCCAAGCAAATCCGTTGGGTAAGACAATCTGGTCCGCCTGTAATGGAGATGCTCGCGGTGGAGATATCATTTTGCACATTACAAAAGGGACTATCGCTACCCCTTCGACCGTGCAGCACACACAGTACCAACGCACACACACACACACATCCGCATTTGGACGGCCATTTCCGAGCTTTCGCCATTCAACACGTTTACACATCATGAAACAATCGTGGCCCGCCGCTGGGGTGGAGCAGACAAAGGCGGCAGGGTTCAGTGGGAGGGTCAGCCTGATATTCTGTGTCCCCGGGCTGCAGGATTTGTTTTCTCCTCCCAGTGGCCGCAGATAAATAATTGACAGGAGGTAATATGGAAACCTATTGAACAGGAAGCACTGAAAGTGAAGAGTGGGAGGGAGGAGGAGAGGGATGAGAGAGTTTCCTAATGCCTCTGTAATACCCTCCGGTGTGTTCCCTAAAGAATCATGTTGGATGCAAGGAGCTGATTTTTTGATGACGTTTGGATTTAATTTGGGATTATAATTTGGGAAATTGAATATAGAGGTTTGTTCTGCGTTTTGGTGGATTTTTTCATTAAAAGATGAAGACGAGGATTGGATTGGCTTCTCGATTTGTTCAATAATCCATGTAGTTTGATCTTCCACTGTATTCATATTTTAGTTATTCCACCTGGACATTGCTGGAGAACGCTTTTTCACTGGGACAAGAAACTGTTTTAGTGGCTCAATTTAAAACATTAAAGGCTGAAAACGACTTGCAACACATTACGATTATAAGCGAGCATAAAAATGGAAGGCTAGCATCATAATCTCGCAGATCCCCCTTTTGAAGGCATACAATGACCGTAGTCCAGCAGCTAAGTTTCTGCACTTGTTACTGCTGTCCAATATCTATGCAGACTGGCAGGGAAGGAGCACGGTTTGCTAACCGACAGAGCAGCGCTGTTCTGTCATGAAGTGGCCTGGTAATGAAGCTGTCCTTTTTTATGACTTGTTTGATCGATTGTTCACATGAAATTTCTAAGTTGTGAACGGTTCACAAATTATCATGTTTCCTATCTCCATCAGATGTATGGCAAAAGTCATTGTTATAATACCACTATTGCCCTAACAGGGAGGCAGTTTGCTGATTTACTGATGACAACCGCAAAAGGATGCCTATATATGCCCACTCAACAGAATCAACACAGCTGCAAGACGGCATTGTAAAAATCGAAATATCTGCCAAAAAAATCGACTTAAACGCCATTGCTGACTACTGCGGACGTAGCTAGGTCTCTTAGGGTTGTCCCATTTCACGATGGATGATTCAACCAATACATCTTGTAACTCTTTTCAGAGGGGCAGGTCGAAAAGCCGGTGGCACTCAAAAGAGTGTTAGGGCTAAAAGTAGGAAATGGGATTGGGCCTTCGACTCCCAAAGGTCTACAAATAACCTCCAGAGTGTAGCTTGGAGTCTGCAAACAATCTCTTCAATTCTGTCTCTCCATCCCTCCACCATCGCATTCACAGCAGCTTGTTGTGCTGCCTTAAGCAGATCTGCAACATACTCTCTGACATCACTTCCTGTTTGGAGGTTTCATTGAAACTCAAAGAACCGTACAGGCTTATTTATACTTGCTGAGCCCACACAAGTCTCACACTAATGATGAGACTACAGATGGACTACTTATCTTACACTTCTTACACCTAACAGTTCTCTCTGAATCTTTCTATCTTTCTCGCTTGGTCTCTCTTTCATGGGCATTCTCTCACGGGCACTATGTCTCTTTCACTGACTCCCTGTTCTCTTACAACCACTTTCTCTTTTCCCTCAGGATCTCTCTCTCTTTCCTTCGTTTCCTCTCACATGGTCTCTCTTCCCTGACTCCCCAGTGCAACCTGATAAGTTTGGCTAACAGAGGGAGGAATGGCCTCCCCTCCCCATACCTCCTCCTCTAGTTCCTCCGTCTCCCAGCTGGCCTGCTCTCTCTAAGCACCTCCGTCGCTCCTAAATGCGATGCCTCGACCCACGCTGCCCTGACCCTCGTTGCCGCGGTGACCCCCACCGCCTCCCACGCAACACTGTAGAACCTTTGTACATCTGACATGTGACCCCTGAGGTCTGGGCCCAGTGTGCTCTTTGGAACGCCGCCCCACTGAATCCACCACCACAACTCCAACTCCCTCTCCTCCCTCCAGCCCCGCCAGCTCTCTTCCAATGCTGCATTTAACCTGCTGCTCTCACGAGAAGGGAGAGGGAGGTCTGTGTGTGTGTGTGTGTGTGTGGGGGGGGGGTTATGGAGGCTTGGTACGTATAGTTGGAGAGGAGTGGGTGGAGATGGAGGGGAGGTGGAAAGTAGAGCGTAAATGGAGAAAGGGACGGGGGAGTGGAGAAGAGGGGAAGGAGGACGAGAAAATAGGAGATAGGGAGAGTGGAGAGGAAGGGAGCGAGCGAAGGGGTTAGTTCCTGTGGGTCATCTAGAGAGAGAGAAGACGATTCCAGCCTTCCTAAAAACAGCCCTTACAAGGACCTCACCATGCCAGCCCGCATTTAGAATACATTTGAAGCCCACCAAATCATTTTATGAAATCACAGAACCAGGAACCCTACATCACCCCTCCTCCCACCCATTCTGACAGCACATACATACTGACTTTAGAACAACAGGCTGCTGTCATAGTTTTCATCCTTCTGTTTTTTTCCTTCTGTTTTTACTGCTGTGATCTCACATTCTACACTGACAGCTTCTGAAACTGTAGCGTCAAGAAAAAACACAGATAAATGGGAATCTTACGAAATACAACTCCTTATTTGTCTGGCATTTCTGTCTACAACACACAAGGGGAAATGGTGTGTTTTTAGCGTTTTTGTCGAAATTCATTAGACAGAATGGCAGGATGTAGAGGATGTAGATGAGAGGGTCCCAAGGGTCTTCCGGTCGTCTGAGGGTCGCCATTGAAAGTGAAACAAATGTAATTGAAAGACAGACATACTTGAAGCAGCATCTGGCACACAAGCCACACAAATGCGACATCACATGTTGGTTTCATTTCCATCTCATGCAAATGTAATTTGTCTTGCAAAGCGTGCAACTTCCTTGTTGGGCTTTAATCAGGGTAGGCTGTCTGTTAGTCACAGAGAATGTCACACTCTCACACAAAGGAGTGGCAAAGGTTAGACAATGCCCAGTGGTGTCATTTGAAATCAGATTTAATGGTTGGTGTAACCAGAATGTAATACTCTTAACATGCATGACTTGTTGATCCCTGGATTTCATGCCAAAACGACTTCTGACCACTACTCCGGAGTCAGAGAAGGAATCCTTATCTTATTCCTTCATATAAAAGGCAGGTCAAAAGCAGGTCAACAGATGCACAGGTTAAGATGATGAATACTTTTTTTTTTTCATGTTACATTATTCATTCATGATTTATTTTATGAACACATCTCATGTTATTGTACTGTGATTCAGTTGTTACTGTGGTTTATTTCTGCTTCAAACAGCCTAGAAAGATGTCTCCTTATCTAAACAAATAAGTCACCCATTTACAGATGGCAACATGATCAAACTCACAACTCGTTCACACACCCAGCAAACCATAGTCTATCTCTGCATACTTTTACTGTTTCAAGTTTGTATCTTTTATCTTTCTGTATAACTAGTTTGTATATTTCCGTGTTGTAGTTTGTATCCTTCTGTATATCTAGTTTGTATATTGCTGTGTATCTACCGGTAGTTTGTATCGCTTGTTTGTATTTCTGTGGATATCAAGTTTTATCTTTTTTTACTTATATCTACTTTGTATCTCTGTGTATTTCTATTTGTGTGACCGTGTATGTATCGTATCTATCTCGAAATACCTAGTTTGTATTTCTCTGTGTATATATCTAATTAGTAAATCTGTGTTTATATAGTTTTTATCGGTGTGTATCTAGTTCGTATCTTTTTTTTATTTTATTGAATTGTTTCTATGCTTTGTATCTCTCTGAGTTTGTTCTGTTCTATTGTGCTGTGCAGCCTGGTTGCGGCACCAGCCAGCTAGACGCCTGTTGTTTTGTTGAACGCGTAAACCTTTCAGCTGGCTTCTGCCTGACAGCTTTACTGCCATCTTCATACCGGTCCCCTCGTTTGGCCCCAATTAAACCCACTTCCACCGTACCTGCTGAGACGGGAGAGGAAGGTGGAGGCAAGAGGGGCGATAGGGAGAGGCGCTGAGGGGGAGGGCATGACGACGTGAGGTGAGGGGAGGGGGGGGAGATGAGGAGTAGGAGAGGGGAGAGAGTGTACCTGCCGAGTGAGGTAGAGGTGAATAAAGTGCTGCTAAAACGAAGCTCATCTTTGACACTAATTGTCTCTCTAATCTCCTGAGGAAATTATGTTGGTGTTTTAAACACGCAAGACTAACGTCTTCTGACAGATAATGGGGGAACCTTTGAGCTCTTTTGATAAAAAGAAGACATACGGTAATTCAATTTGGTAGTTAAAAAATGGTAAACATGTCAAAAAAGACTATATTAAAATTCTCAGTTTCTGCATTGTTTAAGCAGGTCTCAAATAGTTTAACCAATTGGATACACATTTTTATAGTTCTAAAATAAGTTTGTCGAACTTTACTTGAATTAATATTTATGTTGAATTGACCTAAGGATTATTATAGGCATTAAGGCTTTGTTTAACCCTAACCCTATACCTTCATAACAACATACCCTCATAACTTTAGAACGTAACATAACCTCATAACTTTAAAACATACACTGATAACTTCATGTCACAACCTCCACCTTTATTCTATTACATAACCGCATAACTATATTGCATGAGCTCTTTAAGATCATAATTTTCCCATGTCGAAATCTTCTCGATGTGTTTCCTCACAGCCAGGAACTTATTTGTTTTGAGTTGACGGTCATCCCTCCTCAACCCACATCCTCCCCTCCTCCTTCGAACAAAGTAAACAGATTACCCCCCCCCCCCCCCTGTAGTCTCAGGAGCTCCAGAACCACCGCAGAGAGAGGGCTCCTAACAAGCACCCTGCTGGCCTGTCTGGACTAATGGGTGATGGGGGGGGTTTGGAGTGTGTGCACTGGGCCATGTAGCCGACACCTCAAACATGCTGTCAGAGTTGGTTACCGCCAAAGCTGCCGTTGCGCCCCAACTCAGGACGATTTAGCTTACAAATGGGCCCCGTTTGTTGGTCTGGCCGGACAGAACCGCGGCGCGCAGCGGGAGGGATAAATAGAATGGAAGTTTGGTGAGTGTGTGATGAACACCTTGTTGTTAAAGTCCTTTGTCAGGGAAAGCGATCGGCCCTTATTGTTGACGAACGGCTTGATTCTGTCTGTGTCAGACTTAAATCTTCAATCTGCACACAACTGTGTCACATTCAGAGTTTTCAAAATAAAAGTCAATTGACATCCACAATACAACAGTGATAATGTCGAGTTGGAATCGGTGAAATCAACAAACTAACCGTCAGAGCGGCAGTAGCGGCAGTAGCTCAGGAGGTAGAGCGGGTTGGCTGGTAACCTGAAGGTTGCCGGTTCAATCCCCGGCTCCTCCTAGCTGAGTGTCGAGGTGTCCTTGAGCAAGGCACCTAACCCTAGCTGTTAGCTCCCGACGAGCTGGCTGTCGCCTTGCATGGTTGACTCTGCTGTCGGTGTGTGAATGTGTGCGCAAATGGTGAATGTGAGGCAACATTGTAAAGCGCTTTGGGTGGCCGATGGTCAGAAAAGCGCTATATAAATGCAGTCCATTTACAAAAAACATCGCTTTTCTGTCCCTGGTCGTGTATTGGACCATTCCCCTGAAAGAAACGTATTCCATGGATAACGGTTGGAAGATGTCCAGGCCGTGGTGAGGAGGATGTGAATAGGAAGTGGAGGGGATGTGGAGATGATATGGTGACGAGGTAGAGGAGGTGTTGGGATGACGTGTCGAGGCAGTGTGGAGCAGATGGTGTAGACCGTTGAAGGAGGTGCAGAGGAGGTAAAGGGGTGGTGGGAATGATGTGTGGGGTGTGTGTAGAGGAGGTTTGAAGGAGGTGGTGGGGTGTTGGTGTAACGGAGGTGGGGGGGGAGGATGTTTGGAGGTGGCGTAGAGGGGCATAGGACTGTTGACCGGCAGCAGGAGGGTAAGATTTGTTCTGCTAGCTCTTTCTCTAACAAGGAGACCCTGCTACAGTGGCTGATTATCTGGCCACATGTGAGCACACAACCACACATGGTAGTGTAACCAGGTTCCTGTCCTTATATAGGGGACACATGGCAGGGAGGAACTTGAGGGCAAGCCGCTTGATACTGCCACCTCTACACAACCACATGTTTTGAATTCATTTAAAGGGTTTTGCTTGTTATGCTATGACATTGTTTGTCCATGACGGCACCTATTGCACTCTGAACCATCACTGGAAGTTCTGTGTTCCTTCTCAAGGTTTCTTCTCTGTGGGTTTGTGGAGTTTCTCCTTGTCCTTATGCTCTAAGGGCTAGGGGGCCTGTTGTATATTCAGGTCCTGTGAAGCCCTGTGAGACTGGAGCCACTGTAACTGTGATTAAGGGGGATATACTCGAAAAATGTACTTTACTTGACCCGGAAGCAATGAGCAATTATTAGCAATTATTTTTTCTTTGGTCAGTTGTTATGTCCCTCTGTATGCTTATTTGCTGTCTAGTAATTTAGCAGATACTTTTATCTAAATCGAGTCGAATGAAACAAATGAAAGTAGAAGGAAAGTTTGAGAGGAGAAATGGCTTGTAGTTTCTATCACAACCTTATCTAGACTAGTGAACTATTCTCATCTCCATGTGTGGCCTTTGGGAATCCCTCCAAGCTCGGAGAATAGTGGATTGATTCAGTGCCCCACCAGTAAGATCTGAACATCTGAGCGTGTTCTCTTTACCTCCATCGTCCCTCACGGGGGTGGCTTGGAGCAGTCAGACGTAACACCTGTCCCCTCCTTTCTCTTCTCCTTTCTCTCCCCCGGAAAACCCTTTCTGCGTTTTATCTACACATGAACAGAGAGAAGCTAGTGAGCTGTGGAAAAGCCACACCAGACTTGTGCATTAAGACACACCCGGCTGATGATCCCTGATAGGTTACAGTTTTTTAATGAGTGTTTGTGTGTGTGCGTGTGTGTGTGTGTGTGTGTGTGTGTGTGTGTGTGTGTGTGTGTGTGTGTGTGTGTGTGTGTGTGTGTGTGTGTGTGTGTGTGTGTGTGTTTGCGTGTGTGTGTGTGTGTGTGTGTGTGTGTGTGTGTTTGTATGCAGAACACTGGTACTGTACCCTTGGACAGATGGCAGATAAGGGGAGAGGGTGAACAAGAGTACGAGTGGATGGGAGACTGTAAAAGAGAACAGGAGAAGCAGACGTCAAATGAGAACAGGAGAAGCAGACAGTAAAAGAGAACAGGAGAAGCAGACGTCAAATGAGAACAGGAGAAGCAGACAGTAAAAGAGAACAGGAGCAGGAGGGAGTTTAAGAAAAGGAGATGCAGACATTAAAAGGGAACAGAAGCAGATAGTGAAAGAGAAAAGGAGAAGCAGACAGTAAAAGACAAGAGGATAAATAAACTGAAAGAGAATAGGAAAAGCAGACAGTAAAAGGGAAAAGTAAAAGCAGGCATCGAAAGAAAAGGAGAAGCAAACATTAAAAGATGAAAGGATGAGCAGACACTAAAGGATAAAAGGAGAAGCAGACGGTAAAAGAGAACAGGAAAAGCAGGCGTAAAAGAGAGTGCACGTTGAAGACCTGCATTTGGTGCTTGTTCCACTGTGCACATATGATGTAAGCAGAGTGTAATGATGTTGCATCAACAGTCATTTACAGGGTGAATGAGTAGCTGTGTGGGAGGTGTGTGTGTGCACTTGTGCATGCTTTTTTATGTGTCTGCATGTGTGTTCCTGCCTGCATTTCTTTGTCCCTGTGTGTGTGTGTGTGTATGTGTGTGCAAGAGAGTGTGTGTGCATAATATATGTGTGCGAGAGGAAGAGCAGAGAGAATATAATTAATGACCACATGATAATCAGGAAAGGAAATGAAGGACCAGTTCCTCCCCTAAGGCAGGACAACAGATTACAAGATATCCCAGATTACGTGCTTCTCACCCCTGCGGCCCCCCACTCATATAGCTGAGATAGATACACTACTACACAACGACACTGTTCTGCACAACACACCTGCCGCACAGCTAGTGTTATTCTATTAGTTTACTACTCTCCAATTACTGTTATACTATCACTAGACCACTTTACAGATATACAACTGCTCGACTGCTTTAGCTACTGAACTGCTATACATCTACATTGGGACACTATTACTATATACCACTATACTACTACTCTGAAACTATAGCTTTTAACCGCTTCCGTTAAACTATTACTATAGATACTGCACACTATCACTGCTGCTCACCAACAATTATTTATTTTTCCCCAAAGCAAGACCAGTGCCTTTATTCAGGAAAGGGAGTTACTATAGCTACTATTTATATAAACTAACCTCAGGTTGTGATTCCTAGAGCTACTCTTCAGTCTCTCCAGCTGTTTATTTAGTAAATATAGGTTGTGCAACGCATCTTTTTTTAAACTCTGAAATTGTTTGTATGCTTTGACTTCGTTTTGGATAAAATGTTGAATGTTAAATGTAATGTGAATGTAAGTTGGAAGAGCAGCAGTGGATACACATAAATAAGCAATCTGTTGGAATGGTCGTGATGAATGAAATCTGGTATTTCCTGTCAGTGTGGAGCCAGAAGACCCATGAAACCCTTTGGTTGTCTAACAGCTCTGTCTCTGAACTATGGGTCTGGGCTGTCTAATCCTGGAGGATCACAGCCCTTGAGAATAGCTGCGGATGTGTGTGTGAATGTGTTTGTGTGAATGTAAATTCAAGTGTGTGTGTGTGTGCAGTATGTATGTGCATGTGTAAGAGTGTGAGTGTGTGCACGCACATGCATTCACAAAGATGTGTGTTTTTATGTGCATGTATGTTTGATTCTGTCCGTCTATGTGTGTGTGTGTGTGAACATGGATGCATGTTTTTTTGTTGTGGCAGTACATGTTACAGTACATTTTTACATAAACCCTATAATAAACTAAAACCACCCAAGTTCTACAGTAATCGTCCTATTCATAAGATCAAATCAGTGGTTTCTTCTCTGTCTCTGCAGCAGATGAGAAGCAGTGAGTGCATCCCCCCCCCCCCCCTTCCCCCTAACAGACACACCCCTAGTGATGACCCTCTTCCATCTTTTGACTTGATCACACGCTCTGAATCTTGGCACCGAAACGCAGTGAAGCAACAAAACAATGTCACATCATGACATCATGAACACTAACCGGCTGACAATGCTACTGTTCAGACACTGCTTTTATGTGCCCCGGGTTGGACAGACGACCGAGGGCACATCGAAGCAGAGGGTTTGAACAATAGCCTCAAGGATCTGGGTCAGGCAGTAGGGGTTGGACTGTCGGAGAGTCTTGGAGAGAAGAAAGAGGGCTCTCTTCCTTCCTTCTTCTTCTCCATCTTTTCATCTTGTTCTGTAGATCTGATTGGGACTGTGGACTATATGTGTATCACCATTGTCATTGATATCACTGAGAGCTGTCTTTATTTTTCAAATAGCCTACATGTATAACGTCAATTTCAATGTATGGATGCACATATTATATTTTGCAAAAATACCATAACAAATATAAGACAAGGCAGACTTTCGAAATTGCGTTACAATAATAGTATGCTACAAAAAGCAAACAATATAATGATACAAATATACACTCAATACAAACACAGTTAAGAGAAGTAGAAATGTAGATCCAAAAAGTATTGTAGTTAAAGTAATTCCCGGAACTGGGCCACAGAATGAATGTTTCTGACTTGGCTTGACCCATCTCTAGCCATCCATGTTAATCCTAAGGGAGAAAGAAGGTTTCATGAAGTCTTTATGTGCTGAGGCGTTGCTAGCCGGTTTAGGGACCATCTGGACATGTCGCAGTGCATATAATGTCCTTTTTGCCCTGGGGTTAAAACAACAAAAGAACAGAAAACTGATGTTAAAAGTACATTCTATTTTGCTAAATCTAGAGTAAGTGTCACAGAATGATGGAGTTTGTTGCTCACAATATATTTTTTAAAGTGATTTCCGCTGTCTTGGATATTTCACCTTAATTGTTCAGTAATTATACTGTCTCATTTGTTTTTTTCTCTCATCATTGAGTTAATTACTGAATGATTATGGGTTATTATGTTCTGCTTTATATGTGTTGTCACGGTAACCATGAAAGGAAGCTGATGGAACTATTCCAGAGAAACGCCCCAATCAGACTTTACACTGTATCTAACGCAACACAAAACCACAGACACAGAACGCAACACACATACACAAAAACACACCCAGATACAAAAACACACACACACACACACACACACACACACACACACACACACACACACACACACACACACAGACACATACACACACACACACACACACACACACACACACACACACACACACACAGATTCAATATACAGCACACAGTACAACATAAACAATATACATGCTCCATAATACACACTACACTCACAATTAAACTCAAAACACACCACACAGTTAGTACAGTATCACACAAAGTAGAAAACACCAAATCCACAGCAAACACACTATAAATGAAACCACCCAGTGGACAACAAACATAATACAGAACACACAGCCCTACAGCCTACACACTCCCCACTCCCCTGTGCTGGTTGGCTGACTGCTACAAAGAGGGATCTGCTGGGGAGGGGTGGAGTGGAGGGGGGGGGGGTGGGCTGACTGGGGGCGGAGAGGGGGAAAGGAGAATTAAGGAAATGAGTAACAAAATCCATAAGAGGATGAAAAGGCTGATACTGGATTATGTGGGCTCGCTTCACTGCATCGGGGAGACCAATCTGATCAAAGTGATTTCCAGCAGCTGAATAATGTGTAGATTGTCTTATGAAGGGTGATGGGGGGGGGGGGGGGTGAGCGTATGGGGGGCAGCTGGGGGGTATTAGGTCTCATATCTTGGGAAACATGGCCCGCCGTGTTCGCCCAGCCCTCTGTAACCCAACGCCCACTGTGCTTTGTCTTGCGTTGTTTGATTTCCACGAAGGGGAAACACAATGAAGCCAATCTGGAAAGCTGATCGCTTGGGAGTGATCATAATTACTTGCTTGTCGACGGCATTAAGTATTTACTGTCATTTCAGAAGGACTTTCCAGTGTGTGTGTGTGTGGGGGGCATGGGGGGACACTAGCATTTTTAGGCTCTATTATGAGGGTGTATAGAGAATTGGATGAGGGTAAGGTGTACATACACATGACCTGCAACATATGGTTTGTGTTCCGGGCACATCAATATGACCTGAAACATAGGGTCAGAGGTACAGACATATGACCTGAAACATAGGGTAAGGGTATGGGTACATGCACAATACCTGAAACATAGGGCCTGGGTTCGGGGGTAAATACATAAGACCTAAAACACAGGGTAAGAGTTAGGCGTACATACATAAGACCTGAAACATAGGGCCTGGCTTCAAGCTACACACAACATAGGGTAAGGGTTAGGGGTCCATACTTGGCCCAAAAATAGTGCAAAATAGTGGCTGGCTTTGCGCTACATACATACTACCTTAAAAAACGTTCTCAGGATAAGGATAATTTGGGCATCAGCAATCCTTCTCGCAGGACTTCTGGGGAGAGGGGAGTAAAATACAGAAGGGGCAAATAAATGCCTTTTTCCACTTTCTTTACGGAGATACTTTAACGAAAAATAAACTGATTTGGGCCAGTGGAAAAAGCTTTCAGACGGGTATTTCATTTCTAAGGTGGGTCAGTCTACACAGTGTTGATTCACAACATTTTCAGACCCTTTCTTTTGGTCTAATAGTACTGGCTGAATTTGTGTCAGCCATTAAAGGCCAGTTACGCACTTCCAGATCCACGATCCACCTTCCATGAACATCATTGGTCGACACAAATATGAAACAAAATAAATAGAACTGCCAGTTCACCCAGATTTGAGCTGTCTGCCATCAGACTTTAGATTAGAAAATATCACAAGGGAAATAATTGTGCGGCAGTTGTAATACAATGTGGGTAAGGAGCAAATAAATAGAGTGCAAAATGCTAATAAATTCAATAAGATTAACAAGGTTAAATAGCAAGTAAGGTGCAATAACCATAGGAACACCAATAAATGTGATGGGAACGGTAGGTAGCATAAATACAAATGTTGACTTATTAACAGAAGGGTGCACGCTTCCACAAGTAATAGTTACATTAAGGGCCATACATTTGAGGTCAATGGTAAGGGTCAAATCCCAATAAAACAGTAATGATCAGAGAGAGTGGCCAATAGTTATGTATGTAAAGAATCAACCCCAAATACAGATTTGGTACATGGTTAGATTAGCAAGCTAAAGTTTGATTGAAGAGACTAGGGTAAGAGGTACATATGAACTGCAATCGCCACATTGTGTACAATGCAGTTTGACAGCCTATTCCAGTTTGCCAACCAGGATTTCTTGTGCAGGTCAGCCGGGCCTCCAAGGCTACGTGTTGAAGGTTACCAGCCACACCCTTGCGGTGACTCCCTGCAGAGTGATGGTTGGCGTGAGTTAATCTGTAGGTAATCCTCCCTGGTTGTGAGTGTGTGTGGTTAGGATTCAAGGTGGGATTAGCTATCAGAGCGTTAAAACTATATGGGGGAATTAGCGCTGCTGGGTTTAGCAAAAGGTTAAAGGTCATCTCGAATGGGAAACATTAATTCAATCCTCCATAAAGCAAGGGTTGTCCAGAGGAGAGGGTCATCCACTGACCTCTTACCTTTGAGCTAGGGGGTGATCATGTCAGAAGGATTCCTGCGTGCTGAGAGAGAGGTTTACCTTAAATGGGCCCCTTCAGACTCAGAGGTCATGGGGTGAGGGTAAGTAGCAGCTGTGAAGATCAACAGTTTTTCCGTCTGTCTATCCTTTTGTCTGTCTACTCTATCTGTCTGTCTATCTCTTGCTCTCTGTCCGTTTATACACCTGTCTATCTATATATCTCTCCATTTATTTGTTTTTCGATCTATCTGTCTTCGTCTCCCCCTGCCTTCCTCCCTCCCTCTATCTCCATCTATCTATCTATCTATCTATCTATCTATCTATCTATCTATCTATCTATCTATCTATCTATCTATCTATCTATCTGTCTGTCTGTCTGTCTGTCTGTCTGTCTGTCTGTCTGTCTGTCTGTCTGTCTGTCTGTCTGTCTGTCTGTCTGTCTGTCTGTCTGTCTGTCTGTCTGTCTGTCTGTCTGTCTGTCTGTCTGTCTGTCTGTCTGTCTGTCTGTCTGTCTGTCTGTCTGTCTGTCTGTCCGTCCTTCTGTGTTTGTCCGTCCGTCTGTGTTTGTCCGTCCGTCCATCCATCGATCTATCTATATCCTGTATACGCCTGTTTCTATGTCCCTGTCTTGATCCAATCAAAAGACAGAACAAGGACCGCATATAACCGCATAATAAAGCTGAGCATACAGTTGTCTAACATGGAGTCATTACACCGTGTCCAAGAACAACACAGTCTGCACCTCCTCACCCCCCCCCCTCCTCAGAGCCTACCATTTATTAACCTCCCCTCTGCTTGTTTTCACACACTAGCCGGCCATATTATCCTCACCTGGGATTACAGTTTGGCTGGAGGGCTAGTGTTACCGCTCTCGGTATTCCGCATCACCTCATCGCCCACTATGGTGTGCGCTGAGGACGCATCGGTTTCCAACTGCCCGGTCTGGTATTGATGCCATACATCTAATGCTGTAACTGTTTACTCAGTGGGAGAGAGAGAGAGTAAAGTTGGGAAGGGGTTCCTATTTATATCCCAGTGTTTTCTCCTACCAGATGAGCTCTGTTGGCTCTGGGTCAGGGAGCTGGCATGGGCCCCGCTGGCTGGATGGCTCCTGCCAGATTTGGGCAAAGCTTGACTCACTGCTTCCTGGTCTTGAGGATTCAGACAAAGACAAAGAGAGGCTGGGAGTTCAGCGGGTAAAACACTGTTCTGCCACATTAAGACTTTGTGAACGACAATAGTGTGAACAGTGCCGACGGCTATTTCCAAACGTGACCGCTGATGAAGGACAATTAGTTCAACATTTCGACTCCACATCATCAAGCTATTACACTACTGGTGCACAAGTCATGCAGCTTTAGCAGAGAGGGAGAGAGAGAGGAAGAAGGAAGGGGATCGAGAGAGCAAGAGAGAGAGAAAAATAGGGAGAGAAACAGTGGGCGGGAGACGACACAAAAGAGGGATATGGAGAGAGATGGCCAGCAGCTCCTATTGTCTTTCGCCCGTCCATCTCATGATGCTAACACTACTCTATCCTTCTGGTCTGTAATTTATGCCGCAATTGCGTTTGAGCAATGCAAGCCAGTTAGATACCCCAACGGGACCTCCTCTCATTATTTAATCAATTCAAACTATTTATCAGCTAAGCCGTGGTGATGTACTGCCTGCATTGTCAGACAACCACACAAAACAGTTTTGTCTTCCTTGCTAGCCTATGTACGGAAAGAAGTACCTTAAATGAGTAAACGATTAGGGTAAATGTTTGATCACTTTAGCGTCAGCAATAGTGATGCAACATGAGTTATGCCAAATAAAGTCTGGAAACATCCAGATAGGCAGGTTCTGCCTCGCTTGGGTGAAACAGCTTATGAATGGGTGAATCCCTGGGAATTCATTTCAAAGCTCTTTAAATGCCTCTGATTCTGAAATAGCTGGCACATACAGATAAGTCTGGTAAAAGCAGTCCATTCTCCATTTACCAGGGAACAAGACGTTCTTGCCCTCTCTTCTCTGTCCTTTCCTCTAATAGCAGCTCTTTGGAGACTGTACACTTCTACCCAGGGAGCAGAGCGAGTACAGAGATAACGACACCATTTGTAGGGATCTTGTAACTTTTGCATGGTGGTCCCTTTGCATAGATTTGCATAGTCGCATAGTCGTTATGGAACATATACACTAAACTCAAACACAATTCTGAATAAAATGTAAGTTCTGAATATTATGTCCACTTCCTCCTAACCTATTCTACTGCTCATTATAATTGCATGGCAGGATTCCGAAGTGTGTTTGACTACCAGCCATCCTTCCAGGTTCGATCCCCAAATGTCCCCAGCTTAACCTGCAGGCATCCCAGAGCTAGACTTACCTTACCCCTTCTCTCGACACGACATGGATCTGATTTCACCTTTATGGTTTTCTTGAACATTTCTGCTACGGGACTAAATAGTAAATAGCATGAAATAATTACCGGTATATATAATGTAACACAGACCTGCAAAGGTACATTCATGGGCATTACCTGTGTTTCTTTTGTAGGTGGAACTATGATAAGTCACAAAGAGTTCAGTGTTGCATTAAATCTCTAGTGTTTTTAGAATGGCCTGTTGTTCAGGTTTGCTGTTATGTTGCATAGAAACCTAGGGTAACTCTAACTCAGAAGGTGGACCAAACCATAGTTTGGGAGTGACTGGATTGTGGAGGAGGCTTTCAGCATTCCTCTACAAACTTTGATGGTGCACTCAAAGCCACGATTTAGTATATTTGTATTGCTGTGGGGCTGTGGTTAAGAGCTGTTTTTTACAGCTGTAAGCAAAAGGTTTTTTAAGTAAAAACTGGGAAGTACATGAAATGAATGAAAACCCTAAGTGATTTAAAAAATAAAGCACTTTTAATACTTACAAGAAATGTTCTCTCACACAAACAAGTAGATTTTCTTTTCACAAATGACAAGGTGTGTGGGAGAGTTGAGGATTGATACATTGTTGTGTGGTATCGTTGTTAAAATAAACAAAGTACACAATGGTTGTAGACCAATTGGCATGGGGGATATTAGTGGTGTCTCTTTTTAAACACGATTGGGTCCGATTGTCTGTATATATCCACAGCCTTATGTTAGATGATTCATGGAGGTCAGAGTAGGTATGCTCCTCCAAAATACCACAGGAACAAACTATGTTACATCATTTAAACATCTAGATATGTTTCTATCTCCAACCAAACAGTGAACCAAACATGAGACCTTTAGATTTGGATCAGAATAATTAAAATAGGGAATGTGGCGTCACATTGGTACACATTATTTTTTCATTGTTTTAAGCTTTATATAAAAATATAAAATATACATTTCCCTATACACATTATAGAAATTCTTATTTTATCCCTTGTTATTTTGTTGTTATTAAACCAAAAACAGTTAACCAGTGACACATTAAACATCGTCTTTAGAAACGCAATCATAGTTTCTGAAAAGGCAGCAACAAAATGCTTTATGACGGTGGTCAAAGACACACAATCTGTTTAACTATCGACACGTTTACATCTAATCACAATGTATCGAAGTACAACACTATGATCAGAATCTCAATCCAGGGCTACACCTGTCGCAGTGAGTCTTGTAAACATTCATGTAAACACCAGTGGTGTAGGGAGGAGCAGAGCAAGGTATCAGATGTTGGCCATCTGTCTGATCTTTCGGTCCCCGAGCTGCACTGAGCCTCCATTCATATTTAAAGGGGTCTCAACCTCTTCCTGTCCATCCCCACCATGTTCCCTGATCCTACGGCAGCAGATGTAGGAAGCAAGCGCGATCACAACCAACAGTAGCCCCAGACAGGTCACCGACAACGCAATGAGGACCGGTTGGCATGGGAACAGCTCGAATGGCCGTGGCCTGTCCGTCAGCTGCCCAACATACCAAGGCCTCTCCTCCACCTCCACAACCTCCGCCTCGTTGGTAAGTAGACTCTGAATGTAGCTCTCGTTGCTGACCGTCTCGTTGACGAACAGGTTGACCATGATGGTGGCGTGCAGCGGCTCAGGCTGTCCGTGGTCACTTACCCGAACCAGTAGGCTGTAAAGGCCGCGGTTGCTCAGCTCCCGTTGAAGTGTGATGTTCCCCGTCTCTGGGTCAATGACGAACGACCCTGGCTCAGCCCCTTTCCTCTTGATGATGCTGTAGGCGATGACGGCGTTCATCCCCGTGTCCCTGTCCACGGCGTACACCTCAGTGACGGGCGTCCCCGGCAGCGTGTCGGGGAGCACCAGCATATACGATTGGTTAGACTGGGGGAACAGAACAACTGGCGGGTTGTCGTTAACATCCAGAAGGAGCACGGTGACCATGGTGGCGCAGGACAGAGCCGGTTTGCCGCCGTCGACCGCCTCCACCCACAGCTCGTACGTCCCCTGCTGCTCGCGGTCCAGCGGCGTCCTGGCTCGGAGTGCACCGCGGCCGGTGTCAATCACAAACACGTCGCTGCCATTGAGGATGGACAGCGCCACCCAGCCATTTTCGCCGGCATCTGCGTCTGTCACAGACAGGACTCCGATCTCGCCGAATCCCGGAAAGTTTTCGGGCACGAAGAAGGTGAAGTCCTTGTTGATGAAACGTGGCGTATTGTCGTTGCGGTCCTCAACTCGGATCAGCACGGTGGCGATGGACTCCTTCCTGGGAGTTCCCTGGTCCACCGCTCTCACCATGAAGCGGTACGTCTCCCTCTCCTCACGGTCGAGGGCTGTGGTCACTGACAGCACACCGGTGTCGCGGTCCACGGAGAAAAAACCCGGGGCGTCACCCCCAAGAAGGTAGACGACCTCCCCGTGGGCGCCACTGTCCAGGTCCGTGGCTTGGAGCTGGAACAGAAATGTGTTTGGAGGGTTGTTCTCCTCCACCGATATTTCCACAAAAGACTGTTTGAATACGGGAGCGTTGTCGTTCTCGTCCAGCACGTGTACCTTGAGGAAGGTCTTTATGACTGCCCCCCCGCTAGTGCCCTTAGTCACCACGGTGAGCTCATACTCCTGCGTCTCTTCGTAGTCTAAGTCTTTCGTGGTCTCAAGGAGGTATTCGTTCTGCAACTGCTGGTATGGCGTTAGCCTGAACGGGCCAAACCCTTCTAGATGGCAGTCCAACTTTTGGCTAGTGTCTGTGTTCTTTACGGTGAAGAATGCGATCGGGGAGAATGCTGCCTCAGATTCCTTCATGGTGACGACTCCGTTCCTTTCGGCAGCAATGTACCGTGGTACCACAGCTGGTGGGGCCGTTATTACTTTGTGAATGTGTATATTCACGGTAGCAACGGCGGGTATGCAGCCGGGCCCTTTGGCCAGCACGGTGAGTTTGTAGAACTTGCTTGTTTCCGAGTTGAATTTCCCAGCTAGCTTGATCAAGCCCGACATTTGGTCCAAATGAAACAAGCGCTGGGTCTCTCTTGGCACTCGCTCGCTGTAAACGTAGCTGATTTGGGCATTAGCACCCAGATCGGGGTCAAACGCATGCAAGCGAGCCAAATGCGCCCCTTTGGAGGTATTCCCTTGGAGCGTGACATTTATTAACAACTTTGTAAACCGCGGGCAGTTGTCGTTGACGTCAGTAATGATTATCTTCAGGGTGGCTGTCCCCAGGAGGGGAGGGGTACCCCCATCCTCAGCAATGATATCCGTTATGTACTCAGCCTGCATCTCGCGGTCCAGCGCCTCCGTGACGATGAGGAAAGGGGTGAGCTCCCCTCCCTCGTTCTCCTCCACATCCAGGGTGAACACACCAAAGTCATTCACCAGCCAGTAGGTCTGGACGCTGTTGAAGTGCAAGTCAGGGTCCACGGCCGACTGCTCCACCGCAAAGCGGGCGTTGACCGGTGTGTTCTCCGGGATGGACACACATATCTCTTCCACAGGGAACCGGGGCCTGTTGTCGTTCACGTCTTCAACAGATATCTTGACTTTGACCAGCTGGAAGTACTGCTGGGGCAGCACAAACACGTCCAGAGACAGGACGCATCCCTGGGGCGTGGGCCCGTCCGGGCACAGGGTCTCTCGGTCGAGCTCAGTGGCGGAGGTGTACAGATCCCCGGTGGTGTTGTCGAGTCTCACGTATTGTCCACTGTGCTTCTGCTGAGGCAGATTGAACTGAAAGGGAGGATCTACAGTAAAATCCAACTTCAAGTCTTGTCCGATAGCCCCAATGAAGGCCCCCATTGGAACTCCCTCCCTTATGGAGTAGAAGAGCTCTTTGGCTTGGCTGAAATGTGCAACGCAGCAGAAAGGGCTGGAGAAAAGCAGCAAGATGCACCAACCCTAAAATGCATACAATTCAAGTTAAAAGTCATTCCGATTGATAAGAGAAATATAGATCCTAAATCACCCAAAACCAAAAAGAGAATGGAGCTCTTTTAACTGTTCATTCTTGCAACTTTCGTAATTTTTTACCTAAAAAACCTGTTATATCCATTGATAAGTTCTGTAGGTCACACATACTATTGCATTCATATCACAGAAAGTACACTCAATTTACTCAGTGCCATTTAATCTTTAGCCCGTTTTACACAACTTACCAGTATTAATCCTGTTCTGCTTGGGCTGGGGCCTCTGCGCTGGAACATGTTTTAGTCCTGATCCGAGACTGGTCTGGTGCTATAGAGTTCTGTCTGACATCCTACGTAACCTGGACATAATCTTGGTCCTGGTCTGGTCCTATATAGAGCTAGGGAAGCATATTACCTAACCTGGACAAAGTCTAGGTCCTGGTCCTATAGAGAGCTAGGGTAGCATCCTACCTAACCCAGGCATGATGAGAGCTCAGCAGAAGGGAGCTGCTGCTACTGAGAGGGTGGCCGGATCGCTGACTGAACTCAACAAGCCATTCACTCCAGTGTGTCTGAGGACACTCCCACCATATGCAAATCAGCAGCCTGACTGTTGGCCAATCAGAGCCTTTGACTGCCCGGGAGAGCAGCGTCTTACTTTTGGGGCAGATTGTAACCCCCCCCGCTCAAGATAACAAGAGTTGGGTTATGAACGGCGGGTTCTTTGCTGGTGCAGGGTAATGTGTTTTACATGTGATATGTTACACATATCACGAGCTTGGGTTTGGGGACAGAGTTCCCAAAGTGAGTGTATTATGAGTGAGTGTATTATGTGTATTATGAGTGCTGTAAACACACGTCTACAGCTCACAGATTAACGTTAATCCAGCATTAGTTAGAAATCAGATGAGCGAAAACAAACTCGTCAGTTACTGTACTGTGACATAAAGAACCTCTTATTTAATCTGGAGCCTGGCTTGGAATGGATGGATAGATAGATAGATAGATAGATAGATAGATAGATAGATAGATAGATAGATAGATAGATAGATAGATAGATAGATGATTGATACTGTAGAGAGATAGAAGCTTTAGATAGATAGATAGATAGATAGATAGATAGATAGATAGATAGATAGATAGATAGATAGATAGATAGATAGATGGATGGATGGATGGATGGATGGATGGATGGATGGATGTTTATGTTTTAAACTGAACTGAACTTTTTATGTTGTACTTACTATAGTTACATAATATTCTTTAACTGCTTTGGCAAAATAGATGGTAATTTCCATACACCAATTCATCTTTTTTGGATTTCATTGATTGACCATAACACAAGTTATTACTTGTGTTATTACTTCAACACAAGTAATAACATTTATTAGAATATGTATTCCTCTTAATTATCTGACGTAGTGGCCTGACAGTTTGACCAGCGTAGGGATCTTGGTTGCCTATGTCACAGTGGTCAGAACCAGGATTGGACTCAAACTAAGTCCGCCCTTAATCCCTGTCCTGTGATGTGCCCGGCCAGCTGTCTGCTAGGATTGGAAACATACTGCTCCCACAGACCCTCTGATTGGAACAGGACACACACACCCACACACTCATTCATTTAGTCCTGTGTTTACTCTCATTTGGCGCCAGCCTCCACTGATACGACCCCCCCCCCACCCACCAACACACACACACAAACACACACACATACACACACGCACACACACACACATAAAACACACACAGAAATCCACACACACACACACACACACACGCACACGCACACATCTATACTAACACACACAGCTCAGAGCAACACAGCTCAGAGCAACACAGTTCGCGCCCACGCTAACATGATTACTCTCTAAATGATTTTCTTCACGTCGCTCTCCGAGAAAATACGAATGTTAACGCTTATGTTTGCCTTCCCTACCTCCGTACTTAGCCAGATAATTATAGCACGGTTATAAGCACCAACACACTTCATCAACCCTGGTCTGCTTCCAGACGCTGCTGAGCTAACTGTCTTCTGAATGATGTGTCAGCGTGAGGGATAGGAGAGCGGGGTTTAGAGCGTGGGAAAGCATCCGCTGAGGGACAGGACTCATGTTTAGAGCTGACCTGCACTGATGCTGCTGGTGGTAGGATGGCTATTATCCTGAAAAATAAGTCCCCTTCTACCACTAGGCGCTGTGAGCATCTTCACCATTTAGTCATTCAGCTTTCACCTAAAGTGACTTACAGTGAATTCAGGTACATCCTTCCGGAGAGGGAAGGGTCTAGGCAGGGCCTCTCGGACCCCACAGGCATGTTTAACCCAACGTCTGGGATAGGACATCCTGCTTAGGGATGCCTACAGGTTAGACTGAGGCCATTGGGGATCGAACCCAGTAATGTTGTGGCTGCTTCATTTGAACATATAACCTGTGCAGGAAGGTTAGTGGGAGTAGGTTTGTACACTGCTGCCATACTAGTGCACAGGGGCTTTATGCACTGCAGCCGGTTCATGCACGTCAGTGTTTGTCAGGTTAGTGCACCCAGGTTCGTGTTCGTGTTCATCAGGTTAGTTCACGCTGGCTTGTGTTCATCAGGCTTGTGCACGCAGGCTTGTGCTTGTCAGGTTAATGCACGCAGGCTCGTGCAGGATGGTTAGTACAGCAGACAATCATTTTTTATAACTTCCCAGTACGTCATCCCTGACATGTTTCAGTGGCCTGACCATGATACGTGTCGAGAGTGTCCTATTGAAAGAAGTGTCCAGCACCAGTGATATAACAAACCAGAATAGAGGAAATATCATAATGATCATATTAAACCAAAACAGGCCAACTACATCCCAGGCAGAATTTCGGGGAATAGAGATGCGAGTTGGGGATTTCCCAGAAAAAAGCGGTTATATAAAGCTGATGCCCTCATAAATCAGGCAGGCGAGTTGCCTCCCTCTTAATTGCATCTCTTTTGTGCCCAGAGAGTGTGAGATGAGTTGTATGGAGAGAGAGAGAGAGAGAGAGAGAGAGAGAGAGAGAGAGAGAGAGAGAGAGAGAGAGAGAGAGAGAGAGAGAGAGAGAGAGAGAGAGAGAGAGAGAGAGAGAGAGAGAGAGAGAGAGAGAGAGTGTGAGTGTGAGTGTGTGAGTACGATTTTAAGAGTTTTGTATATTGCGAGTGATGAGTTGTGTCTTCAGGGTGTGTGTGTGAGATATTTTGTGTATTAACAGTGTGGAATACGATTTGTGTACGGAGCGTGTGAGAGACGAGTTGTGGGTACAGAGTGTGAGATATTTTTTGTGTACAGAGAGTGTGCGAGTTGAGTTTTGTGTACAGTGTGGGAGGTGAGTTTTGTGACAGAGAGTGTGTGAGTTGGGTTTTGTGTTCAGAGAGTGTTTGGATGAGTTCAGTGT
This sequence comes from Gadus chalcogrammus, assembly GCF_026213295.1. Classification (NCBI taxonomy): domain Eukaryota; kingdom Metazoa; phylum Chordata; class Actinopteri; order Gadiformes; family Gadidae; genus Gadus; species Gadus chalcogrammus. Next base: position 13,255,589 of record NC_079425.1, on the reverse strand, counting down.
ACAGAGGGTGTGCGAGTTTAATTTGGTGTACAGAGAGTGTGAGTTGGGTTTTGTGTTCAGAGAGTGTGTGAGATGAGTTCAGTGTACAGAGAGTGTGCAAGTTTAATTTTGTGTAAAAAGTTTGTGAGGCGAGTTGTGTGTACAGAGTGTAAGATACGTTTTCGGTACAGAGTGTGCGAGTCAATGTTTTGCACAGAGAGTGTGCGAGTTGGGTTTTGTGTGTGTTTGATGAGATTTGTGTACAGGGAGTGTGTGATGAGAGAGTTAATCTGTGACCAGCTCTTCCAGCAGATGTCCAGTTAACCTTAACCTTGACCTTTGAGGCCCTTTTAATCAACCCACAGCTAAGCTAGGCAGCGCTAAGCTAGGCAGCACTACATCAGTACACCACTCTGTGCATTAATTCTATATGAGTATATAAATATTATCACACATAGCATGAGAGCATAATTGCCTGATAATGGTCAGATATTTATGGAATATAAAGGAGACAATGGAGCATTAGAATTTATATTAATTAACAACAGATGGCAACCAACATGGGTCACCAGTCCTGTTGTCTGGAATGATTATATGAAGCAATGCATCTAGAGGCTCATTTCTATTTGATGAAAAATGTTAACAGACAAAACTCATCGCAATAAAATCGAAGTGAATGAAATGTTGAACATTCAAATTACTTTGAACAATGCAGTGGTTGGTTACAAGACTCTGGACGCAGCTGTGAAACGAAATCAAGTAATCGCTCTGATGCGTTGCATTTTGTTACAAAATATTCATTGTTTATTTAATGTTTTAAGTTGACTATAGGCAGCTGCATGGAGGAAACCATAAGCTGGCCAAAGAGGAGGGATGGGAGACAAACTGTTGTACAACATACACTTTCAAAAAGTATCCTGTTTATTTTGTTCTGATCAAAGCAATGTCCCTCTCTTAATTTAGATGGTTAGGTTCAAGGTTTTTGTTTCGCGTGTTGGTGTTGTGTTGAATAAGAACATTGAAATGAATCTAATTGATTTCACTGGCAGTAGTTCCTGCGAGGGTGTCTGTGTTCAGTGATTCTGTGGTACAAGTAAGGCCACCCTGTTTGTCAGGAACCTTTTATTGCTAGGTTACATTAATTGCTCCACACTCTGTATGAACGATGTGTTAACACCTGTGACATTGTTGGTAAAGGTGGTTTCATTGTCCTTCATACACCTCTGTTCAGTCACTTTCCATTCGTATTATTTTATGGGTATTTTAGTTTTTATGAATAAAAAAGGTTCAGTTTCATGTTTGAGTTGTCAATCTCTTAATGCTGCTGTTATTGTACATGTGTGTACAATAACTACACTATTAAGTGATAAACATATGTAAAATACATCATTTAACACTCAAAGGGGACATAATCATACCACCAGGTGTGAGTGTGATTAGCCATTATAAGCATGGCTAATCACATGCTTATAGAGAATGTGCAGCATTGTGACATCCCAGGTGGGCGTGTCGACCTAGATGTGTGCTGGATAGATCCGTCTACCAGCCCACCCAGTGGACTGCAGCAAAGGTTGCTCATCTATCCGTCATACATCTAGGTGGACACGCCCACCTGTGATGTCACAATGCTGCACATTTTGAAAACGGCTTGTAATGTAATGTAAATGTAGGTCTAATAGTGTGCCCATTGGTATTTGCATTGGAACCCTAAGGGTATTGTAATTATTTGTAGGCCATGTAGCAAAGCACATCTCATCCATTATAGCTCTTCATTATCTAGAAGTTATTCATTAAGTTGAATGCACATAAAAATTAGGACAGAGAAAAGGCTACATTGAGGCGCAATGTAAGCCTAATATGGTTGGGGAACCTGCTCCGTCCTTTAACCGTTATGCATTCGTTCCAAGAACATGATTTCACAGGCCCTGTGGACACCAGTTTGCTTTAGTGATGATCGGCTTTCCCCAGGGGAACAGATAGCCAGACTATCAGCCACCATTAGCATATCGGGACCGAGAGAAACAGATTTCTGTCTGCATCGAGCAGCAGGTGACTTGCTTTTAAAGGCCTCTGGGACTTAAAGAATGAACTTTGCTCTACTCAATTATGAACACGACTCCTGAGCCCGCGGTGGGTTTCCCGCCGAAGGTATGTTAGTGCCGCTTGCTTCTTGCTTTGTCACTGCCATCTGCTGGCTGCATTACGAACATCAGGTCTAACCATGGATATTTATGTTTTAATAACGTGGTTGAATTCCCAGACAGTCTGAGTCTGGTATGTATCCTCAATAAGCCCTGTATTAAAATAGTTTATCTTTGGACTAGTCCACCCGAGGGCTGAATTTAACTTGAGGATGGCACTTTAGGAATCTTAATCCTGACTGCAGCACTTCCAAGGGAAACGATATCTGCACAGTTTGCAAAATAATTTGACATCTTTAGTTAAATTGAGTTTCCTAAGAGGACCGTTATCTCGTTAGGGTTTTATTACATATGTAATTTTAGTGCAACAGAGTACCCACTTGAATATTATCCCTATATTTATTGTATATATTTTTTATCACTTCCAACTTCGGTGTGTCTCTCTCTACCTTCTGTCTCACCTCCTGTGTCTCCTGTCAGGCCGGGACACGTTGCCTCATCTGGCCAGCCATTAGCTCCTCCTTCTCTCCTTGAGAGACACTGAGCAGAAGAGAGAGGTTGTGGGAGAGAGTG
>NC_079425.1:13227896-13242896 GCF_026213295.1 Gadus chalcogrammus | reverse complement strand
ACACCTTAACACTTACACCCTAAAGGTTGTGATTTGTACAGAGGTGAAGGTGTTTTACTTAAATCCCCATGCCTGAGCAAGGCGATGTTTGAACCATCCCTGATATCATGACATTTATGTACAAATATAACAGCAGCATTGGATAAATGTCTCAGAGCTTCTCAAGCTTTCCAATCTCAGAAAACATTTAGAACGAGATGGTCAGGCCCCCATTCCAGAACAATGGAAGCTAATTGAGTGAGTGGGCGTTTTCGAGTTACTTTTTGGTGAATGGAGATGCCGAAACCCAGCAGTCCAGTGTACTCACCCTGGTCCCATCATGATCAAGTAGTATTAGTATGTAGTATTGGGGGACAAGCACATTCTGAGCCTCTAAATCCATCTGGTTGACGTTTGAATGTTGCAGCCAATTCCCTATAAAGAGGTGGTTTGTGGTGCTGAGCCAGAATAAAATAATGTTCATCTAACAATTATTTTGTTGCTTAGCCAACATCATTTTTTTAATAGCAATTTAATTCTGACCAACTCTTTAGGCATTGCCTCTGCGGTCTTCTGAGAAATGCTGGACTAAATGACTTAATATGTAGGTTATAGGACAGTAGGACTGTAACAACAGAAAGATAACTTTAAGAAATTGTTTGTCAAGGTCACAGGTGAAGAGGTTAACCAGAGGGAATAACATTTAGCCATTAGCTACTAAGGCACGTGAACTTGAATGTTCAGGTCCAACAGTTTGATACAGGCTGTGAATTGTAAAACGCAACCCCTAGACACTAAATCAAACAAACGCAACAGCAACAGATGGTCTTTTCGTGTTGAAGTAATGTCAGTGTATCTGCTGTTTCTGATTGGCTGGAAATGTATTCAATTGTGACGTCATGTTTCTCACAGGAAATGAGATCACTGGGCATTTCCTGCCCCTCCCTGAGGTGGAATTCTGTTAAAATAATTAAAGTATCAGTTTATGTTAAAAATAGTACTTATAGGTGAAGACAAAAAGTCCCAAATGAATACAGCCGACAGCCAAACTTTCATAAAATTAATGGTGGTTTCCCTGTCATTTACAGCTGTCATGTGTGACATTTCTGGGGCAGCGGTGACACAGAGTCTTCAAACCACCATCCCTCAATATGTGTTGGGGAGTGTGAATCTTTATAGCATATTACATTTGTCACCATATCCAAAAGAAACGAGAGTTCCTTGGAGCCCAAACATTTCCCAGGAGTGTTTTGAATCATTTATTCGTTTCATCTCTGCTATTTTACTTTTAAAGTCAGAAATGTATTTGCGTGTGTGAGTGTGTGTGTGTGTGTGTGGGTGTGTGTGTGTGTGTGTGTGTGTGTGTGTGTGTGTGTGTGTGTGTGTGTGTGTGTGTGTGTGTGTGCGTGTGTGTGTGTGTGTGTGTGTGTGTGTGTGTGTGTGTGTGTGTGTGTGTGTGAGTCTCCCCAACTCTCCTGTACACCCCTGAGATCCGGGTCTTCTCCTCATCCATCACTAGGTGATCTGTAGTGTTCACCTAACACCGCTGCCAGCATGCATCCCAAAAATTCTTCTGACGATTTTTGTATTTGTGGATTAGAGCTAGAATCAATATGCCAGTTTGAGACTAATGGTGGAGCCATTAGTGTGTGTGATTGTGTGTGCGCACAGGTGTGTGTGTGTGTGTGCACAGGTGTATAGGTAGGCTGGTATGGGTCTGTGTCACATGATGGGCATTGCACAGTGTTTGCTGTCATCTCACTTCTGCAACAGATCTCACTTCTGTCTCTGGCTAACACTGTAACAGTGTTAGCCAGTCTCCAGTGGATGGAGAGGCTATCAGTTAGCATCGATATCGGTTAGCGTGGCTCAGGCACCCTGAGTGTGTGTGTGTGTGTGTGTGTGTGTGTGTGGTGTGTGTGTGTGTGTGTGTGTGTGTGTGTGTGTGTGTGTGTGTGTGTGTGTGTGTGTGTGTGTGTGTGTGTGTGTGTGTGTGTGTACACATGTGTGTGCATGTATGTTTGGGTGTGCTTGTGTGTGTGTGTATGTGTGTTTGTGTGTATGTTTGTGTGTGTGTGTGTGTGTGATATGAATATATGTCTATTAGAAGAATATTTTCAATCAAAGAAGTCAAAATTCTCATCTCCCTCTATTTATCTTCTCTCTCATCACCCTCTCCTCTTTATTTCTCCTCTGTTCTCTTTCCTTTTTCTCTTTCAGCTCCCTCTGTCCTCCCTCTTCCTTCTCTTCTCTCTCACCTTTCTTTCCTTCCTCTCTCCTTCCTCTTCGTCCTTCTCTCCCCTCTCTCTCTCTCTCTCTCTCTCTCTCTCTCTCTCTCTCTCTCTCTCTCTCTCTCTCTCTCTCTCTCTCTCTGTCTCTCGCTCTCTCTCTCTCTACCTCTCTCTCTCTCTCTCTCTCTCTCTCTCTCTCTCTCTCTCTCTCTCTCTCTCTCTCTCTCTCTCTCTCTCTCTCTCTCTCTCTCTCTCTCTCTCTCTCTCTCTCTCTCGCTCTGTCTCCCTCTCTCTCTCTCTCGCTCCTTTCTCTTACAAAGGAGGTGGACTTACAAAACAGCAAACTAATATTTTTCAACTAATTTCACCTCACATTTCATCCATGAGTGGCTGGTTTTCTCCAGGTTCTAGGTGTGTGTGTGGGTCTATGTTTGTGTGTGTGGGGGTATGTGTGTACTGTGTGAAAGTGTGAGGCGATGGTCGTACCTCCATTGTACTACTCTGTAAGCCAGGTGTCCAGGTGGCCGGCAGGTGTTGTGGTTAGGGTCGGCTCTGATGAGGGCTGACGGGAGCATTTAGTCGGTGGTCCAGAATGAATTACCACCCAGTGGGGGGTAGCGGGGTGGTAGAGGTGGCCCACGGCCCATGATGCAAGATGGGATAACGAGAGGCAATACCAAGCCCTCCTTCACTCTCATGTCCCTTTAGATTATTATTAATAATACAAATAATAATAATAACAATATATATTGTGTGGCCCTTACCCATTCCCCCATACACTAACCCTATTAAGTAATAATTAGTAAATGTATACTCAACCATTAGTTAACCATTAATTAAATGTTTGTTACTAATACTGCATATTACTGCATAAAGTAATAGTTATACTAGGTAATGTACCCTTATGTAAAGTGTAACAGTTTTTATTTTATGTGCACTTTATGTGTAAATGGGCCACTATCACAATGTGATGTGGAGCGTGAGTATGTGTGTGTGTGTGTGTGTGTGTGTGTGTGTGTGTGTGTGTGTGTGTGTGTGGAAGTGTACAGGTGTGTGTGTTTGTGTGTGTGCATTTGTGTAGTATGAGTATAGTGATGATATCTCTCTCTCTTCCACTCTCCTTCCCTTTTCCTTTTCTTCTCCTCTACTTCTCTCCGTCCCATATTTCCATCGACTCCTTTCTCCTCTCCCACTCCCCCTGCTCTCTCCTCCCTGTCTCTCTCTCTCTCTCTCCCCCTCCCCCTCTGTCATCCTCTTGTCATTCCATCCAGCCATGTTGATCCATCACACCACTCTGTCTGCAGAATGTTCTGTTTACCTGCTACCCCCTGTAACCTCTTGCTCTCACTCTCCCTACCTCTCTCTTCTCCCCTTTCTCTTCTAATCCTATTTGTGTCTCTCTCACATTCCACTTCTCTTCTTATTTCCCTCTCTCTCTCTCTCTCTCTCTCTCTCTCTCTCTCTCTCTCTCTCTCTCCCTCTCTCTCTCTCTCTCTCTCTCTCTCTCTCTCTCTCTCTCTCTCTCTCTCTCTCTCTCTCTCTCTCTCTCTCTCTCTCTCTCTCTCTCTCTCTCTCTCTCTCTCTCTCTCTCTCTCCCTCCTTCTCTCTCCCCTTCCATTGCTATTTCTCTTTCTCTTGGTGCACCAATCAGATGACAGGATCCATATGGTTTCAGGGTTTATGGGATGGACTGTTCACAGGGGGTGGGCGGATGGACAGACAGGCAGATAGACTCACGGACAGTTAGACAGATGGATGGATGGATGGACGAACAGAATGATAGATAGACCTGCATACCTAGCAATCCATCTATCTTCCAGTGTAAGAAATGTGTTTGTTTCCGGAATGTTCCAACTGAAGAATTCTTTATGGGTCTCGTTGATACATTGATATTTAGGTACATACCTACAACTAATGCTGATGACAGAGTCCACCCATTAACCACCTATTCAGGGATGGGCTTTCCAAATGTAAAAAAAACTGATTTTATTTGCACTTTAGCTTGATGAGAACAATGTGTGTGGTAATTATTGATATGATTAGAAAACAAAGCAATGAGATTAACATCAACTAACCTAAAATCTTTATTATGCTGATTTTGCTTATAAAAAACAATCACAGACATAATCATGACATTGACTAATGCCTGCGTTTCCAAAATGGGAGCACTTCAGCAAGTGTCTTACTACGATCCATGCTGTTGCTGGGGTCTTGGTAAACAACTCAACTTCAACTCTGTCAGGCCCAAGACGACATCATCGCACGCTATTAATGAGAAGCCTGACATCATACCCTACTCTTAGATTCTGTCCCTGTGATCCTGGACTGGAGCTGTGATCTCGGCAAGGATCGCGAGGCCATCACGCCTCAGAAAGAGAGATTACAAATGAAACGAGGCAGGAATACTCAGAGAGAGTTAGCGCGGCACCGAAGCCACCCACGCTCAGAAGCACGGTAACACAATAAAGAAAGAAAAGCAATAACGTGCGGTACGACCACCGCTGTGTAGGCGTTCGGCAAGGTCTGCACACTCCGCTGGCCGGCCAATCAGCACGCAGCGTTGGATAATAGTCTTGTTTGCTCAGACCAAACATGGACACAACACACACTTTGTCCAAAGAACACAGACCTTTAAGGGATGGGAGCAATGTTTAGGATAAAAAAAATGAGAGATCCTAAAGCAAAATCCTATCCTTAAATCCTACAGCAAGAGTACTTGCTGCCTGCTGTATCTGAATTCATTGTCTATCACTTTCGATAAAAGGATCTGCTAAATTACTTAATAGTAAATAGTGGTTCACATTTCTATCGATTGACAGATGAATAAGTGATCATGCTCGCATGTATGATAATGATACCCTAATTACCACACAAGTCAGCGGAAATCCACAGGTCTGTTCCCTGAGGGGCTTTTAATTTAAAAGCTCTAAAGACCTTTCCATTGCTGATTCCCGTTAACCAATAGGAAACACACACATTAGAAGATATATCTCTGTGTTATATCTCTATAAGATTTATAAACGTGAGGATGAGGTTTATTTTATTGTAGCTCCCATCCAGGTAGAGTAACGAAAATATGCCACATTCAAACCAACATTAGAATTTAACCACTTGCTGGAGCTAACTAGCCTAATATGCTCTTTACTGTGCATAGACGTCTGTTGTACTACTGATTAATAATCATATATTCACGTTGACATCTGTGTTACTTTATTAAGGGCTACACTTTCTCTAAACGTAAATATTTTGCAACTTTCCACTATCCAAACCTTATTTTAATATGTAAAAATGGATTTCCATCTGGTCCCATTTGCATGGGTGCGGAATACCAAATGTACTGCATATCAATTACATTGTTACATACTAATTACCTTTCTAGGGGGAATTTGTCTGGTGGATAGCTTAGACCTCTGTTGGAATACTAATATTTATTAACAGTATATTACTGTTAAAGAGTCCAAACCCATTAAATACCCTGCTTAGCATTCTATATTACAATTCCAAGAAACAGAAAACGAATATCTATTCAATAATTATCGTTGCAAATTAAATATTTCCACGAATGTGTCTAATGAACAACAGAAACGGCCTCATCAGCATTCTCATCAGCATTCCTATTACAACCCTCGTAGACTAATCTAAATAAAGCTCACATGTGACTTACATACACACTTTTTGTTGTCGATGTTAGTCCACAGATGTACAATTCTTCAAGCAGAGCTAAAAGCAGCCAGGAGTGCTGTCTCTCAGTGCATATCTTATCGCAGTCCCCAAGGTCACGTATAGCAGATGAGCTCAACTAGACGTGATGGTGGAGAGAGGAATATTGATTCATCAGGATCTGATTAGCGATAGCAGGAGCACTTAGTGAACTGACGGGGTTATCAATATTCTTTGTGGTCAGGTTGTTATGCTCCGCCCCCCGGGGGGGCCACGATCACAGCAACACAAATGTCCATTTTGATGTGCTCTACTATTTTATCAGAAGCTTTTATCAAACGTAATCACAGCGAAACAGATCCATATCTTGATGGAGCAGGTAGGGCTTCTTGCTTTAGAATGACTACAGGTAGACGATATTGCTCTAAATCCTCCTCCTCCCCTTCTCCTCTTCGTTCACCTCTTTTCCTCCTACTCCTCTCCCACCACCTACTCCTCATCCTCCACCTCCTCTTCTTTCTCCACCTCCTCCTCTCCTCCACCTCCTCCTCTTCTCCTTCTCTTCCTCCACCTCTTCTCCTCTTCCTCCACCTCCTCCTCTTTCTCCACCTCCTCCTCTTCTCCTTCTCTTCCTCCACCTCTTCTCCTCTTCCTACACCTCCTCCTCTTTCTCCTCCTTCTCCTCCTCTGCCCCCACCTCCTCCTCTTTCTCCACCTCCTCCTCCTCCTCTTCCCCCAGCTCCTCCTCTTTCTCCACCTCCTTCTCCTCCTCTTCCTCCAACTACTCCTCTTTCTCCCCCTCCTCCTGCTCCTTCTCCTCCTCCGCCTCTACCTCCACCTACTCCTCTTCCTCCACCTCCTCTTCCGCCACCTACTCCTCTTCCTCCTCCTATTCTTCCTCCACCTCCTCTTTCTCCACCTCCTCCTCCTACTCTTCCTCCACGTCCTCCTCCTACTCTTCCTCCACCTCCTCCTCTTTCTCCCCCTTCTCCTCCTGCTTCTCCTCTTGCTGTGTTCGGTGCCGACGACCCTCAGCAGCCCGTCTGTCAGCTAAATGTCTTCCACGTTGCCTGGAGGTGTTGCCTCACTGTTCCGGAGTGTTCCGTTAGAAGCAGTGAAGAAACCCCAGCAGAGGGAGAGAGCTCCCACAGCCCCCCCCCCGGGGTTAGGGTGGGGGTGCGCTGTCCATCCTAGAAATGCCAACATCTGCTGGAGAACGTACTGGGAGTGTGTACCAGTGGCTGTGTGTGGTCCTATGGGCTTTGGCAGGAAGGATGATAAAAAAAAAAACAAGTTTAATCAATTCAGTTACTGCATTTAAATGTTTTATTAATAAACATACAAACGCGTCTTGCGAACAAACTGCCAAGCGAATCAGTTAGGTTTGAACTTGAGTGCAGATGAGTTCCAAAGCCCACATTAATATTCATGTTTCCATTTGATTGATGTAAACTTTAAAGTGTGACAGCCCACACAGTTTGTTACCGTTTGCATGCATAGATTAGGACGGCATAACCCTGAAGATGCCAGTGAAATGAAAGGTTCAGCCCGTCTATCCTCTCTTACCTCTTGTAAATGTAATTGACCTGATTTATTGATTCAATACATTACATTAACTGTATATTTCAACCACAGCCCTACATCCAACCCTAGTTTAGGTTTTCAACTGTTTTTTCACTCTCTCTTATCATACACACTAACTGGCATCCACCCACCCACACACACTTTTTTTGGAGGCAGAGAGACAGTGAGAGATACATAGATAGAGGGCAAGAGATTGATGTTTGTACGTATTGGAATCACTGCACTCCTGTGTGAATACAATTCAATCTGCCGAAGTACATCAGACAGAAAAGATCAACATGGACAACTCAGACAGTGATCAAGCAAAACTATTAGGCTAATTCTGCCTCATCAAGGCAGGATTAGGGTCTCCCTGTCATCAGGGCATTCCATTCCTCCCTGTACAAAACGGGTGCCAAGTTCCATTAAGGTCTGGTAGCTCCCACATCCACAACCCTTTAAATAAATGCATGTGTTACTGTTTTATTTTGGCTCTCACCTGTTTACAACTACAAATGATATAAAATGGCACGGTAATGAAAGTGCACTCTTATCCCCAGCGTCTCTTTCCAAACCGACGTCACGGAAGAGCCAGCAGCCGCACAGTGTTTGATCTTTATACGGTGGTAAAGGAAAAGGTTTACCTCTTTTCCACCCGAGAGCAGCAGTGACATGAGCACAAGCAGCCCCCTCGGGGCGGTGAAGAGCTCCGGGCGTATTCCCCACGTTTTCCTCTTCCTTACATCTTTGATGTAAATGTTTAATAAGGTGAGAGCTCCCGCCTAATAGGCTACCAGCGCGCGGTCGTCTCAGCAGGCAAACGCTGCATGTTACAGACATGGAAGAAGGTCATTTTGGATCATTCTTTGGCACGTAAATTTCACATGTTATTTATTACGTGTAACTCTACCATAATACTTTTGCTTTGAAGTTTCATGTCATTACCTTTGCATTAATTTTACAAACTAAATTGGGGGTACAGTTAGCCCTATCCAAATGTTTATTTTAGGTTGCTGGGGTAGACTCTGCAAGCCACAGCCTTTAATTTGATTCAATATATTGGCAATAGAGTGTTATAATATGATAAATCCATTTTATAAAAGCAGAACAATAAATAAACACCTGGGAAGTAATTTGCAGGCAACTCGTTACTTGAAGAAAGTCACCGCAGTCGAGTTTGGGACACATTTTATTAAGTCTGTAAGTATTGTATTACTTGAACGGAATGTAATTAATTTTAGCAATAACTAAGTAACATCACCCAACAACCAACAACTTCAGCATTGACTATAAACTGGCAGGAACATTCTTCATGTCAACCTCTTATAACCTTGCTGGATATTTCATAATAAGTTCACTAAGTGATGAAAAGTTTACCATTGCTTAATCAAGGAAACCAATACAGTCGATTAAAAGAAAAGTGGGAATTTCTGGAAAAAATGGGAACTTGAATCAGAGATATCTATTTACATTTTTTGCTTTTAAATGTTTCTGCAACGTATTACACTCGTGGTCCAAGGACTGATTTTTTTCCACACCTGTTAATAATATTAATTTAATTTACTCAACCAACATTGAGCAACTGAAGACACTCTAAACCCTTTTTATTCATTCCTCTACTGCATTAAACCTCATGTTTCCTACGATAACTTTGTTCTCAAGGAGTTTTCCCAATGGCGGTCTCTTTCAAAGCGTAAGCATGTGTTCAGATTTACCTTTGATCAACCATCCGTGGCCAAAAAGAAATGCTCTTGAATCAAGCTTGGTAAACATTGACATGGGGCTGTGAAATCAAGCCTAGGATGAGGTCATGTGATCTGTTCCCTGCTAAACTCCCTAAGCTATGGAGGGGTGCTAATGCCAGGTGGGAATGCTAATAAAGGTTAGTGCTTCTGTGCAAATCTATGTCAGGACATGTTTATATGTTAATTTGTGTGTGTGTGTGTGTGTGTGTGTGTGTGTGTGTGTGTATGTGTGTGTGTATTTCTGCGTATGCGTGTGTGTGTTTGTGCATGTGTCTGTGTGCCTGTGCATATGCGTGCGAAGGTTTGCCATACCGTTTCACTTCACCCATTCCTGAATAACAACATGAGCACAATGATATTTTTAGTTACTCTATGAAATACTTGGAACATACATTGTTCAAACTTTTCATAAACAGGACCATAATCTAACTAAACCATACAATAATCACGTATCACCTGCTCCTGGTTAATGGTGCAAATGGAGAATTCCTGGCATTCAGCCCTCAATTTAATAGTCATGTATTTGCTAGTAAAGTTAATTTAAGAATGGATTTCTCCAGTGTATTTAAGAGGCACATTCTGCTGATAGATCGGTTGTGTGAACAGTTTGCGGCGAAGCTGTTTGCTTCAATTTTCATTATGGTTGCAGGACAAACTTAAAGGGCAAGAATGACTTTGTATTCTGTAAATACACTTGTTTGGTTATTATCCAACCCTTTTATGACTTCTAGTCATTTGACCATCACCACCACCACTTATCTGGCCACACGATCCCACCATTTCTCCCCCACCGGGTAACGCTACAGTGAGTGTGTGTTAGTAGTGGTGTTCGCTAGTGTTTATTTGGGCATGGCGATCTGGGATGGGCATCCCCAGCCCTCAGTGGCCCAGGGAAAAGATACCCATTGTATCTCGACAGTATCAATTTAGCATCTACAGTATCTTTATAGTATCTACAGTATATTTAAAGTATCACAACAGTATCTTTATAGTATCTACAGTATCTTTACAGTATCTCTACAGTATCTTTATATTATCTACAGTATCTCTACAGTATATTTATAGTATCTATATAGTATCTACAGTATTTCTATCTACAGAATCTTTAGATTACCTCAGTATCTAAATTATCTCTAACATGTGCCAACAGCATCTCAGTATCTTCAGTATCTCTAAGGTATCTATATTTTATCACAATATATAATAACTTGTAATTAACAGCAACAACAATAAGAATGACAACAGCAGCATCCACTAGAAGGACAATTTCTTTAGCTGTGTGAAATAAGCGCTTGGCCTGAATAAATCCTCCACAACGGCATTGTGGAGGATTTTATATGAGTTGGGTTGAACTCTTCTTTGCACAACAAAGCTGGCCATGGACAATGAGGTTGGAGAAGTTGGAATACAGCGTTGAATGAACAGAGAAACTGAACGAATGTTGCTGGCCGTTAAATAGAATAACCAGGTTCTGCTGTCTTTTATTCCCTTATAGAACACCCATGACCCCAGCCGGAAGATATGGAATAGGTTTTAAATAACGGCAGTGACTTTCAAGTGAATTAATTGCAGCAGTGTTTTTTTGTAGTCAATAAAGCTCTCGCAAATCCAAAGGCCAATGTAGCGTTGCACTTTTGAGTACGGGTCAACATGTTTTTTTGAACTATAGTTTTTCGTAATTTAGCTCAATCGTTGGTGGACGCATCAATTTGTGGCCCAGTTCCCAGTAAAAGAAAAAGATTTTCTTTATTTTTCTTTTGCTCAAATAATTATTTTTCAGCAATTATATATATATATTTTTCCAATACACATGGATTAGATTTACTTAGCCATTTTCTGAAAATCTAATTCTATTATAAAAGTGTAAGAAATGTAATTAAATAAAGAGAAAGAAACCCAGAAGGACTCTAGGATATTAGGATATTTGTCACTCACCCAGTCTAACAATGGATACAACATAGAAGTACCATAACATTGTTTCACATTTAGGTTATTCTATTGGGAAATTGTTTCCGTTACCCTACTTTGCTCAAGAGGGTTAGGGTTAGGGTCAGGGTTACAATGTGATAAGACAATGCAGATAGAAACATGCGTAAGAAAAATGTATGGATGTTAATCAGGGGTGTCAAAATCCTTTGAGCTGTTGGGCCATAATAGACAGATCTTCATTGAGGCCTTCTTCATTGAGGCCTGGCAAAAAAAACACTTGATATGCTTGAAAATATAAAAGTGGACTGGGGTACTGGTCAAAATGTTCCTTGTGGCTACAGTAATGGTAGCGAAATGGATATTATTTTTGAACCACCACATGCTGTGTGTAGACTGTTACTTATAATATTTCATTCCCTCCGCTTTTTTATCCTTTGACAAGGACATTGCACAAGTTGAAGATAGCGGATAACCTTCTGATTCATTACTATAGTTTCTTTCTTCTGGGAATTACAACAATTATGATTTGATCAATTCAATATACCTTTTCTTTTCAGTTTTTTGAAAGCCTTCTCTAAGCCTACTGTTTTTTGCTTTATCCAGTGATATGTACTGAACTGTTTTTGGTTTTCTGCAAACATACTTTTTAGTTTATTTTATCATATTATATCATTTTTCCCCTAGGGCCAGTTTGCACCACCCTGGTGTTTGGGTTTCCAGTTTCACTCCTGAAAATAAATAATAAATACAATATGCAAATACATACAAAATATAATGCATACAATGGCCTTTGTTGCCATTGTAACCAAGTGTCACTGTGTATTTCTGCTAATGGCTTGATAGACACCTCATTAAGACAGAGCTATTCCATCTATTTCTTTCAGCTCATTATGTGGAAGTGGAGAGAGTGGGATAGAGGATCGTCTCAACAAGCCACTACAAAAGACGACAACAAACAACAACGCGCAGCACTGTCATCTCAGTTATGCTAACTGATCGTCACAGCAATGAGCTTTCTCGTGCGTGATTTTGTAAACACTAGGAACACAATGAGGGAAATGGAGGGTATCGGACAATTAATGCAATAACACCCAATCACATGATCTGGCCATTATTTATCCACAATCTCTTTATTTGAGGCCAAACAACCACACCATTGTGGACTAATTGTCTTGATCTGGGAGCTTATTAATGTGGGCTCCGTCAGGGCCTTCACCTTAAGGATACGCTGTCCGTGTTTGTAAATCTCTGACACACAGCAGCTAATATATCACAGCGGCTGATCCCAGGGCTCATGTGAGTTTCTGAACTCCATTGGAAGTTTGAGATAATAAGTCTCTCGTGTCGCGGTTGTCTTTGGATCAGCGCACATTGTTCCCCTCTCTCCCGTTCCGCCCCGCAACCCCATTCCTCCGTCCCTCTTTCTCCCAAAGGCGTAAACAGGTAGTAATGATTATTTTCTTTCCCCATCGCTGGTCGCTCTGACGCCAGCGGGTTAAATTGGTGGCGTTGAAAGCCTTCTGCAGCGGTGGGCTTTGGATTAAAACAACCCCCCCAATCCCGCCTTCTTCCTTCCTTCCTTGCGTTGCCCGAGGGCACAGGGAAGAGGTTGAAGCCCCTTGCAGAAGGGACTTAATGGAACCAGAGTCTAAACTTGAACAAAAGCTGAGAATTTAGAGACAAAAGTACAGGTAGTGGGAGGCAGTTTTTTGTTTGTTCCCAGAATACCACAGGTGACTTGAGAACAGAGGTTTGGTGCAGAGAGATAATTATGTGTCCAGTAGAAATTAGTTCTGTCCATCTGGAGAACAACTGGTTATTTATTTCAGGACAAACAGTGTCACCGCACGTACAAAACCAACTGTCTAGCTTTCTAAATGAGCGCTAATGATGTGTAGGCAACATGCATTTAGTGACCCCCGGGTTGATCCTGACACAAAATAATATTCTGTGCTGCATTGAATGAAAATATCTACCCACAATAAGATATTCCCGAAAGAATACTATACAACTGTTTCACAGGCACATTTATTTACATATCAGCTATTTAGTTGATTTTAGCTGATGAGTTTTTTGATCTTTCAACCAATAATTAATATCTACACGTCACCTCTCCGAGGGGAAAGTTGAAAATGATTAAAGAAATCTTTGGGAATCTCACAATGATAAATAAAATGCACATTCTTTGGGCAAAACTATATAAATGAGTGCATTTAGAGGTCCTTGAGGTAAGATTGGAAATATGTAAAGAGAGAGAGAGCATAAAAGAGCAGAAGCTAGCAACCCAAAAATAACCCTGCTCCCTCCACCCTATACTTTCTCACCATTGAGAAGTGCTACAATCACACACCTGTGATTGACAGTTAAGATGGATTCCCTGAACCATTCAGGGAAGAGTTACCCTGATAGTTCAAAAATGAGCAGGGTATTAAATCATACCTAGCCTCATACAGAGGCAGCATTATCAACCAGAACAGATATTCTCATGCAGAATTGCACTCAGTTGCTCTCAAATAATAGCTCTTATATCTAAGCAACAGACACTTAATCAAAATAACTGAGCACGTTCTTGTTTTAACTCTAACTTATACATGTAGGCTCCGGTGTACTGGCCATCGGGCGTAACGGGACAAATCCAACGATGCAGCTGCATCGGTGGGCCGGTTGGCTGTCAAAATATCTTCAACGTCGACGTTTTTGCCATTTACTGCCCCCCTCTGTGTGCCATCATTTGGGGAGCACATGATATTGTCCTGTACCCGTTTTCCGGGACTTGGCTCTCTGGCCAATCACAACTCAGTTATTGAAAGCAAACAAACATTAATGCAAAAGTAGCGCACAGCAGTGAGATGCCCCTCAACCCCCCCAGGGCTCAGTCCAGGAATGAATTTATTTCCCACTACATCCATGCCCATACTGTAGGTACACACACAGTTTAGACAGGTAAACACAGTACAATCAAGTTCCCAGAGTACACACACAGTTACACAGAGCAGGTACACTGCCAGCATAGCGCTAATACAATTAAAAGCAATTCGGTTATCCATCACCACGATTGACTTCAGGCTTCCTGTTTAATCTCCAGATGTCGTACGCCATTGTACCCCCTGTTCTAATTCTGGACTTTCTGAAGCTGCTTGACAAGAAGCTCAATCTGTCGGGGGCCGACTAACCAAGGATAAATCAGGGAATAAGAAGGGTTTTTAGCGATTTTTTGATTTAAAACGTGATTGGTTACCAACTCTGAACCTTTTGATTGGTCAGAACATCGACAGTCCACTATGAATTAGATAAATCTGAAACAACCTGCCCATTTATCATGCAACCGCTGGTGCTCGATGCCCATGGGATCAAGCCTCAGCTCGAGCATTAGGATCAAGTTTTGGAACGTAGACCTGGTGTAGCGGTGGGGTTTGATGCTCCAAGGCCCCACTGAGCTCCAGCTGGCAAAGCCATCTGGAGGGTGGAGGGGGTTGCGGCCACCCAGGGTGTAGGCCCAGGTCAGAGAGGAGGTGTTAGCAACGGCAGGTGCCTCAGTGACAGCTAGGATGGCCTGAACTTTGACCCCGGCGTTACCCTGTACTCCGTGTTCACGGGCATCACAGCCCCTTCAGACCCCTAGTGCACACCTCAAACACGACGTCTCCTCCACCATCTGCTCTGGAGGAGAGCGTACACCGGCTTTGGGAGAGAAGATACAATGAGATTAAGATGAAGACGTGCAGAGAGGAGAAAAAAGGAGGGGGAGATACAGAGAGACGGATAGGAAAAGAGAGGAGGGGACAGAGACAGGGAGAGAAGCAGAGCCATGCGGAGGAACTCTAAGAGAAGACTATTAGGTGGACGCTTTTATCAAAAGTGGCATACTCATGGAGTGCATAGGTTCTTAGCAA
>NC_079425.1:13182506-13227796 GCF_026213295.1 Gadus chalcogrammus | reverse complement strand
ATTGTTTTAACACACTGCCTGCCAGACCTCGGGCGTAGTGGTTTATATGGATGCATACATGCACGGAAACAGTGGGATAGGTAATCATCTTCCATGTGGCTCAAATTCAAACATAAATAAACAATAATCATAAACATAAATAATATTCACTTACAATCGCAGACATACAAATACAGGAAATGGCAATGTGTTTGAGTGCAGAATGACAATTACCATTTCTTCATATCACACAAATTACATATTTTTTTACTTTTGTCTTTATTTTGAATCCATAACACTTGGAGGACCCGGGAGACCTATTAAAGCACCACAGAAGAAAAATATCAGAATTTCCTCTTGAATCCCTGGAGCAGCGCCGCAAGGCGTTACAAACACTTATTATCTTATTGGACAGAGTCCACGGCAGTTCAAAAGTTTTAGCGCAGTGTGAAAAAAAGTATTAAACGCTCTGGTGTTTTATTTTTGTTACTGTTATATTGATCCACTTTACTCCTGCCCTTCGGTGTGTCCGTAGTGACGTAGAAGGTTATAAACTGACTAATGGTGCTATGATAGGAAGAGGAACCAAGCTTTTTCCTAGAGGCCCGTTCAACGTGGATGAGAAGAGCGTCCCAGAAGAGCTCTGAATACCTGGGCTCACTGGCTACCTCCCTGCTGATCTATTATCTGGAACGTTAGTGTGCAACCAACCTGACACAAAGCGGCTATGGTGCGCTACGCTAATGGGCGAACAAATAACATTCTGCACTTGAGATAGCCTTCCAGAAGAAGCACATTACAGCGACACGGAGGGAAACGCTTCCTGTCGCCAAACTGGAGCTAGCCAGGCGGTTTTAGAATAACTGCCAGAAAGAGCCCAACTGGTTTGGACAATAATACATTACATTTACATATAGTCATTTAGCAGATGCTTTTATCCACAGAGACTTCCAAGTGAGGCTGATAACAATGAAGGTATACAATCAAAATTGTACCTGCCTCAAGATACAACTCAAAGGTTATAGTACTGCTCAACATATAGTTTAAAGGGCCTCTATTATACCAGGGCCCTTAAAAAACCAACTGATCAGAGAACAGAGAAATAATGGGACAGACATTTAATATAATTCATAGAAACACGGTTTAGTAGTAATTCATTAATGTATTTGTATGCCTTAGTTGTAGTGCACACATTTACAGTAGATTTAACATCTCAAAGTGCTTTCTGAAAAAAATGGTACAGACCAGTAAAATGTCTAAGTGTATCTGAAACCAGTGGTTGTGGCCATTATCGTGGAACAGTGGCTCCTCGAGTGGCACTCACACTGAAACATTTTATATTATTGACTTTTAAAACCTGCGTTTCATGTTTGTTTGAGACAAATACTGACCAACACACTATGTGATGTTTGTATATATATATAAATAAATATATAAACACATATGTTTATGTATGTAAAATGGATATTCTGTATATTCATGATTATCCATGTAGGTCTCCATTGGCCTGAGGGTAAAGCTTGACTATGAAAAGTTTGAGAAAGGTATTTTGACTGGTGCTAGAGAATCGCAAATCAGAGAATGTACAGAGGCCAGCTCATGTAGTGTTCCTGAAAAGGTGGTCTTATTATTCTAAAAGAGGAGGGGCTTCAGATGTTTCTAGAGATGAAGGGCTTCAGTCCGTCTAGAAGAGGAGGGGCTTCAGATGAGTCGAGAAGAGGAGGGGCTTCATATGTTTCTAGAAGAGGAGGGCCTTCAGATTAGTCTAGAAGAGGAGGTGCTTTATATGTTTCGAGAAGAGGAGGGGCTTCAGATGTGTCGAGAAGAGATTGATCTACATACGGTTCTAGAAAAGGAGGATATTATTAACACATTCAAAACTAGACTGACTGTTACTGTTGCATGATGTGCTCCACGGGTTGAATAAGGACTTGGTGACCCTGTGGTTTCGCACACTGTTATGTGCAGAGTACAGAACAAATCACTGTAGCAGTTACTGGCGTCTGATCCTTGTCAGATAAAAAGGGTGTCCGAACCCTCCCTATCCTGTATTTCTAAACATTTGACACTTTGAGACCAAATTAAAAGGAAAGGGTTTAGCTCCACTAATAATAATAGGCCTACTGGGTAATACTTCTTGTCTAAATGCAGCAGGTGGGGCCGGAGACATCAGGAGAAAACAGTCCAAGTGCTGCATCAAGGAATCCAAGACTCCAACGCAACACAATAGCGAGGGGTGTTAAGAGGAGTTGTGTGTTTGTGTCGGAGGTTGAAAGGGGATGAGTGTTGGTGTGGTCGGGAGGCTCCGGCTCTTGGGATTAAACACCAGCTGGGTTAAAGCTGTCAAAAGAGCCCACAATCCAATCTCTCCTTCACCAACACTGAGCTGTGGATAACCCACTCTTTTATCTCCTTTCTACTCTTCCTTTCTCCATCTCTCTCTCTCTCTCTCTCTCTCATTTCTCTTCCGTCCATCTCTCTCTCTCTCTCATTTCTCCTCTCTCTATCTCTCGCCCTCTCTCATTCCTCCTCTCTCATCTCTCTCTCATTCTCCGCCTCCTCCAACCCCGCCTTCTCCTCATCCATCTCCCTCTCTTTATTCTCGTCCTCCTCTTACTAGTCCATCTCCTTCTCACTCCCTTTCCCTCATGTTGGCTGGCCTTTTTGGGTAACTTTTTATGAGAATACAATGACTTCAATATATGAAATGATAATGATAATAATAATGAAAATTGATAAGCATCAGAGAAAAAAAGAAATTTGGTATAATAAAAAAAAGTTATTTTCCATGGCAATAGTTGCTATTTTATTATGTAAGAATTATAGGTCATTGCTACTATAACAAGGAACTAAACTATGAATACAGATACGATTGGTGACCTTTAATTACTGTAACCCATTATATGTTTTATCCCTCAAATCAATTTGTAGGAAGATCGATCCCAATAAAAAACCAACAGCACTGCATAGGTCTCCCGCTCTGGGTGCCCACATTACGTGTGCACCCAAGGGAGAAATTATAGAGAAAGTGGTTGGAACCAAATAAAATCTCTGATTCCGAGGAAAACTCTTTTGAAGAGGTATTTCCGTTTAAACTCGTTCTCCTTTTAGCAATGACAAGAGCTCAACAAGCTCAACCTCTAGCTGTAATTAAACCCACAGTAATAATTTGGAAACCCCATGTCGATAATGTAACACATTTCTGAGCGCAAAATATAATAGAATTTTGCCTATGTTACAACGTATAACATTATGGTTCACTTATTACGTAATGAAGCAAGCATAATAATTTCCTCCTTAAGTTATGAAGCAAGCATAATCATTTACTACTTTTTTAAATTTTCTACCGTTTTCAATTTTTTTTGCCGCATTTGTATATCAGGAGATTCTACCCTGAGGGTTTATTCACACTTAATGCTTTATATGCGGACATCGCTGTTGTTTAGACATCAGTAGAATCAACGGGGGGTTTAGGGGGGTGGGCTTGCAAGGGGCGGGAAATGACGTAGGGTCTAAGTTCGCAAGACACGGGATAAGTGTTGCCGCTGTCACTGTAGTTTGTTTTGATTTGACCATAGACAAAATGGAGACAGAACGGGCAGAACTCATCGCGATCTTCTTAAATTTTGCTAAAATGATGCATCAAATATTCCGCTGCATCCACAAAATCCGAAGCATCGATCGATGAAAGATTGGAGCATGAGTTAGAGACAAATAGATGAAACGACGAAGAAGAAAGGCATCGCAAACGCAGTCGTTCGAGATGCCTTTCTTCTTCGTGGAAGGGAGTGGAAGGACAGGACTCTATAATATTCAGTTGTCAAAAATAATAATAACAAAAACATTTTCTATACACATGCAGCTGTGATCTCATTTATTTTAATTTATTGTATGTACTTTTAGGGTTCTGATAATACCTATCTTTTAGCGTTCAACACAAATTACTCTTAAAATCAGTGAAAACAGTAAAATATTTTTTAACCATTCAGCGAACAAAAGGCAACAGGCTGATTATCATTTGGGGGTCACTCAATAACATGCGTCATCAACACGGCCACAGAAATACCGACTTCCTTTTTCACATTGCCTACGGAGAAAATAATACCTCAGGGGTAGTATTATTCACAAGATTTTCAGGGTACAAATGTCAGGATATGTTGTTCACACATACAGCCCATCAGGGGTAACAGGGGTAATTGTTCAATGGAAAGTGTAGCATACTATGCATGCAAATCAATTATTCAATTGCTTTTACTGTTATACAGTGATGAAAAAAGCATTGACATTTTAAAATGCATGGCAACTACTATTGGTTAGTTGAAAATAATAATCATCATCAATCATCAGAGATTAAACAGCTCTTAAAGTGTCCTAGGTAAAACATCAAATCCATGATATTATTATTCTGACTGAATGTTACCTTCCGTGTGACAAGGATAACACATACATTTTAAAGTATCAATAATTTATTTCCCAAAGTACAAATATGTAAGGAATGAATCTTTGTGTAAATGTAAGTGAAAATGTACATAAAGAATCAAAGGGTTTAATGGATGAATAGTATAGGGTTAAGCCAATTCTAGAAATGGCAAAACAGTATATATATATATTCATATATATATATATATATATATATATATATATATATATATATCTGGTGGCATTGGTAACAGTCAGAAGAGTGGTTTGTGTCGTGTAATTCGTTTTTCCTCCTGGCAGGAAGGAGCAGGGACTGATGCAATGCACGGTAATGCTGTCACTGGCCTTTCGCCAGCAGCCTGGACAAGACCCATCAACCCAGGACAGGGGGGGGACACAGGACAAAACCCTGGCCTCTGCGAACGTGTTGGGTCCAGGCCCGGTGCTAGAGAGAGGACACTACGAGTGTGCGTGCAGCGACAGCTTGACACCCATTGATGCGTCATTTTAAAAACACTTCAAACCCGACCAGGAGAACATTGTGGGAGCATCAACCCACCCTCAAACCCGTTCACGAAATGTTGAAAAGTATGGCTGCTCGGTGGCTCGACCCACTAATGCTTAACCATGTCCCCAATGCCCACCGCAGGTTTGATTCTGGGCCTATGCTAGGTCATTCCTTCTCTTTTTCCTTCACCCATTCTCCAATGCCTCTTCAATATTGCCGTCAAACATAGGTTTTCAAATAAATCAATTGAGAAGAGCTATCAAAGCGTTGTGCGGCATATCTGAAAGGGTTCTCAGCCCCGGCCTTCACCATAACAATCCAATAAGTAGGATCCACCTCTCTATTAATTGGCCCGCCAGGGGTCCCTCCCCTCCCGTGTGCCCTGCCCTGATCAATGACTCCTATTGTTGCGGCCGTGTCCGGCTGGCCTCCGTCAGCTCCGCTGAGGGCAGATGTTTGTGTTGAGACTTTCCATTTATTATGATGTGGTGCAGCGAGGCCTGCTGTCCAAACACATATTGATTAGGAAGGGCTGCTGGTCGCAGGCTTTGATTATTCATCCACGCACAGGGAGTAGCCTGACCACAATCAATACCCCGAGCACACACCCACACACACGCATGTACACACAAACAAACCAACACACGCACACACACACACACACATATACCCTCGGATTCACACACACAAACACACACAAATACACACACACATACACCGATATGCACACACTCAAACACACACACGCACACACACACACACATACGAAACACATATACACACACACACAAACACACACTCTGATACATAATCCGATATACTCTTTGATGCACACTCCGATGCGCAAACTGATGTACACACTACCGTATACACAAGCAAAAATACATGCTTCCAAAAACACAATAATACACTCCCATACGCGCAATATATTTTTTTTCAGCTTTCTTGACCAGGTCACTCTTATAAAACACATGTTTTATCGGAATAAAAAAATGCTGTTTACATTACGGTTAATAGTAAATGCCCACTCCGTTACAGAAATAGAGTCGGAGGAGGACATGGACGTTTAGAGGGACAAAGAGATGGAGACAGAGAGGAGGAGGGGGATAAGGAGGATGAGGACACGGTGGAGGAGGAGGTGGAGAGATGGATGGGGAGGAGACACATGAGGAGGAGGAGGAGGAGGAGGAGGAGGAGGAGGAGGAGGAGGAGGAGGAGGAGGAGGAGGAGGAGGAGGAGGAGGAGGAGGAGGGGGAGGAGGGATGGCGTAAGAGGAGATGGAGGGGGAAAGAAAGGGCCGAAGGAGATGGAAGAAGAGAATGAAGGATAGAGGAGTGAGCAGGAGGTCAAGGAGAGAGGAGGAAGATGAAGGAGAGCGAAGGAGATAGAGGAGAGATCAGGAGGTCAATGAGAGAGGAGGATGAAGGAGAGCGGAGGAGAGAGGAGAGCAGGAGTTGAAGGAGAGAGGAGAAAGAGGGGAGAGGACATAACAGAGAGAGTAGGAGGGGAAGGAGAGAGGAGAAAGAGGACAGAGGATGAGCTGAAGGAGCGAGGAAGAGGATGAGGTCGAGAAAAGGGTGGAGGAGGTGAAGGAGAGAGGAGAAAGAGGACAGAGGATGAGCTGAAGGAGCGAGGAAGAGGATGAGGTCGAGAAAAGGGTGGAGGAGGTGAAGGAGAGGGGAGAAAGAGGACAGAGGATGAGCTGAAGGAGAGAGGAAGAGGATGAGGTCGAGAAGAGGGTGGAGGAGCGAGGAGGAGGTGAAGGAGGATGAACAAGAGGTTTTCCTCTGCAACGTTGGCTCCTGTCGTCATGAGGTGACTCATATTTTGTAAATATTTGCACAATGAGAGATGCGCTAAAGCCAAGATATGATACAAACACGCCATGCGCAGAGACGCCGCTTACGGTAATCTGTTGTATTACGTTAAAGTTGACGGATGTGACACGTTATTAACTATGGAGCCTTGGCCCTCGCATTCATGTTGCATTTGCATCAAAATATTTTTGTTCATAGGCTCTCTTTCTCTATCCCACTGCCTCTCTCAATCTCCCTCTCTATCCCTTTCTATTCTTCACCCTCTCTAGTCCTCTTCCTCTCTCTCCCTTCATCCCTCCCTCGCTATCCCCCCTCTTGCTGTAAACGCAGGACTGTAATCTACAGGGAGTACACACAAACAATAGCACAGAGGGAAGTAATACAAAGTGAAACGCGGGGCCCCTTCGTCACAAGTTCAGGCATGGTTGTTGTTGCCTGGTGTTGTGCCAAGGGGGGGAGGGGGTTAATCCATGCGCAGGTTGGGGTTTAAGGGTGTGTGTTGTATTTTAATACCGGGAGCGTATTGCACTCTGCATCTCAGCTGCTAATCCCCCCGCGCAGCGTTCAGCCCTGGCCGGGAGACGAGAGCGGGCGGCGACGGCTGCGTCTCGCGGCGGATTAGCCGCAGAAAAGAGGGAATAAAAGACACAAAGTCAATGTCACAGCGAAGCCATTCTGCTGGCGGACCTTAAAATAGTTTGGCTGAATGCACACGCCGCGATCCAGCCGTGACATCGTCGGCGTTTAGCGGCGCATACTCTCAGAGTCAGAGAGTATTACTGGAGGGAAGCAGCAGCAGCCGATGTGTTCGACAGTTTCACTTGTTCAGAGTGAGTTCGGGGTAGTTTTTGGGTGATGACACGCGTCACTGTTTTAGGGCGTTAAGACTTGAACGGCTTAAAACTCATTTTATTCCGTTTTGTACTTTTTTCTTGCGCTGCCTTAAAACAATTTGTAGCGCAGAGCACGTTATTACAGCAGGGACTCAATCTGCGAGATAGACCCCGTTCACACGCACACACACACACACGCACACACGCACACACGCACACACGCACACACGCACACACGCACACACACACACACACACACACACACACACACACACACACACACACACAAAACCATTTTGTTGGATTTTAATGCAAACTTTATATTCATTCCAGTAAATCTTTAAATATATGGTTGTGAGTATTTCTTTTCTCCATGTCTTCGAAAAGCTGAGGTTCAATCTTCTGCATACATAATTCCCCCTTACTTTCACCAAGTTTAGTTTCAACATTTTGTGTTCCATTTGACTTAAGTAATGGCTGTATGTCTCTGACAATGCATCCTCTAAAGCGATTATGTTATGTGGTATTAATATGTGATGTCTCTATTTAAGATCATAATTTTGAGCATGTATGATATCTATATATATTATATACAGAGAGAGGGAGCGAGAGAGAGAGAGAGAGAGAGAGAGAGAGAGAGAGAGAGAGAGAGAGAGAGAGAGAGAGAGAGAGAGAGAGAGAGAGAGAGAGAGAGAGAGAGAGAGAGAGAGAGAGAGAGAGAGAGAGAGAGAGAGAGAGAGAGAGACAGCTACATAGTCAGACAGACAGACAGAAAGATTGATAGATAACGGTAAGGCCTAGGTGTGGAGGAAAGCAATGCATTATGGGAAAAGGAGTCCAGCTGTTTTCACCCAATAGCGTATTGAATAAAGATCAATTTGCTGTAGGCCCCAAAATAAAAACGACTTGAAAGGACATCATATCAGGTCTCCATGACGACCGTGAGAGCAACAACCAAGGTCAGGCCGATCTCCCTGGCAACAGCATCATGCATCTGGCGCATTGTCAAGCTATTTAATCAAGAGTAGCTCTCTGTAGGTCACACCATGACACCCCTCCCTCTCTCTCACTTTCTTTCTTTCTCTCCTTCTCACCCTCCTTAACTCTATCTCTTCCCATCCCATCCAATCTCTCCCTCCCCCTAACTCTCTCTTTAAATTGCTGAGCGAAGGGACAACCTTAGATGAAAGAGAGAAGGGGAATGAAGAGTTTTGAGACAGAGATAACGAGAGACAGAGAGGGAGAAAAAAAGAGAGAGAGAGAGAAAGACAGGGAAAGCGAGACAGAGGCCGAGAGCAAGAGATATACATCGATAAGACTTTACCTCCGCTGCCTAACGATAAAATCACATTCAGGGATGACCTCTGTGATGGCGAGAGATTCCCAGTCTATTCCCAGTCCTTACCTTCAATACACTTAACCTCCCCCCCCCCAGCCCCCCCCCCCCCCCCCCCCAGGGACACGCAAAGGAGAGGAGGACGAGGAGGACGAGTAGGAAGAGGAGGAAGGGCTAATTTTGCATTGCATCTGTTGACACTTGAGACTGTTGTTATCATGTGCTACATCCCCCTACTTTATCTTGCCTCGCTCTGCGATAGCGGCCAGTTCCTCTCTCTACTATATAGGCCAGACAACCAATTATCTGTGTGCCCTCTATCAGATGTGATTTGTATCACAGGGCCCCTGTCCCCACTACGCCCGTCATCAATCATTCGCCCGCGCACAAAAACACAAAACAGCCCTTAAACAAACAGGGGCTTGATGC
Source organism: Gadus chalcogrammus (assembly GCF_026213295.1). Taxonomy (NCBI): domain Eukaryota; kingdom Metazoa; phylum Chordata; class Actinopteri; order Gadiformes; family Gadidae; genus Gadus; species Gadus chalcogrammus. Next base: position 13,218,475 of record NC_079425.1, on the reverse strand, counting down.
AGTGATGGGCGGGTGGGGGGAAGGGGGGGGGGAGGTATCGATCGCTCCTCCGTCCTGTTTGTCTTGAGGTCGGAGGCACATTGTTGACATTGAACGGATGACTGAAAGGTCGCTGAGGACGCCGATTGATTCTGTGTAAATGTTATCCACTTCGTCGATAATGTAATGATGAATTTCATTTTAACGAGAATAAATGGCTGAGCGGACGCCGCGACTAACAGCTTGATTTCTCAGTATTTATGTTCTCATCGCACTGCCGCACGTAAATAACTTCCTTCACATCTTTTAGTGTCACACATTCACCAACGCACACACACACCTACACACACTCACACACACACACACACACACACACACACACACACACACACACACACACACACACACACACACACACACACACACACACACACAGGTACACACACAAATTAATACACAAACACACACTTTTTCATTGTTTTAGGAACTTCATCATCTGAGAACACAGACGGAAGCTTGCTCCTGTCTTTTGCATGTGGAATCCTGAACGGTAACCCAAATAATATAGAAGAGAAGAGGGACTATATAGTGGAGAACAGGAATTATGGTTGAGAATAGAACAGTGAACATGTTAGAGAACAGGGAATACGGTAGAGAAAATATAATATACCATAGAACACGGAATATGATCGAGAACAGGGAATATAGTGGAGAGCAGGGAATGTGCTGTAAAAGTCTGTGCCTGTCTCTGTGCATGTGTGTGTTTGTGTGTCTTTGTGTGTGGCATGCACACGTGTGAATGTTTCTTGCTGATCCTGTTGAAGAGGATCTCATTAAGAGCTTGCTAAGATCTTGTTAAGATCACAATAAGATCATGTCTCAGCCAAGCAGCAAGGTGAAATTTACACACACCCAAACACACACACACACACACACACACACACACACACACACACACACACACACACACACACACACACACACACACACACACACACACACACACACACACACACACACACACACACACACACACACACACAAACACACATGTCTGTTGATCAGTGGTTGTGTGAAATCACTGTGTGAGCTTGTGTGTTCCTTAGTGTGTGTGTGTGTGTGTTTGTGTGTGTGTGAGATCAATGTGTGAGCATGTGTGTGTCACAGTGTGAGTGTGTTTGTGTGTGTGTGTGTGTGTGTGTGTGAGAGTATGCCTGGCCGTGGGTGTGTGCAAGCGTGTAAATGCATGGAAGATCAGTGCGATAGGTGCTCTTCAGAGGAGGGAACAGAACATTGACACAACGAGGCCCAGAACTCCACCGACAGCGAACTGCTTCACGGCAACCAGGGAACACCAGACAAGCGCAAACACATTTGATTTATAATCCTGACTTCTTTCTCTCACTGAGGTTACAGATCCTGGGACTGTGGTTGTTTCTGATGGATTGAGATTGATTCGGAACTATAGGCTGCCAACTTTTGATTAGAATCTACACCATCCTGTCCATTATATGACTTGTATCAACTAGTTGTTCATAAGTTGCATCAGCGGTAATTCATATCATATTATTTGTAATCTAAACCATTAATCTATCGATCTAGTTATCTATGGATCGATATATCTAACTACCCATCTATATGTCGGTCTTTCTGTCTGTCTGTCGGTTACTCCAGATCTTTTTTTATTATGAACGCACATCAAACTAAAGTGGCTCCATAATGAGCAACAATGGCTATTTTAATACGTTCACAATATGCTTCTGTGTATGCGTAGTAAAGTGCATTGGCTCTATATGTAACGATATACAGATGAGAGCGGAGTTGGTTGATGAAGAGAAGAACATTTGGATGATAACCAGAGTTTAACAATCTCTTTACCGCCCGCACCCTCGGAGAGAGGGGGTGGGCAACGACCATCTGGAGCTCAGAGGAGATATACACACACACATTAACACACACAAGCATATTAACACATACACACACACACACACACACACACACATACAAACATACATGCACACACACACACACACACACACACACACACACACACACACACACACACACACACACACACAAACATACATGCACACACACACACACACACACACACACACACACACACACACACACACACACACACACACACACACACACACACACACACACACACACACACACACACACACACACACAAACAAACACACATACACAAGCACACACACACCACATACATGAATGCACACATGTGCGCACACACAGACATGCAAGCACACACACACAGACAAACACACAATTGTACACACGCATACATAAGTACGCACATACACATATATCCTACCTGCTGTTATTATGGGATGTCTTGATCCTTTCACTGAGGTTAAGGCCTGTAACACACGCACATACACACACACACACACACACACACACACACACACACACACACACACACACACACACACACACACACACACACACACACACACACACACACACAGATTTATGTTAATACCATGGCATCAATGACACCATTCAGGTCAGCTGCAGAGAGAGAGAGACATATATATATATATATCCATAGAGAGAGAGAAAGAGAGAGAGAGAGAGAAAGAGAGAGAAAGAGAGAGAGAGAGAGAGAGAGAGAGAGAGAGAGAGAGAGGGAGCGATAAAGGGCTTGAGCCCTGCTCACGTTTACTTCTTGATGTCTAAAGAATTTTTGCACACACATATGCATAAACACATACACACATACATAAAAACATAAGCACACAAACACACACACATACACACACACAAACACACACAAACCCATACACAGAATCATACACACACATACACAGAATCATACACACACACAAACACATATGCATATACACACGTAAACACACACACACACACACGCACACACACACACGCACACACACACACACACACAGGGTAGGGCTTATTTTGACACACTCGCAGATCTCTACAAGGGCATGGAGCACCTAAACACTGTGTGAGTGAAATGCTGAATGCTGCTTCTGTAGGTAGGAATAATGTTGAAGTTAAAAAGTACAAATGAAGTTATAGATACTGTTGCTTTTATGAATACTTATGTACTTAAGAAAACATGTCCAGTTATGCTTATCTCTGTATATTAGTACAAATATGAATGAAGTTACAAGTCATTAGATCCTATACTAGATGTAGTACAGAATCTGCACTACATCTAGTATAAGATCTAGTGTAGGACTATTAAATCTGTACTACAGATTAAATAGTACAAGGTACTACTAGTAAGGTGTTAAGTGTGACGACCAGTGTTTGGTTCACGTGGAAGGCTATCCCATGAGTACACCCCAACACAGCTTCACCTGTTTCTGTGTTGGACCATGACACGGATGGTGTGGTGTGCTTACATATTTATTTTAATTGTTTTAGAGTTGAGAGTGATGGGCTGAAATATTTTTTTGTATTTTCTCTGATCTTTTTGCTCATTATTTACATTTTACGGCAAATGTTTATCGTAGTTCAATCTCAAACTCTGTCTTGCATTTCAAATATGTATCCATGTCTTTAGCAAGTCACAATCACTTAGGATTAGTACTGGAAGTAACGCAATGTAGCCTGCATAGCACGGCCGTAGCCAGACCTCACAAAATAATGAGGTCCGGGGGTTCAGTTTTGTTGGGGGGGTGCTCGGCTCGCGCATGCACCAACAGATGACTCACACGGAGCATGTAACAAGTCTCAACTGAATTAAGCATTTCCTCATCTCTGAGAAGTTCTCAACCACTGATTTTGTATACAGTTGTATTTGGTTTTTCTTTCATTTTTATCTCTAGAAAAGTTACCGAGGTCTGGACCTCAGTGACCTCATCTGGCTGCGGGCATACTACTTAGTTCAGTCGCCATTATGCCCCAGACAGAACGGCTGTCGTGTTTTTTGTTTGAGGGTTATTCAAGACCTACAATATTGAGTACGATTTAAGGTAGGTTATCGTGTTAATGGCAACATGACATTTACCGTTTTAATCAGAGGCAAAAAAAGGCAAAAGCAACACAGAGGAACGTCTAATTGAACGATGCATTTACAATTAAAAAAAAACTACCATAAATTGTTGTTCTATTTTGAACAGATTTGATGTGTTTTACTTGCGCAAGGACAAGTTCATCTCTTTTAATCTTGAAAAAGTAATTGGATTGTGCTTTTGCCAAACACCGCCACAGACACCTTTAAACGGACTCCAAAACCACGTAATGAGAAACCACATTGTAATGACCATTTAATATACTGTTTAAATATAGCACGCACTTCGTCTTCATCTGACTGAAATGTAGCCAGGCGATTGAATAGTCTAAAATCAATACTATCGGTGCTTCACAGTGTTTACTCGATTTTAATTTAATTGATCCGGCCAGGAAAGTGACATTACGGGGAGATCTCTCACTGGTGTCTATTGATGAGGGGGAGCCAATCGATTGCTCTCACATGTAAACACATTAACACATTATTTAGGAGAGCAATAAAACCCCCATGAGTTCATGTGTTTAAATCCCACCTGCAGCTTCGAACCCTCCATTAGAGTAGTAGGGCCATGTTAGCCATGTGAACTGAGGAGAGTCTAGTTGTTTGGGTGTTGGACCCCTAGCCAAAATATTCTTGGTTATATCCCGCAGTCTACCTGTAAAGATACCCCCTTATCCCTATGTTCTCCTTCATGACCTGGATCTGAATAATATTCCTCATGTTGTTTTAAAAGACCTTTTAAAAAAACTTTTAATGTTAGAATGTCATACTGATCCTTTTATATAAATCATATATTATAAGTGCATACTAGACCCTGTAATAATATCATAGGTACCCAATAGATACATCATAACTACCTTTCACATTCTCTCTAAATGTATCCTAATTTTCCGGATTATTGCTGAGTAGGTTATGTTAGATTAGATGAGTTACCCAATAGTTAGAAAGTAAATACACTTCGGGCCCTATTTTAACAGTCTGAAACGCAAGTAGCTTTGTGGGCGGGTCTCTGGCACTGTTGATTTTATACCGGTGGATAAATTACTCTTACGCCCGATCCAAATCTTAAATGGGTTGTTCTGAATACCCTTAGGTGTGTTTTGGGCGTAACATGCAATAAACCAATGAGAGTGCCACCTCCCATCCCCTTTAAGAGCCATGAGCGAATTTGAAACTGACGAGTTGATATTTTGACAACGCATTTGCATTCTCCCCAGAGACAAATGCATGACCCCATGAATTTCAAACTTCAAATGGCTACATTTTGGAAGATTTTGGCAAAGAGAACTTATCGCATATATGATATGCGGTCCTGTGGCCGCAATTGTGGGTCTATTTATTGATATGCGGCAATACATTACGGTCCCATGGCATGAGAATCTCACTTTATGAGGTTTGCTAACATTAAGATGAGTTCCCCTAGCCACCCTATGGTCCCCCAGTGGCTAAAACTTGCATTCGGTGTAAAACGAGCACTAGGTATCCTGCTCTCCTTTGAAAAAATGGAAGCTCAAGCACGCTGATTTGGAATGAGGCCCCATATGTCGTCATAAGTGGCCAAGCTACCTCCCCTTTCTCTGCCTTGCCCGCCCAGAGAATTTGGACCGCCAATGAGACAATGAGCTACGACCTTGCGACTCCACGTGTGTGTGTGTGTGTGTGATTACACACACTTTAACGCAAGTGTTGTACACTTCTTTGTTATTTGGATAACTGTTCTGCTGTTGGTGTTATTGCGCATAACACGTTGGTTTTCTGACGTCTCTTGTATTTCCACAACGAGACTGTAGTGGGGGTTATCTTAGCCATCGTTGAGCCCCGCTGATGCTGCCCGCTGCCGCGAGGCTCCACCACCATAAAGCACCACCGCCCGTTAGTATGCAGCCGGCAGCGCACGGTTCAGTCTACTTCAGATTGATGTGGAAGTGGAAGAACCAGAGACATCGGAGAACCCGACGCAGTCGTTGGAGGCGCCCACAGCCTTTGGCCGTGATAATATAAATGATATGATATAGATATCTATGTATAATATGATTATTTAGATAAAGAGTTTGGAGAGTATATTCGGGAGTCCCGAATATTAACAGAACACGGCCAACGGCTGTGTGCGCCTCGCCATTGATATACATCCACTGTAAGCAGCGCATGGATCCGTAGCCGCAAGCTGCTCAGGGCCACAACCTCACCCTCCTCCTTGACCCGCCTCTCTCCTTCTCATTTACATTAAAGCTACAGACACAGGAGCGGCGCGTTTGGGGAAAGCAAATGTGCGACTGGCTCGTAGTGGCTGTAATTCTGCACCACGGCTGAATTTCAGGAACGTCTTCAAATATTGTGTTAGGGGCCCAATAATAAGTGTATTACAGCACACATAAAGTAGCATGCCATGGCACCTTTAACAAACATAGTTTCTTACAAGTTTTGAATACATTATCATTATCAACATTATCAACAGTTTATCCGGTTTCCTTTGGACATTCAACAATTACACAGGATCAAAGCCAACTTCATGGCAATTGCAGGTATGCCCGGTGTGGTCGGTGCTATTGACGGGACGCACATAAAAATAATCGCGCCATCAAAGTGTTTATAATATGCATTCATCCCCCCTGTTAATATACATTGCCATGGACTGTATTATGCGTTACGTGTTTAGTTTGCGTGTGTTTAAACAGACACACGCGCGCCTAGCATCATCCGCATTCATTCATTCTTTTAAACACTCACTAGCGGTAAAACTGTGTTTCCTCACAATCAAATACTCATCAATCCTAAAAGTGATGGGCTTGCCCACGATGTCTGTGTCAAGAAAATATGTGTTTGCTGTACGGTGTTTGCAGTTGCATTGATTTAAAAGTTCAACTTATAACCGCTGTATCAGCTGTTCTTTCCCAAATAATTTAAACAACTTTATCATTTACCCTTTGTCGCATGTCATTGCCTACTACATTGTTCATTCATGCCGCCCCTATGTAAAAATATGTTTTCACAATCCAAATGCTGTTTCTATGAAGTTTAACACATATGAACAATCTTTGAAAAAATGTTTAAATTAGGCTAATTGTTTGCATGTTTGTGCTGTGTTTAGCCTACGTGTGTGTAAGCTTATGTTACAGTTCCGACCTGCCTAGGCACATCAAAATAGCAACACCAACTGTACTATCCGCTAGGGCACTTAAACCAGGATTTTTCGGTCAGTGGCGCAATTGCAAATTCGATCTATAAGATAGCACCATGTATCATTTGTGCTGGAACACGCCTCTGCTTTTCCCCAACATGCCTCTCAGGGCGCAAGTGTAGTGGCGTGAGTTTGCTGCGGAGGAAAATCAGCTTTGCGCCGGGGCCAAACTCGCAAAGATACATGTGTCATTGTAGAAGTCAATAGCGAGCAAAAAATAAGAGAAAGTACAAAGAAATATTTCAGCCCATCGCTCTCAACTCTAAAACAATAAAAATAAATATGTAAGCACACCACACCATCCTTTTCATGGTCCAACGCAGAAACAGGTGGATCTGGGTGCAAGATAGGGCCCTTTAAGTTCTCTGTAAGATACCGAATTGTGAGCTCCTTAATCAATAACTTCCTACCTACTTAAAAGTATTGAACGCAATGTACTGGTACACCATTAGTAAAAACTTAAAGTAAAAAGACTTTAAATCCGGAATTATTAGGCTGAACAGTTCATTGATTGTATATGACGTAGAGTGAGTTAGTTAGTATGAATAGTGTTTCAGGTATTGCAAGAAAATTGTTGGAATAACGTTTTCTATAGTTGCTATGGTGGTTGATGTAGACCCTGCTTTCGATTAAAACCATACATTGCTGAAATTTATTTTATTCTCAGTGGAAATTGCAATATTAATATTCTTTCGGCATTAAATGTGTTTTGAAAACCTTTCTATCAAGAAATGTGCCTATCTTGTCGTAATCTTTGTTCAGTGATTGTACATGATATTAAGTTTGAGAATTCAACTTCTTGATTTTGTTAAAGAAATAACCCCAAAACATGTATTTGTACATGTGGTAAAAAAAATCGGAAAAAAACACAGCCCCAAACTGCTGTTGACATAGTTTAGCATAGTTATTTTTCCTAAGCGCCAGTTAGGTTACTCCAAGAGATTTGTTTAGCATAAACAGATCTGGTAGTGACACAGCAGATAACTTATTCGTGAAAGTTTAATATTTGAAAAGATTACACAGAAGAATTCATTCAAATATACTAGTATAATAAATTAGGAGCCTGTTGCCCTACAAGAAGTGATGCAATGAGAAGGTGTTAGGCTGGAAGAAGTTTTGGGAAATCCATCGTCTATTTGCAGTCAGGCAATATTCAACCATCTGGGTCTGGGAAGGGTCCTTTGTTTCAATCGGAATATAAAGGGGATTGTGGTCGGCATAACAAGCTAATTCCGTAGCTGTAAATGATATTGCCAAGAGGCAGCATTTACTTTGCAAAGAGCAGTGAACCAAGGACAGGGATACCAAAACATAGATAGTAATGTTTAGATTTAGGTCTTCACAGAGACGTTCGATTTGTGAAATAAGATCTACCCCAGAAAAGAGCCAAACCTTTGATGCTAGCATTGTGTTCAAGACCATGAAGAAGAACGTTATGGTCAATTGTGTCCAAGGAGGCACTGAGTTCCAGCAACACCAGCAGGGAGCTTGCATTGCTGTCCATGGTAAGTTGAAGATTGTTTAACACTTTGCTCACAGCCATTCAATGCAGTAGAAAGTCCTAAAGGACAAGGTGATGATTTTTTTGGTTAGCTACAATACTTTCTAGTACTGCAAAAAAGATAGGAAGGTTAGAAATGGGCTGATAGCTGATGAGTACTAGGCCAGGCTTCTTGAAAAAAGTTTTATCACAGCAGCCTGACAAATCAAGGGAACTATTCCAGTAGAAAATGACAGGTTTATGATGTTGAGCATAGCAGCTCCAACCGTTATTAAGAACCAAGTTATTTAACAACCTTTGTAGGGAGAAGATCCAGCATACAATGTGTGGGTTTAGATGCCTGCGTTTGTTTTTCCAAGGAGCTGAACTGAAGGCAGGTTGCTTCAGGGGGGACTTGTGGAGTGGCTTTCATAGGATGTTCAATATGAAGAGTAGGGGAAGCATCAATTTATTTTCTAATTGATTTGATTGTCTTTAAAGAAGATGCTTGCCGAGAAAGAGGAGCCCACTTTCCGAAGCTCTCTTTTTTGCATCGACTTTTTACATTGTTAAAGAGAAACATATTCCCACTGATGGAGAGCATCAAGCACTTCGAGGGTAGGATTAACATGTGAGTGTGTCTAATGCATGTCCTGTTGTGGTCTGATCCTTTCGGGTGGTCTGATCCAGTGGTCTGATCCTTTCGGGCTGCGAGTGTGTGTATGTGAGCATGTGTGTATGTGATTGAGTGCGGACCCATGTTTGTATCTGCAGTAGGATATGTACTGCAACATGCCTGGGGAGCAAGAGGTCCAGCTATCACCATCTGAACGGGCATGGTCTTCTTTTGCTGTCACTTACAATATTGTGAGCCGTCTGGGACTTAGGCAGCCGGGGGACCCCCTAGCTCCCCCTCATACCCCCCCCCCCACACACACACACACATACACACACACCCCTCTTTCACCCCAACATCCTCCCCTCAACTCTAACCCCCTCTTCACCCCAGACATCCTCCTCCAGCCCTGGAGATAACCCCGTGGGTAAGCGGCCCACTCACTCCCAGCCGACAGAACACACATCCAGGGAGAGGGTTCAACCCCCCACACACACACACGTACACACACTTCCCACTCTTCACCACTGCGAGCGTCCCCCTCACCCCGATCATCAAAGGCCTCACCTCCCCTACCCCGCGTCTCTACATCCAACACCCCGACATACCAAACACTCTGCTATGTATTTATTCCAGCAGCTCTTTCAATAGATCCTCTTCATGTTGGGGGCCTTCTGCTATAGGCTTATGCTTGATTCCTGCCGCGGGTATTTTGTACCGTAGGTCTTCCTTATCAGGAGTCTTTCGAATGATGTGATGGGATACGCAGCTGAAAGTCGCCCACATCGAAGAGAGCGATGAGAGGAAACAGAGCCGGCATGGAATGGACGTGCCAAGTCGTGCAGACGAAGGGTCTTTACGCTGCCATCTGCTGTTAAGATATTAAATATTCGTGTTTAATGAGTTGGATGTTTGCGTGGCGAGGCTTTGTTTCCATTGCAAGTGTAAATAGCATTTCTGAACAGTTGCCTGCAGTGAAGTTTTCTGGCCCAGAAGAGGCGGACTCCACTCTGCGCTAGTTTGGTTTGAACCAAGGAATCGTCTACTCGCAATATAATTTCTTTGGAGAAGTTAAACCTTATTTTGCTAAACTTCAAGCTGTAGATCTGTGTGACAAGAGATTGAAATCTGGTCCAAACTCACCAAAAAGTTAAAACTCGCATGCACAAACTCAAAAGTTACATAACGCTTCTGTCCGAATCATTCAAGAGGACAATTGGTTTCCTATACACCTTTTAAGCGTCCATTCCAATGAGCTGAAAATTAAATTTAGCTAGCTCATATTTAATAGTTTAATTATGAAGGATACACTGCTATTATGTTCCCCTTGTTCAATATAGATGGACATATTCAAAACAGCCTGAGGGGGTTATATTAATAGCAGACATTAACTTTATCAACAATCAGGAATCAGAGGTAAAAGAGGTTAGGCTAAAAGAGAAAGAAAGAGAAAAACGGGTTTTAGCAGATCTACTTGACAGACTTAAGAGCAGAAAGAGTCAGTTAACCTTCCAAGGCCATACTGATTTAAGAATTCCAAAATAACATGAAATGTGTTTTGAAGAGAATACATGGTAGATCAATACCAGTTTGACTGATTTCTCTATTTTAATATTTTTTACATTCTCAACAAATGGCATCTGTGTACAATTCTGTCTCTGCCAACAAGGGGGCATTAAAATATACCCCTGTTAATATTAAATGATTTGTTAAGACTATTACTTACATACTTACTCTGCCATTATCTAATTTGCTATCTGCATTCATCAATGTACTCATGTATATAATCAGACACATTCATACTGGAAGGATTGCAGGAAGAGGACCTAGAAAAGAACAGGACCTTGATGGCATTTGTTGAATAGCGTTGGTGGTATCCACCCAGACATTGGGAATCTACCGAAAAACCAGGAGCTTCACAGCCTCTTCTCACTCGCCCAAGCCTTCTGGAAGCATATTGATCTTCTACTTGGGGGCCTACATCCGTCCCCTGAGCAACACCACGAGGAAGAGATGAATGAGGTTTTCCTTCATCTGCATGGTTGGATCAACATGAGGGTTGATCCCAACTCCAGATTGAGACGGAGAGCAGAGAGAGAAGATTTACGTGTACATCAAATGAGGAGAAGATGGCAGCCGAGATGATTGGATTTGGATTCGTAACAAGGGGAACCATTTCTCTCGTCTGCAAAGTCTTTTTATCCAGGCCCTCATCTCCTACAAAAAAAAAAGATTCTCTACGTCTATTAAGAACAAGCCACCATTAAAAAGCCATTTGCCTTACATGGTTTACCGTGCCCAGAGGTGGAAAATGTTGAGACTGTAAAAGAAACAGCTTCCATCTACAGACTAAAACCGCCCTCGCTTCACGCTCAGTTTTACACCCTCCTGACGATTGTGTAAAGAGCTGCCAAGTGAACTGTTGAACCGCTGATTTTCACTCTGATAAAGATCTCAGGAGAAAAGGCACCAAAAAATATATTAGTGGAGTAAGGCAACAGAAGGAGAGGGGTCCCAGGGGTTCTGGGGAGAAATATGGACAAATGAACAAACTGCCTGCGTGGCCTTGGCAGCCTGCTCTGGTTTGCTCTGTCTCCCTCCCGCCTCCACCTCCTCCTCCATCTCAACAGTCATCTCCACCTCCCAATACCTCCACCATGCCAAGCTGCTGCCTCAGGCGTACTTCAAAAACAAATATGAGCATAAACATGCCAGGAGTTGCACTTCTACTAACAATAATATAAATATGCATTGTCCAGGTTAATGCTTTATACATGGAGCACACGCCAAGCTGCCTGCTGCAATGCTGATTTCTTGAGCAGTCACCAGAGAGAAATACAACTTTTGATGTGGGATGTATGAGAGTACGGTCCACCATTCACCACTTCAACCCATCTCCTAGCTGTACGAAAGAAGCCTGTAGTCGGGGCATAAGAGACAGGGGTGATGTATTATTGAGAGCATATCTGTTTTTAGAGCTTGATCGACTGATCAGGGGCTCATAGTGTTGGGGTGGAAACAGGTTCAACTGCTGGGGTGGACAGCTTATTCACACCCACATCACGCTTGAAGGTCTCATGGCTGGCTGGATGCTCCTCATCAATGAGGGGAGTGGATGTGTCGCATGAGTTGACAAGAGACAGAGGAGCATTGGGGATGACGTGAGGGAAAGACTGATGAACTGGGACGTAGGCTGAAGGGTTAACTCCTAACCTTGCCGTTATGATTCCTATAGCTTCTCTATCCAGTGGTTTGCCCCTGATTCTTTTAGCTACTCTCAGCTGATTGTGCCTGATTCCTATACCTTGTCTACCCAGCTTTTTGACTTTTATTCCTAGGTACTCTGCACTCTGTCCAGCTGTTTTCCTCTGATTCCTAGAGCTACTATGCACTCTGTTCAGCAGTTTTTTAAACAGGTTCTGCAGCAGTTTAACGCCACAAAAGTACTCCCATGTCAGATTATCACCTACTTTTTGGGGTTCAAAAAATATAAGTATGTTTATTCAACAGAGATAATTTTTTAGGGACTGCAACCACACCAAGACCTGGACTTAACAGTCAGACTGAGGTTACCTACAGCTTAGGTGGATTCACCTGAACACCATTCAGTTGGCTTTATCTGCTTACCATGTGGAGTGGTAACACAGAGCAGAATTCAATGTGTATTCCTCTGATTACTGGGCGGGAAGCAGAGAGACGAGGGATGCAATATGTCAACATGTCTTGAAGCATAGGAGAGATTTAACACCTGGCCACCGGAGCTGCACCGCATAATCATGCTTTTCATTGTGAGGTCGGTGTGGTGGTGGTGTACCTCAGAGAATCCTGAATGACACCGCTTCACCGGATCTCGTCTGGAGGGTTTTTTCCAGACAGAGGTGGTGGAGGATGGGATAAGGTGGGGGGGGGGGGGTGGGCGAGGCCTCAGCTCTGCTGTTGATTTATCCCGGTAGCCGGGCATGCGACGTACAGGAATCCATCTGTTTGTTTAGCCCATATTCTGTATGTCACGGCGAGCCCCGCGGGCCTGGATCAGCCATTAGCAGAGAGAGAGGATGATGTATGAAGCTGATTTAGGAGAGCAACTTGTGTGTGCTTTCCCTTATCCCCCAGACAGCCACCATTTAATTGTGCATTAAAGACCATCCCCTGCATCATTTGTTTCATGCAGTGTTTATTTAGCCAGCTCTCCTCCACTCCCGTTTGAGCCCTAATTAATCCTGCGCAGAAATCTCAACTTCATTAAGTCGGACACTGCTCTCGCTCCGATGGGGTTAATTGCGGGAATAGGAAGGGAAAGATTGCATTATGTGGAACACAACGTTGGGTGCGACAAACTTATCAAGAAATAAACATGGAGCCTAAATTTAAAAGGTCACGTTTAACTTTAGCGCTGTGTAATTGAGGTTAGTGTGCATGTCTCCGTCGCTGCACATTTTTCCTAAAGTCCTTATTTTTTATGATAAAGAAATTCCTCACGGGCTAATGAGTGACAATTAGTTATCTCCTGATTATAGCACGTCTCATTCTTGACCCACCAAAACATCCTCTTCTGCTCACTACTGATCCCAGCATGCATCTGCTAAACAACCGCATCACAACCGTATCGCAAATTAACAACCTAATGAAGACATTAAAAAAAGAGAGAAGACAGACTTCTCCCTATGACCTCACTTACACGTATCAAAACAAAGTAATAAAATAATATGCATAAAAAAGGGTTCCATTGTTTGTATACAAAAGGGATACATTATATATATATATGCCTTGTGTATATATACTCAAGGCAAGTATATACATTTTCTGATGATGAGTGGTGAGTTGTGGGGAAGTGTTGATGTTGGCAGTAACAATAACACTCACAAGTAGCCCTGACCCTAAAACAATAACCATGACTCTAACCAGTAACCATTACTCTAACCACAATGACACTATCCATGACAATAACCAGTAACCAAGATTCTTACCAGTTGCCATGACTTAACTGGTAATGCCAACAGCTAGTGGATAGAACAGAGCTTCATTCTCCAGTAGGATTGCTTTCCAACGTTCATATTCTGCTTCCATCCCGCCTTACATACCAACCAGATGTGTCACTGGATCATAACAGTCAACTGAAACTCTTCACTAAGCCACTGAATGCACATACAGTGGAGAATTAGTCACATGTTTGAATATTGTCTTGAAGGCGTTCCAGGAATTTGATTTTAATGGATTTATGTATTCCAGCTGCAACATCTGTTCGAGGTATACAATGTCTTGAGGGAACGCTTAAATGCATGCTGGAGACTATGCTAATTTAAACACAACGTAATAAGCGCACACACACGCACACACACACACACACACACACACACACACACACACACACACACACACACACACACACACACACACACACACACACACATATCAAACACACACCCACGCAAACGCATGCACACACATACAAGCCATATGCTACAATTAATAGATTGGGGTAGTGTCGGTGGGAGGGGGAAAAGTATAAGGGTTGGTGCAGAGGGATTGGTGCTTTGGGGTTGGAGGATGTTGGTAGGATTGAGTATTATAAAGCGACAAAATGGTTGGGTGGGGGGGGGGTAAAAGCCAGCAGCTGTGTGGTCTGTGGACAGATGCAGGCCCACATTGAGTGAATGATGTGACTGCATAGTAGGGCCAGCTCCCACTGTCTCCTTTGTCTCTCAGATTAACATTAAGGATGAGCTGGCCCGTCTAAATGTATTGATATGTAATAGTTATATTTAATCTTTCGCTAAACATATTAAGTGCTGGGCTTTGCTGCTGAAATATTGTAGATGTGTTGGCTAACCTAGTGTGGCCTGTGTGTGCACTGCACTTGATAAACATGTGCAGTGGTTCCAGGTAACCTGACCAGTGTTTAGTAGCAGCTGGTCTCCCTGAGGCTGTGAAATATATCGGTACAGGCACTGGTTTGTGTGTGTGTGTGTGTGTGTGTGTGTGTGTGTGTGTGTGTGTGTGTGTGTGTGTGTGTGTGTGTGTGTGTGTGTGTGTGTGTGTGTGTGTGTGTGTGTGTGTGTGTGTGTGTGTGTGTGTGTGTGTGTGTCGGTGAGTTTCAGGTCAAGAGTTTGACGTGGAAGGTTTGAAGGTCGGCTAACGGCGATGCTGAGGTCAGAGTAAAATCTATTCATCCATCCATTTATCTATCTACTATCTTTCTACTATCAATCTACTATATACTATTCATCTAACTATCTATCTAAATATCTATGTATCTCTCACCTATCTTTCTATCTATTTATCTTTGTATTGATCCATCCATCTTAACACACAGAGGTATATGTTTCAAAATCAATATTTATGCCTATGCACACATTCAAAATAAAACTTAAAGAGGCAATGAAAAATAAGGAACTTAATTAATCCCTACAGGCAGATAACATCAGCAGAATGGTTACAGGGATGGCTAGGTTGCCAACCAGACTATTCTTAAAATGGACTTAGGGTTGCTGTTCTTCTCACAGTTCTGTCTCTGTCCAGGAGAGAACAATTGGATTTGTTAGTGAGTTTTGTTTCATTCTCCTTAGGTCTTGTTAGTTTGGGCAGTTGCAATCACACTGCAATCACAATTCAAACAAAACCGATCATGGTGTTATTTATAGTTGGATACGACCAAGATCCAAGGACCCCACCACTCCTCCATCAATCACTCCTAGAACATGCCTCTATCACCCCTATATCTGTCATATCAGGTTTCCACCACTAATCCATCACTAATCTATCACTCCTCCATCACTCGCCTATCACTCCTCCATCAGTCATCTATCACTCCTCTATCCTCCTCTCCCATCTACCACTCCTCTACCACCCTCCATCAGTCATCTATCACTCCTCTATCCTCCTCTCCCATCTATCACTCCTCTACCACCCTCCATCAGTCATCTATCACTCCTCTATCCTCCTCTTCCATCTATCACTCCTCTACCACCCTCCATCAGTCATCTATCACTCCTCTATCACTCCTCCATCAGTCATCTATCACTCCTCTATCCTCCGCTCCCATCTATCACTCCTCTACCACCCTCCATCAGTCATCTATCACTCCTCTATCCTCCTCTCCCATCTATCACTCCTCTATCACTCCTCCATCAGTCATCTATCACTCCTCTATCCTCCTCTCCCATCTATCACTCCTCTACCACCCTCCATCAGTCATCTATCACTCCTCTATCCTCCGCTCCCATCTATCACTCCTCTATCACCCTCCATCATACCTCCATCACTTCCCACCACACCTCAATCATCTCTCCATCACTCTTCTGTCACTCACTCCACATCCAAAACAAATACAAAACTGCAACCCCCACGCCATTGAAGTCCACAGTCTTAAAGTGTTGTATGACTACAAGTAGTCTGAAGGACAAAGTGTGTCTGTTTATTATCCAGACGAAAGGCCTAGAGTGTGTATATATAAATAAATGTACGTTTCATGAACATTGATGAATGAGTCGGGCGGATATAACCCACCGTGGCCTTCAGATGAATTTGGAGTAAAGCCGTTCAAAATATTATGCTTGTTTCTCTCAATGTGAACATTTGGCGAGAGATATATTCAAAATAAACATTATTCTCCCGCTCCTCATCATGAACATCAATAACGCGGCTAAGAGCCTGTGGAGTGTGCGCATTGTAAGGCGCCAGTTCAGTAAATGTCGTTAGGAACTATCCCTCACAGTCAACATAATGTTGTTCTGTGCTTATTTATAACTGAACACAAACAGGTTTCCATCCCACGTAGCGCAGCGCTTTGTTTACGCGCTCGCAGGAAACTTTCCAGCCCACTAACTAGCGAATACCAATTTGAAACGTAAGCCACTCTCCTGCAATTAATCTAGTAGCTTTGTTACAGCGAAACGTTGGAACATACCCCACAGCTGTAGAGGTCCCTCTGTGCGCTGTGGAAAACAGCCGCCGCTGAACCACAATCTCAGCACAATCACGTTGGAATAACAGACAGAGAGGAGGAAGGAACATTGGTGCGATGGAAGGAGGAGGATGGAGGGATGGGAGGATGAGAAAGATGATGGAGGAAGAGGAGGATAAGTAAGTATCAGAAGCTGCCTTCCCATCCTGTGTTCCCCTTTTCTCTCTCTCTCTCTCTCTCTCTCTCTCTCTCTCTCTCTCTCTCTCTCTCTCTCTCTCTCTCTCTCTCTCTCTCTCTCTCTCTCTCTCTCTCTCTCTCTCTCTCTCTCTCTCTCTCTCTCTCTCTCTCTCTCTCTCTCTCTTCGTCTTTCTTTCTTTCTTTCTCTCTATCGTATTGTTCCTTGTTTGTGGCTCTAATGATTAGCACAATAGAGGACAGACCAGCTGAACCTCACCCTCATCAGAGAGAGAGAGAGGGAGAGAGATACAGCTAGAGAGAGAGATTGAGATAGATGAGAGGAAAAGGATGAGATGAGAGGAAAAGAGAGAGATGAAAGAGGTAAAGAGAGGGGAAGGCAGAGCAAGAGAGAGAGAAGGAGGGGGGGGGGGGGGGGGGGGGGGGGGGGGGGCAAGTGTAGAAGCCCCCGGGTGTTTCTGGTGAAATATCAGACCAGCTAATTGGCTTCACTTCTAAAGCTCAGTGTTGCACAGAATATACAATACATATTGTATCTTATTTATAACTTTTATTATAACATCTGATCCTGTGTATTAATGAATAAAATATCTTTATAAACATTCATGTAAGTTTCATATTATCTATCTATCTATCTATCTATCTATCTATCTATCTATCTATCTATCTATCTATCTATCTATCTATCTATCTATCTATCTATCTATCTATCTATCTATCTATCTTTCTATATATCCATCTATCAATCTATTCATCTATCCATCTATCTATCAAGTATATATGGCTGCTTGACATTCTGTCCTTTTCCCTTTCATGAATAAAATATATTCTTATCTGACCGTTGGTCGCCTCACCTGAACTTGGACTTTTATCAACATCTTGAACATGAATGAGTGAAATAATGAATGAAAAAACAAATATGCACAGACGTTTATAATAAACAACCCAACAACAAAAAGTATTATAACGTAATCGGTGTAACAAGAGGACATAATACTCAATATGAATGAATCTGCATAATTACTGCGTAGCTTGCGCTTCGTACATTAAGAGTTGTACCGTTGACTCTCCCTCACCGCCAGGCCCAGTACTGCGCCGTGCGGTCCTTAGGTTACCAGTGAGTCATACTACCGTGTGGAGATGAGGCGCTGGAGTGCTCTTCATAGTTCACTGAATATAATGATCTCCACCACCAGGGTATACAAGCTACATGGGCAGAGCTGGAGATCAGGGCCGGACAAACGGCCTTTCCTAACTTTCCTAACTCCTCTCCTCATTCCTCCAGGCCCTCTCACTGCTCATTGCTCCTCCACTCCTCCTCAGCAATCATAGTTCCTCTCTCCACTTCTTCGCTCCTCTCTTGTCCTAACTCTTCCATCCTCCTCTCCTCCTCACTCCTCTATCGCCTCCTCTCCTCCTCTCCTCGCCCCCTCTCCCTCTCTCCCTTCCTCTGATGGAGAGAGAGAGAGACAGAGAGAGAGAGAGAGAGAGAGAGAGAGAGAGAGAGAGAGAGAGGGAGAGAGAGAGAGAGAGAGAGGGAGAGGGAGAGGGAGAGGGAGAGAGAGAGAGAGAGGGAGAACAGATGTTTCAGCTGACGGCGACACATGTAAACAGGTCCTGTCATCGCTCGTCTCCTGAGTATAACAGCTGTCAGATCTGCTGAGACACAACACGTATGCATGTGCGCGCGCGTGTGTGTGTGTCTGTGTGTGTAATTGGCTAGGGGAAGGGAGATTGGGGTTCAGAAAGAGTCTACTACCATAGGAAATTGGCCTTTGTACAAGGTGACCTTAAGTGGTGAACTAAAGTGAATTTATAGATATCTGGAGTTTTTTTCAGTTTGATGAAATGGGTGCATGTCCTTAATGTGTGTGTGAGTGTTTCTTTGTGTGTGTGTGGGTGGTAGTTTTTGAGGGGGCGGGGGGGGGGGTTCAGGGTTTCATGTCAGGGCCAAACTCATGCAACCCCAACAGTCCGGGGGGGAGGGGTGTAAACTCGACAAAGCAGATGGAGGTGTGGAGGTCTGAAAGTCTGGAGGTCTAGCGGCGTAGGTGAGGACGTCTGGAGGTGGAGATCTGGAGGTATAAAGGTCTGGAAGTGCGGCGGTGTGGAGGTGTAGAGGTGTGGAGGTCTGGACTGGAGGTGTATGGTGTGGAGGTCTGGAGGTCTGGAGTGGTGGTGTAGAGGTCTGGACTGGAGGTGTGGAGGTCTGGACTGGAGGTGTGGAGGTCTGGACTGGAGGTGTGGAGGTCTGGACTGGAGGTGTGGAGGTCTGGACTGGAGGTGTGGAGGTCTGGACTGGAGGTGTGGAGGTGAGTTTATTCAAGACTTGTTTTATTTAGATTTGGGCTATTTGTGATTTTGGTTTGGAGCATTTGTGCTTAGAACTTAGAACTGTTTATGATGTAAATGAATGCCCTTTTGACCTCCCAGAATGTTTTTCAAGAGGAGGAGCGCTGAATGATTTCTGCGTACATTCTACCGATTGATTCACGGTGGATCACCACATGTTGTTCTCAGCGCAATTACTCGCTGCTCTCTCTCCTGTCCTCCAGCTCCTCCCCTTTCCACTCCCTCTATCCCCTCTCTTAGCTCCTCTTCCCCCCTCACTCATCTCTTTTCCTATGTCTTCCCTTTTCAAATTTCCCTCTCCCCTTCCTCACCCCTCTTCTCTCTCACCTCACAATCTTTCCTCCCACCTCTCCTCCCTCCATCGCCGGACTCTCTCCCTGCCTCACTCAATCTTCTCTACCTCCTCCTCTCATCCCTCCATCCCGTCCCCCTCTGAGAGCAGTTGGAGTAGAGGAGGTGAAGATGTTTGGCCTTCACTGTAATGTTGTAGTGTGGGGGCAGAAGAGGAGGTGGGGAGACGGGAGGAGGAGGAGCGGGGGTGAAGATGTTTGGCCTTCAGTGTGAAGTTGCATCCTCGGCTGGAGGAAGGGGGAGAGGGAGGGGGTGGAGGAGGATAGAAGGAGAGACAGAGATGGAGAGGGTGGTACTAGGGCTCGTGGATCCACTAGGGGCCCCTGTGAGGCCCCTGTGTTTGACAGTGATTCAGTGTGTGGCTCTGACATAGCGGAGCCGATCGAAGGTTCCATTCATCAGCCATTCACAACCACCATGATGACACATCACTTCACTGTTTAATCAATCGCTCCGACTTTCCCCCAAAATACACCTTGAACAGACACACTCTCTGTTCCTCTGAAGCTCTGCTCTCCACTTTTGTTCTTTATTCGTCTTTCTTTCATGCTTTCTACTTTAATATGTTCTTATTCAGTTTCATTCATTTTTTTCTTTCTTTCTTTCTTTCTTTCTTTCTTTCTTTCTTTCTTTCTTTCTTTCTTTCTTTCTTTCTTTCTTTCTTTCTTTCTTTCTTTCTTTCTTTCTTTCTAAAATTAGTTTCATAAGTATGCTTTTAAATGTTGCAATGTTTTTTTTATAGATATTTGATTGACTTTACTCTTTAATGCCTTTGTAAAGTGTCTTGAAGGCTATATGAATGAAGTTGTGTTTCTATTAATTGTTTCTTCCTTTTTATCTCCTTCTTTCTATTTTATTCCTTCTTTCTCATCTTTCTCTCTTTGTCATGTTTTCCTCTTTATTCTGCTAAGTGTGTCTTCCCCCAGTCGGCTGTTCTCTGTCTGGCTGCAGAACACAGGGGCTGTGCTGTTGCTGGAAGCCGCAGATGAAAAGCTGAGTGGTGGATGGGAAGGTGAGCACAGCTGGGCCCATTTATTGAGTGACATTTAGGATGAAAACACACATACAGACGCACACACACATACTTAGATACACACATACACACATTGAAAAACATAGAGAGACAGACACACACACACAGACATACACACACACAGTCACACACACACTCAGACACAAACCACCACACACACACACACACACACACACACACACACACACACACACACACACACACACCCACACACACACCCACACACACACACACACACACACACACACACACACACACACACACACACACAAAAACACACACAGAAAGAATATATAGAAACACCTGCACACTCACGTAGAACCAGTTTAGACGCACAGCTACAAACACACAAGCAAAAATAAACACACACACAACACATACAAACATATAAAGACACACCTGCACACTCAAATATAAGAGGCAGTTTAGACTTGCATACACACACACACCCACACACAAACACACACGCACACTCATTTTACACAGCATACATAAACACGTATGCCAACACACAAACACACTCAGCCTCGACACAAGCACACTCTCACATGCACACACACTAAATAAAATGCCTCACAAATAAAAATAAATACATAAAGACATAAATGCACATTCAGAGAACCTCCAATCTTAAATGCACACCAAACACACAGACTCACGTAAACACACACATCCAAAACCACCCAAGCACACTCTTATACAGAATTTGAGACAAATGATCAGGTTATTGTTTATTAATCCCATATGTCCCCCTCAAACAAACACCCCCCCACCACACACACACACACACACACAAACACACACACACACACACACACTCAGCCCAAAAACGAATTGTCATTCACTCCAATGTCTTTATTTGCGGTCACCGTCGGTGATAGACACACTTTAGCATCCACACAATCACCGGTTCCTCACGGCAACGAGCCATCAAGACATCATCGTGACAACAGCAATTATGAGCATGCATCTCTAAGGAGCTAGAATGTCTTGTGACCCCCCCATCGGCCAGTCAGAGGGATAGAAACAAAATAATGATAAAGTGGGTTAGGGAAAGTCAAACAAACAGAGAGAGAGGAAAGACAAAGGGAGAGAGAGAGTGATGTGAGAGAGACGGTGGGTGGGCTGGACAGCAGAGGTCGGATTGATGTGTTGAAAGGTTGAAAAGAGAAAAGAGTAGACATTAAGAGCATTCTTTCCCCTGTCCCCATAGACCTTCACTCAAGTTACAGTATACATACAAACACAAAGGTACACACACATGCACGCACACATACACACACACAAACACACACACACATACACACACACAAACACACGTGCACATACACACACACACACACACACCACACACACACCACACACACACACACACACACACACACACACACACACACACACACACACATACATGCCCACGCACATACACATGCACACACATCCAAAAGAGACAACAGAATCATTTATTAAAGAGACATTAAAGATTAATACTAAATGGAAGTCCCATGCTGGTTTGTATTGTTGTTCTTCCAAACTGCGGAGAGTTTCATGTCTATCTTTCCCCTGCTCCCCAAACCATCTGGGGGCGCCCTGAATAGCTTTCAACTCCTCCACCTCCTTCCCCCTCTCTCTCTCTCTCTCTCTCTCTCTCTCTCTCTCTCTCTCTCTTCTCTCCTCTCTCTCTCTCTCTCTCTCTCTCTCTCTCTCTCTATCTATCTCTCTCTCTCTCTCTCTCTCTCTCTCTCTCTCTCTCTCTCTCTCTCTCTCTCTCTCTCTCTCTCTCGCTCTCTCCCGCTCTCTCCCGCTCTCTCTCTCTCTATCCTCCAAGAGCCTTTCCACCTGATTGGTTCAGGCTTCCTCTGGTCCTGGGTCTCCTCTCTCCTGATTGGTGGGAGCAGCAGGTTGGTGTTTCTCTGAAGACAGCAGCTCTCCACTCTCTAAGCCAAACAGTATGATGCATTTTAATCATGAAAATAGACCATGTATGAGCGTCAGGTCACCTGGGATCTCTGTATTTGTTCTCTCCTCTATCTGTCTCTGTCCTCTCTGCTCTCCATCTCCTCTCCCCTGGCTTGCCTCTCTCCTCTCCCCCCCCCCCCCCCCCCCCCCCCCCCCCCCCCCCCCCCCCCCCCCACCCCCCCCCCCCCCCCCCCCCCCCCCCCCCCCCCACCCCCCCCCCCCACCCCCCCCCCCCCCCCCCCCCCCCCCCCCCCCCCCCCTCTCTCTCTCTCTCTCTCTCTCTCTCTCTCGCTCTCTCTCTCTCTCTCTCTCTCTCTCTCTCTCTCTCTCTCTCTCTCTCTCTCTCTCTCTCTTTCTAGCATCCAGGAGGATGTTAATTGGCTGACAGAATGAGGTGGGGTTTTCTCCCTGACAGGTGCGTGCAGGCAGGTGCTGTCTTGCGACGCAGAGGTGAAATTTATGTCTCTCATCTCCCCATCACCAGCTGCCCTGGCCGCATGCAGCGGAAAGCTAAAAGCTTTTAATTAGGAGGAGGGCCTTCATTAATAACACCTTCAATCACGCTACCATCACTGTCTCAGCCAGAGCTCTCTTATTCCTCTTTCTTCTCTCCTCCTCTCTCTCCCGCCTGATCCTCTATTCACCCTCTTCCCTACTGTTCCACCCTCTCTCCTATGCTTGCTTTTCATCTCTCATCTCCTCTGCCCTCCTCCTCCTCCCTCTCCTTTCCTCTTCAGCCCCACTCTCCTTCCTTCACCCCATCTACCCTCTCTCCTTTCTCCTCACCTCTTCCTCCTCTTCTCCTCCCATCTCTCCTCCCTACTCCTCTCCACCCGTCTCTCCTGCCCCCTCTCTCCCCTGTACTCCCTGTTCCCCATCTCCGCCTCCTCTATTCTTCCCCCTGTTTCCTTATCATCTCTCCTCTTTTTGCCCCTTTCCTCCGCTGTGCACCCAATCCATTTATACACCCTCAGAATCCACACTCTTCCCTGGTGAGAGATGAGAGAGTAAATTTGTTAAGTTGATGAATTGCATTCCTCCCCTCCTTGATTGCCCTCCCCGGCTCCCTACCTTCTCCTCTCCCCTCTCACCCCCTCTCCCCCATATATCCTCCTCACCACCCATCTCTTCTCCTCTCCATCCCACTCTGCCCCTGTCCAACTCTCCCCTCCTCTCCACCTGTCTATCGACCTCTACTCCCCTCCTCCTCTCTTCACCTCTCCTCCCCTCCACCCCAACTCTCCCTCTTCCGCTCCCCCCGTCGCCTCTTCCATCTTTGATCACGGGCACCCAGGGGAGCTCCGGAGCACCGCTTCCCCCCCCGGTGCCTCCTTCAAACGGCTCGGGATGTGAGTGAGAGGGGGTGGCTGGTGGTTCTTAAAGGGACTCTCTCTCTCTCTCTCTTCTGAGCGGCGCAGAGGATTCATTACTCTGACTAATTTAATATCTCCCTTTGTACAAATGGGATGATGAGGTCATAACTCACGCAGGAACCTGAGACAGCGGCTGCTGCCGTCAATGTGATAAAGACGCGTAATAACGCTTAAGTTCCTCCGATTTATCCTTCTGAGAGACCAGCCTTTTAATCTCTCGGTGTCATTTAGCCATGAATATATCTATTCATAGGAGTAGCACGCTGCGCGCTTGTGACGACTACTACCACGGCAACGAGAGAGGAGAGAGGTAGATCCCTGTGTCTCAATTAAAAACACACATCCAAGAACCTTGTTCCAACCAAGGCAGTTGATCATCAAACAAAAACAACTACACACAGATTTCCATGTTTGCTAAAAGTTCCAGGTAAAGGAAACAAGAGGAGGAAAGAGTAATAGGAGGAAAAGCTGAAAGGAACAGCCAAACAGACACATTCAGTCTGCCAATTAATTTTAACCTGCCGCTAAAGGCAATTAATTCTGGGTTCTGGAGCTCCCTATGGCCGTGTTTGTGTTCCTACAGTCAGAGGCAGCACTGTGTGATTTATGGGTCTGGTGGTGGAGAGAGCAGGACCAAAACACACTGTATCTTGTTTTGAGGCGGGCCTGACAGGTGTAGCCTTACTGATAGACACAGACCTGCAGTGTCCACTGGTCATCTCTGCACTGCTGCTTCTGATGGGTTCACCAATATCTGATGAAGAAGTTACCTCTGCTTAAAAAACATATTTAAGTGTCATGAATATTTTGATCGATTGGTGTGGAATGTAAATGCTGTAATGAAGTACATTTTTATAAATAATGTACAGTTGAAATTGTATGCAACCGTGCATTACAGCCCTGAAACACACTCTGGCTGCCTTTTCTGTTATCAATTGCAGTTCTTAAATAAGCATGAAATATCTAAGATGGCAAGGGGTGATTAGAACATTTGACACGACCAGTTTATGAAATCTCCGTTCAACGTGCACACTATTAATTCATCTCAGAACAATCAGGTGAATTTAGTCTTCTCTTTGCATAAAACTTTGTTTACTATGTAAAAGTCGACCTTTGCATGACCTCAGCACAGATACATACACACAACTGAAGGTGGGAAAGAAGAAGTCACACAGACTCAGCATTCTTCTAAATAAAAGTCATACTTTTTACTTGTGTGAATATAAAAAGTAAGCATTTTACTATTTTCCTTTTTTTTCGCAGCTCAAGTTTAAGCCACTCAATTGACAACTAGAACAACATACATAAATTAGATTGACAGGCAAACAGATATAGATTAATAGATGGTCTAATTAACTGCATACGCCTTTGTTAAATGATTTTTTAGTATGTTTGTGCTTGCTTGTGTATACGAGTTTCAGTTGGTGTGCAGGGATTGATTGATGAAGCTGATTACTCTGGTGCATCCTGGCTGCCTTTTGGTAGAGTACATTTAAATGGCAGTTACCAACTGCATCTTCTTTTGCTTGTTATTCTAGAAAACTGAAAGCTTATTTTAGACTGTCATTGAGTTTTTATTACTGTGAATATAATTGTTTGCTTTTTCCATGTTTCTGTAGTTGAGTTTAAGGTTTTGGCTCACCTACAAAAGTCTCTTTATTAAGAAACATTTGTAAAGAATACATTTACATTCTGTATGGGTGTATCTGTTTGTACCAGTAAGGGCAGTGGATTTAAGTTCAGTTTTATAGGTCTGGGAATCCAGCCATGGAATTCCAAAGTCGAGCAGGTCTCCCCTAATCTCATCTCCTTAAGTGAAAAGCCTTCAACGGTGGGGGTGTTATGATTTGTGAAACGTGATATGTATTTATGTTGGGATACAACATAACGCATGTTGAGCTTGTTCTCTTGCTGTGATATTAAAGTGCTCTGGAGAAACCATTGCACTAACACAGACTATCTGGTGCCTAATGTAGTGAAATTTTGATCCGCGGGTTAAATTCTACTATATGCATGTTCTAAAAGTCTTTCTACTACTTTCTTTTATCTTCTCCAATAGATTTACACTAGATTTACTATTATTGGTAAGTACCACAGTCATTTGCATTAATGAAACAATGAATGCGCCCTAAACGTAAACCCTAAAATATCTAAAATCTATCTAAAATAATAATGTTACCTAATTTTGGGAGGTTGGGAGATGCAATTTGATTTCAAACAATTTTGCATATTGTCGTGGAATGGACTTTGCGTGGACTTCACTGACTGAATTGTCGTGTCATGATTCTAATGCATACTTCCAGTTTCAAAAGTTTATTTGATAACACTGTTGATTCTTTCCTAAATGGAGATGTCGGAGTGTGATTAAGAATACTAAGTTGGAACAAATCCAACATAGTGTTTTGTTTCGTCTCGATAAAATATAGTTAACGCCATCTTCATAATACTCAAACATGTTAAAATATATACATATTTTATAGATGCACACCAATCCTACACGACCACGATCTGAGTTTGATTATTGTCAACATGACACTCCCCCCACCATAATATTCTAATACTTGGTTTTATATTATCTATTTGATGTCTACAGTTCAGCTGAAAGTGTGCAGAGCCAGAATGCACAGGGCATGGGTAGACTATTCTGCTCGGCTTGGTGTTTTCTGGTACCAAGAGAGCTCAGCTTGGCTGTGTGTTCTGCTCCCTCTTCGCTGCGGTAAGAGGTCTTATTGGAGCACAGTCTTGTTTGTTGTTGTGTCCGTCTTCGTTATTTGGTAATGGTATAACAATTCCTTGTTTGATGTGCTATTGTGTTCTGGCTGCGGAGCAGCATTGTGTCTTTTATGTTTCTCCTGATTCCCCTGGTGGTAACGCCTTGGAGGACAAAGCAACACAGCGCCATATGGAGGCTCGCTCCCCTTAATTGTCTATCCAACCGATTTTTAGGGGGGAGAGATTTAATGGAGAAATATATAATCTTTACAGCTCCATACGCTCGCATGCAGGCAAACGCAATTAGACGTCAATGTCAATATTTTCAATGAACGCTTTACGACATCATCTGTTGTGGGACTGGAATTATGTCGTGCTTGGAATACTAGTGTTTTTACAGCACGAGGGTCTACGAATGTGAGAGAACTTTACCTTCAATTGAAATTTTCTCAAATTCTTTTGACCGACCTTGCCTGACTTTCTATTGCACAAAGGGAATAACAAGCGATGTCTCGTCTGAACAATTTATTCTCTTCTATCATTCGGCCTTCTCTCTCTGCCTGTGTGCGTTGTTCGCCCGCCTTTTACCTGTATTCCGTGTGATTCGAACAATTACAGTGTTCTGAGGAGCCGTGTTAAGGGGCCAAATGAGTGCACAAATATTACTTTATTTCTCTGTCCCGGGGGCCGTTAGTGGCCTGTGCCACAGTAATGACTAAATCTATTTAAAAATAGCACCGCACGACTAAATCTGACGACTAAGATAGCAGACAGAAAAAACTACTTGCATGTGACCAGGGTATGGGAGTGTTGTGTGTGTGTTTGTGCTTGGTTTGTCGCACGCTGGTAAGAAGAGGGGATTGCTTCTTGCTTTACAGAGTATTTTTTCCCATTATGCTGGCCTTTTATATCCTCAGGGTTGGGAAGCTCTCCCCATGCGAGGGCCTTTGCTGGGGGGATATCTGGCAGCTGAACAATAGGCTTAGCTGCTGCAGCCAAGCCTACCCCAATGCCAGACCCACCACCCCACCAAAAAGCCCCCCCCCTCCACCAGACCCAACGCAACCCCACCAGACCCAGCACAAACTCTCCACCAGAACCAACACCACCCCAGCACCAACCTTTCAGCAGAACAACCGCTCATCAGACCCACCAGACCCAACCCTCCACCAGACCCCCCACCGCTCTGACAGACCCACCACCCCCCACCATTGCCAACCCAACAAAACCACCAGCCATTGACCGTACCATCAGCAAACACACCCCTCCTCCACAACACAGACAGAACATATCAAACCGATTCATGGGTAAATATAACTTGGTATGTTGCATGTCTGTCACCTTTGAAAATAGCAGATGTGACACCTTTAGTATATCCTTATAATAGCTGTGTCTTGCCGACCAATAATATGCCAGGAAACTGGCATACTAGTGCGCGATTTCTAATGCTACCAAAGTATTTGTATCTGGTAGGGGTTGAGCGGTCGACAAAAATATCGGTATCGGTCAGGGATGTGGACACGGTTTTTGGTTCAGAATAGATAGATTGATGGATGAATATATAGATAGGCATATGGCTTAATAGATAGATAGATTAATTAATAGATAGATTGATTAATAGATAGAAAGACAGAATATATATATATATATATATATATATATATATATATATATATATATATATATATATATATATATACGTATATATATTATTATAGAGCCCCCCCAAACAATGCATTTGTGGCGCTGTGCCATCATGTGACATTTAAAAATAGAGCTGCAGCGACGAAGATATTTAAATTATGAAATTTAATTGGTTAAAATACATGTGGTATTGGAATAATGCTTCAAAAAGCCAAACTGCAATATCACGGAAGTGCTGCGTGGAGTAAGTCTTTGACTTTCTGATCTGGATGCGATGCTCGCCAAGGCTTTGAGCAGTGGTGAAAGTTATAGCGCCCACGTAAGTTACGATGAAGACACACTGCTTTGGGCTACTTGAAATTATCATGAAACTAAAAATGTCGTTTGTACATTGTGAAAACTTTCAAAGGAATTGCACTGCAGCACTAGCGCTATGCAAAAAAGCATGAGTAGGAATGGCCTATTGTAGATTACAGAAAAAATAGGAAATAAAAAGGGTAGGTCTATATTATCTTAGCAACCTGTAATTAGTAATTGGAGCTTTTTGATAGAGGAGTATAATACCTTAGCAGCCTGTTATTATAAGTAGATAGAGCTGATATAGGTGGAGTGCAACAGTTTGTTCATGAGTAATGAGAAAGTAGACATTGCCGTGATGGCGACTACACATCATCTGGAACTGAGAAGTTTCACTGGGTACTGTAATTACGGCGCAACAATTTTTTTTAACCAATCTTTTTCTTATCTTGGTTCCATCCCTTTTGTCTAGTGATGAAGGACCAACCTCCCCAACACACAACCAGCACTTACTAGGAGGAGAAGAGAGCGCCATCCTCACTTTTTATACATTTCTCTACAAATCGATTGTTAGTGACAATCCAAGAAACCGATGCAACCGTTCTGGCAGCTGTGGTGACATAGTGAGGTGTGATGATGTGTGGTGGATTTTACAGGAATAAATCATGTCCTGCTGTTGCCAACCATTGGAGAGACGGAGAATGTTGTACAGCGACAGAGACTAGGGCATCGTCAGAGAACCATCACAACCTCAACCTCAACCCGATATCCGTATCCACCCCACCATTAACTCCACTCTATCATCTCCAACACTATCACCATCTCCACACTGACACACTGACACAATCCACACCGACAATCGCTCCTCCTGGTTACAGCAAATATTTCCGAGTAGCCATCTCGAGTACTGACGTCCGGGACCCGATGCAGACTATAGCTTCGGCACCTTATACCGTCTGATAATAGCCTCTAAAACGTATGCTGACCAGAAATGGAGAAAAGCGGAAAGCGTCACTTCTGATGTCTTGTGAGCAGCCTCGTTGAAGTGAGCTGTCTCATATTGGATCCATGCCTCCTCCCCTCCACCGCCACCCCATCGACACCTCCGCCTTGGTGGTGACAGCTAGGTGTGATGAGGAACGCCAACTTCCAGTCGCTTCCGCCTGCTTTCTTAACACCAGCGGCACAGCTGGGAACATATTAATTATCCCAGCAGGCCAACACACTGCATGGTTAAACCACGGTTCAGTCAGCGGAAACGAATGACTATTGTTATTCAGGAAACAGCCATTTCTTTCACCCCCCTATCCTCGAGCTGGTAGTCAGGAGCGATGTGTTATTTTTCTGGAAGCAAGAGAGGACATTGTGGACGATGGAAGCTCTGTCTGCCTTGGCTGCTCTCTCTGCTGGGCTAGGATGTCCCGTGAGTCGGCTAGGAGGGCCAACCAAGAGGAACGCCTATGAATCCATCAAGAGAAGATAAGGCTGTGTGTTTGTCCAGAAGCCACTTACTGCCAGACGGCGTCAGAGCCAGCGTCCGAAACGACATCTTGGTTCAAACGCTGGCTTTATGAGGGCTCTTGTTAGCGCAGAGCACTGGAAGGAAGAGAGTCGTGTGCATTGTTTTGGAACGTCCAGTCCTAGAAAAGTATTGGAGATGGACAGCTTGAAAAAGTGGAATAAAGACACACACACACCACATGTCTTTTGTGGAGAAAATCAGTTTTGCTCAGAGCAACATTTCAATTAATAATGACACAAACATAGATTTATATGTAAGATGGGTGAAGCTTAAAGCCCAAACATTCAGAGATAGATTTAGCTTTTTATGAGGAGAGGTGAAATGTCATTTCATCCCATATGTATTTCCTGATGGTGCTTAACAACGTCTAATATATGTAGTGCTGTGCTTTCAGCTGAACCACTTTTACATGTAGTGCTGTGCTTTTCTGTGTCGGTTTAAAAGACGGTAAACATTGAGTGCCATTGTGAATATTTGAGCCAAAGTGTGTGCGTGTTAACTTAATTTGAATACCGTTCATTCTCTTTATGAATCGTAAACCTTTGTTTTTTCAAAAGGTTTTGTTGTGCTTGCTAAAACAAGCAGCTTTCGAACAGATCAATAAATCACACTTGCGTCATAGAACAGAAGAACACATACAATAAATAGAACTGTAAAATAATTTGACGGTAGTACTGTACGAAAGGATTCATAAGAGAGCCATTTAAAGGTCCCATGGCATGCTACTTATGGATGCTAATATATGGGTGTTAGTAGGCCCTTAATACAGTATTTCTGGAGCTCTATATCTAAATAGTATCATATGATACATAGATATCTATATCAGATAATATATATTATCACGGCCAAAAGCTGTGTGCGCCTCCAGACGGTACTTATGAATCTTAAACGACTGCGTTGGGTTCTCCGACGTCTCTGGTTCCTCCACTTCCACATCAATCTGAAGTAGACTGAACCGCGACATGGGGGAGAAAGGGATTGTTAACCGCGATTGTTGACCGCGATTGCCTTGGCAGCGGGCAGCCCCGAGGCACCGGTTGCAGGGACGCGGGAAGTCAGTCCGAGGGGGGGGTGCTGAGAGAGAGTCTATATAATGACGTCATAATAAATGCTGCGCAACATCTATTGTTTAGAGACGAGATGACGGGCGATCCTCTGTATTGATGATTGATTATTGTGTATTGTCATCGCCTCCGTAGTGGAGTGCACTAACCCACTGGAGACCGCGGCTCAATTTCTGTGGAAAACACAATATCTTAAATTTTGAACGTAATGCTTTCATGTCTTTTGCACTTGATGGTGCATTGATAAGTTCGGATGTTAACACTCTAGACAGCTCAGGTTCGGATCCCCGTAAAAACTTCGACATGGGTACCACTGTCGTTTTTTATCGGTCGTCGTGAAAAAAACATAAGGGGTAACACTGTAGATATTTATCAATTAAAACATAGGGGGTAACACTGTTGTTTTTATCAAATGAAACATGAGGGGTAACACTGTTGTTTTTTATAGGTCGTCATGAAAAAAAACATAAGGGGTAACACTGTTGTTTTTTACTGGTCGTCGTGAAAAAAAAACATAAGGGGTAACACTGTTGTTTTTATTGGTCGTCATGAAAAAAAACATAAGGGGTAACACTGTTGTTTTTTATTGGTCGTCATGAAAAAAAACATAAGGGGTAACACTGTTGTTTTTTATTGGTCGTCGTGCGAATTATAAAGTCAAGTATAACCATTGTGATGACTTTTTTTGGTGTCTTGATGGTGCATTGATAAGTTCGGAGGTTAACACTCTAAACAGCTCAGGTTCGGATCCCTGCAAAAACGTCGACATGGGGAAAGATGAGGGGTGACACTATCATTTTTCTTTGGTCGTCATGAAAAAACATAAGGGGAAACACTGTTGTTTTTCATTGGTCGCCATGAAAAAAACATAAGGGGTAACACTGTTGTTTTTTATTGGTCGTCATGAAAAAAAACATAAAGGGTAACACTGTCGTTTTAACACTGTTGTTTTTTATTGGTCGTCATGACAAAAACCATAAGGGGTAACACTGTTGTTTTTGATTGGTCATCATGAAATAAAACACAAGGTGTAACACTGTTTTTTTATTGGTCGTCATGAAAAAAACATAAGGGGTAACACTGTTGTCTTTGTCAAAAAAACATAAGGGGTAACACTGTTGTTTTTTATTGGTCGTCATGAAAAAAAACATAAGGGGTAACACTGTTTTTTTATTGGTCGTCATGAAAAAAAACATAAGGGTAACACTGTTGTTTTTTATTGGTTTTCATGAAAAAAAAGATAAGGGGAAACGCTGTTGTTTTTCATTGGTCGTCATGAAAAAAACATAAGGGGTAACACTGTTGTTTTTTATTGGTCGTCATGAAAAAAAACATAAAGGGTATCAGTGTCGTTTTTATTGGTCGTCATGAAAAAAAACACAAGGGGTAACACTGTCGATATTTATCAATTAAAATATAGGGGGTAACACTGTCGTTTTTTTCAGATGAAACATGAGGGTTGACACTGTCGTTTTTCTTTGGTCGTCATGAAAAAAACATAAGGGGTATCAGTCGTTTTTTATTGGTCGTCATGAAAAAAACATAAGGGGTAACACTGTTGTTTTTTATTGGTCGTCATGAAAAAAAACATAAGGGTAACACTGTTGATTTTTATTGGTCGTCATGAAAAAAAACATAAGGGTAACACTGTTGTTTTTATTGGTTTTCATGAAAAAAAACATAAGGGGAAACACAGTGTTTTTTTATTGGTCGTCATGAAAAAAACCATAAGGGGTAACACTGTTGTTTTTCAAAAAAACATAAGGGGTAACACTGTTGTTTTTATTGGTTTTCATGAAAAAAATATAACACCATATATAACCTCAGACAATATTAAATTACAAATCTCAGTGGGAAGTGGAGAGAGCTGTGAGCTAGTGCCCCTGAGACCCGGGTTCAAGTCCGGCTTATGACCTCTGTTGTAAGTCTCTTATTTCTATTTCATGCGAATTATAAAGTCAAGTATAACCATTGTGATGACTTTTATCGGTGTCTTGATGGTGCATTGATAAGTTCGGAGGTTAACACTCTAAACAGCTCAGGTCCGGATCCCTGCAAAAACGTCGACATGGGGAAAGATGAGGGGTGACACTGTCGATTTTCTTTGGTCGTCATGAAAAAAACAATAAGGGGTAACAGTTGTTTTTTATTGGTCGTCATGAAAAAAACATAAGAGGTAACACTGTTGTTTTTTATTGGTCGTCATGAATAAAAACATAAGGGTAACACTGTTGTTTTTTATTGGTTTTCATGAAAAAAAACATAAGGGGAAACACTGTTGTTTTTCATTGGTCGTCATGAAAAAAACATAAGGGGTAACACTGTTGTTTTTTATTGGTCGTCATGAAAAAAAACATAAGGGTAACACTGTTGATTTTTATTGGTCGTCATGAAAAAAAACATAAGGGTAACACTGTTGTTTTTATTGGTTTTCATGAAAAAAAACATAAGGGGAAACACAGTGTTTTTTTATTGGTCGTCATGAAAAAAACCATAAGGGGTAACACTGTTGTCTTTTTCAAAAAAACATAAGGGGTAACACTGTTGTTTTTATTGGTTTTCATGAAAAAAATATAACACCATATATAACCTCAGACAATATTAAATTACAAATCTCAGTGGGAAGTGGAGAGAGCTGTGAGCTAGTGCCCCTGAGACCCGGGTTCAAGTCCGGCTTATGACCTCTGTTGTAAGTCTCTTATTTCTATTTCATGCGAATTATAAAGTCAAGTATAACCATTGTGATGACTTTTATCGGTGTCTTGATGGTGCATTGATAAGTTCGGAGGTTAACACTCTAAACAGCTCAGGTCCGGATCCCTGCAAAAACGTCGACATGGGGAAAGATGAGGGGTGACACTGTCGATTTTCTTTGGTCGTCATGAAAAAAAACAATAAGGGGTAACAGTTGTTTTTTATTGGTCGTCATGAAAAAAACATAAGAGGTAACACTGTTGTTTTTATTGGTCGTCATGAATAAAAACATAAGGGTAACACTGTTGTTTTTTATTGGTCGTCATGAAAAAAACATAAGGGGAAACACTGTTGTTTTTCATTGGTCGTCATGAAAAAAACATAAGGGGTAACACTGTTGTTTTTTATTGGTCGTCATGAAAAAAACCATAAGGGGTAACACTGTTGTTTTTTATTGGTCATCATGAAATAAAAACACAAGGGGTAACACTGTTGTTTTTTATTGGTCGTCATGAAAAAAAACATAAGGGGTAACACTGTTGTCTTTGTCAAAAAAACATAAGGGGTAACACTGTTGTTTTTATTGGTCGGCATGAAAAAAACATAAGGGTAACACTGTTGTTTTTATTGGTTTTCATGAAAAAAAACATAAGGGGAAACACTGTTTTTTATTGGTCATCATGAAATAAAACACAAGGGGTAACACTGTTGTTTTTTATTGGTCGTCATGAAAAAAACATAAGGGGGAACACTGTTGTTTTTATTGATCGTCATGCGAATTATAAAGTCAAGTATAACCATTGTGATGACTTTTTTCGGTGTCTTGATGACACTATCATTTTTCTTTGGTCGTCATGAAAAAAAACATAAGGGGAAACACTGTTGTTTTCATTGGTCGTCATGAAAAAAACATAAGGGGTAACACTGTTGTTTTTTATTGGTCGTCATGCGAATTATAAAGTCAAGTATAACCATTGTGATGACTTTTTTCGGTGTCTTGATGGTGCATTGATAAGTTCGGAGGTTAACACTCTAAACAGCTCAGGCCCCGTTTCCCGATAACGATGAATCCACGCTCGTACGATCATTCTCACGATGGATCTTGCGATCCATCGTCAATTTCTTTGGAGCGTTTCCCGAAACTCCTCTTAACGTGAACGCGCATTCGCTGCACTCACGACGTCGTAGGATTGTAACTGTCTACTGACACGGTGCTGAAATGGGCTCCGTAGGAGGGGGAGACGCAGGAATGTCGCAGGAAAATTGTGTTAAAAAGGGTTAAAATATATCCCCATCAAGGACAACAGCAGTGCAGCCTACAAAAAAAATAGACTGCAATTATATGAATGCTAAAGACATTAAACACAATTGATTAGGCTTAAACCGACATATATCAGTCCTAATCCTGAATGCACTGTGCGTTTCACGGCATTTTCCCCCTGAAATAATTCCTCTTCACACCTGTGAATAACCCGGGAGACGTCCATGATGAGGAATACAACGAAGCCCACCGTCTGGCCCGGTGCATCGTTGAGCGCACGATCGGGAGGTGGAAGTTGCGCTTAGATGCCTTCACAAGTCAGGCGGAGGGCTCCAGTTTTCGCC